>NC_088909.1:72164041-72485684 GCF_037157495.1 Lathamus discolor
CTGGAAAACTCTCCTTTTTATGCTCCAGCTTTACTCTGACTAAGAACCTCCTCTCACAAACATATATGAATTAGAAGTCCAGTTATATTTAACATGTTCCTGGACAAGTCACACCAGCCAGAAGCTGTAACACAAATTGAAAATACCAAATGTTTTCTAATGACCTATAATGGAAACATACATTTTGCCTGTCTAGTTTTCATGCCAGCATCCTAAAGCCCAAAGACATTAAAGCATGCTTCCATGAACAGAATTATAATAAAATTAGCACTTGGCTGCTGCCAGCATTTCACATTAAATTCTTTATAAATATTAATCTAATACACCTAGCTTGCTAATTAAGTAGTCATCTGCGTATAGCAAGTGGTACTTCATGGTACTGTGATGGTTGTTTAGCTCCACCCAGTAGTTACACGTACAAGGAGTTTATTGCAAACAATGCTGAATCTGCCAAGAGCTTTGTTCAGATCCAAAACTTGTCCAGCTTAGAATTCAGTGTAAGATCAAATAATAGTCAACTTCAGTAAACATTTTCCCATAGAAATAACATTAAGTGACTATGCTGTTCCTGTTAGTATCCATCTGACTGTATTTTGTGTGAGACTGTGGATGGAAGTTCAATTTACCTGTTTACACCAGCAGCTCTTTTGAGAATTTCAGCATTCATTTCACCAAGCAGATTTACTACTCTATTTCTACTAAAGCAGCATTGGCTATTACAGCATAACAAAAGAAGTTTTGGTATTTCTTCAGAAATTAATACATCTTGATTTTTCCTTCCAGAAGTCACCCGAAAATGAAAGGCAGGAAAGGTGATTAAATGTGCGCTTAGATAGATTTACATGTACGTACCATTTTGGGAAGCCTACACTCTGTAGGCTTTTGACTGAAATCAATGGGCAGTTGATTTCACTGCCTGTGCTGTTCTACTACAGCTACTATTTCCAAAAAAAAAAAAAAAGAGAGCAGGAACTCGTAATTCCCATTTTTTTTTTTTTTACTGCACATGTGAAAAAGACCAACATGAAGTCTTTTCTTCTTTTTTCCCATAAAGGCATTTACTGACTCTGGAAGGCCCACAGAGAACAATAATGCTCAGCAGGACCCAATAAGGACACAATATGAGAGCTAATTTTATCTGCTTCTCAGGTTGCTGAAGTACTAGTTGGAATTTCCGTAATTATCTTCTTCCTCTCTTAGCTTATAAAATAAATGCACTTTATGGAATAGGTATTGACATCATTGCGAAGACAGAAGGAGTTCAGTCTTTCCAATAGATGCAAACTGCATTTCATCTTGACCAGTTAATAGAGTCCTTGAGAGTATGCACAATTGCCTTTGAGAAGCTGGTGTATAGAAGATCATGTAGCTGCTTCAGTTTGGAGTACTCAGTCTTGTTCAGATTACATTGTTCAAATGCAAACCTTGGCCTTTTTGGGATTGCTATCCTCTGTTCTCTCAAAGATGATTTTTAACATCCTCCCCTCCACCAACTTCTAGTTTATCACTATAACCTTTGTTCTCAAAAAGACTGCCACATTTAATAACTAATATTATTTCATTGTGGATTTATCTGTCCCCCAAGAATGGAAAAAGTCATGGAAACATTCCAGTAAAGTATGGTACCAGTTCAAGCCAACATTTCTCTTCCCATGAGTGGTAAATACTGGAACAATCACAAACATTACCTGCCTTATCTGGATTATGGTAGTGGAGATCTACTTTACACATACAGTGCCCTTCAGCTTCTTTCAGCATGCAGAAATGCACAGCCTCGGAGCAGTGGTTAATGTCCCACTTTTGAGAAAAGCTCACTCAAGAATTCTCTTACAAGCTGGCATATACATCCCTAAGTGGCTTTTCTGTAGTCATGGTGTCCATTATCACTTGATATCTTTCCATGGGTTTGAATTGTTTGTCCTACCAAGTTCTGTGTGTGGCTGGTGTTTTTCACTGCTGTCCGGAATGACCTGTACCTTTGTGAAAACAGTACAATACTTTGGATAGACTTAACATGCCAAGTATCTCAAGTTATCAGTCTTTTTTCACTGTTGCAAGCTTTTTAGGTGATGCAAAAAAATAAACACTCTTGTGTTTGTTGTTTTTCACGAACAACATATAGTGAAAAAATTCTCCTAGGACAAATGTAAAAGAGGGTTTACTTCTCCAAATTAATCCCCTGAGGTATTCAGTTACTCACTAGGGCATACTGATTGTAATCAATAAGAAAGATGAAGCCTTACAGCTTTTGAAAGAGGCTGGATAGGAACATAATGACCATAAATTAATGTATCTTTGAAATAACTTTTTGTTTCTGTGACTGATGCTAACTGACCTGTCAAAATAAGCAACTAATGGAACCTTCCAAACTGATCCAGCCATTTTTTATCAGTTCTTTTTTCTTTTTGAAAAGGTACAGTATCTCAGAGTGTCAGCAGACAGTGAACTTCTTTGGTGTCTAATGAGTTATTTTTTTCTGGTGCTCTAGAGACTGTCTTTGAAAGTGAACTAACCCTCCAGAAGAACTCTGTTATGTTGACGATATTGTTCCTGGTAAGTGGATGATTCATGGAATAATTAACAAAGTTGGTTTCCTGCTGTTCCAAGCAGTCATTTTTATTTTCTAACAAAGCACAGTAAAGGAAAGAACTGTAAGACAACATGAGGAATCTGCCTAGTGGCTAGTAGGGATTGAGTATGTACTGCCAAATTACTTTATACAGACTGTGCCATCTGTAGGATGTACTGTATCCCTGACCCAAAGTTATTTTCAATTTGCATTTGGAAAATAAAGATCCTTATAGTCCAGCATCCCCTGGGTTTTCTGAGAGGCAACCAAGGTAATAGATACTTAAGACTGTGTAACTTCATCTTGGACCGCCAAGGGAGTTAGCAGATGATCATGGTATTAACTCTGTATTGTGCCCTCATGAGGAATCTCCAAATATTTCAAGAGCAAAGCATGAGAACTGTCATTTCATCCTTCACTGAAAAGAACTACTTCCTTACAGGAATGAAGAAAAGTAAATTCTCAAACAGCACAAAAATGTAGGGCAGAACTGAGAAATGCCTTTTACGCAGCTGCAGAAATATGTCCAGAGTGTAACTATTTATGTTGAAATCTGAACAGGAGATTTCAACTTCTGTCTGATCTTTCTTTCTGAAAAGTACAACGGCAACATTTCAGCTACCTCATACGGACATGACATTTCTCTGCAATGACAGCTGAACATCATTTCCTAACTCCGTAATTTCTAATTCCTACTGGTTTCATCCTAACCGATGTGGAACAATGCTACCTCTGGAATTAGTGAAGTTATTTTTCTGAAGTGTTTCCTTATTCTCTGGAATTCTTCTGTCTGCCCACTGGTCAGACCCATCATGACTCCGATGATGGGATCTGGTCAAACAGGTATTGCTAGACAATGTTTTTTATTAAGAACACATACGTGTTGTTAATGTTCAAGTTGTTTTAACAGTTCTCTTTCCTGACATGTGCACAGGGCCAGCTCCGCAGCACTGCTGGGCTGCCTTTGGTAGGGGAGAAAGCAATTTTTCAACTCCCAACTGCCTGATGCTCTTCCCCACAACCACCGTGTTCTCCATGCCTACAAGCATGTGTGTGTACACCCATCCTGCTTCATTCTAACACTCTGTTTTTCATCCAGCAGCTTAATAATGAAGCTCCTGATGAGACTGTGAAACCAGTACCAACAATGAGACTGCATTACTGCTGGAGAAGACTGGGGTGTTTGATATGCATGAAGCTTTGTGCAGTCAGCTACGACTATAAACTGCCATTTGTTACCGCCAAACAAGTAAGTGTTACAACTGTTTAAAAGCATTGCTCCTCTCTAGCGAAGAATTTATATTTCAGAAAGGAAATAAAAATGAATTAGTACTTTATCTTTGTTTCATCCACACTTCATGTGTGGATGTTGGCTGATGAACAGAAACCCTGTTCTCTAAACTGCTTACTTTGCAGGGCTGGAAATGATAAACAATAGGGTTGATTATAATATAAACAAGCGAGATAAAGTGGTTGTGACCTGAGCCCTAAGCCACCAAATATTTTGGCTATTTGTATATGGTTACTATGTTTGCAAAATATATGAACTTTCCATACATCTGCATGTTTGCAGAGTTTGTTTTTAATATGCAACAGAGAGCCTAAAAATCTTGCGTACTCTTAACCCCTTTTGCTTTCAGTTGTGCAGGAAGTGCTGGGTTTGGCATAGATATTACAGAAACCTAAGAGAGGGGGAAAAAAAAATGCCCAGCTTAATTACAAGGTACTCCACTGCAAAAGAGCAAGGGGTGTTATAGCTGCAGTGGCAGCATTCATGTGCTTACTTTTATTCCTGTGGCTGGCACATGGTAAGAATGAATCTCTCTAGAACAAAAGAGAAGAAATCAAAGCTAACTCCTACCATGTTTTTAGCATGTGGCTGAACAGCTCTTAACGATCAAGACAATCACTGAGCAAGAGTAGTTACTAGGCCAGGGTATCTCACTGTGCACAAAAATAAATGAACGTAGAGGAGAAGGGAAACTGAAATGGGTCTCTGAGCATGCACGGTACTCTACATCATATTCCTTTGGTGTAATTGGTCTTTCTGTAATTTCTTACTAGGATATAAGAAATATAAGTTGCAGTAAATCTAATTTTTTGTGGGTGCCTAAACTGTGATCTATCATTCTCTCTTAATCTCAGCTGACATTAAGATGGGCACTTTATTTCCCCATGCTCCTGTATTTAGACCTTCTACTTTATGGTACTGGGAGAGAAAAGCCTGTTGACTTCTGTTCTGCTTCAGTACAAAAATGTAGATAATTTGGGGTTGTTCAGTCATTCACAGAGAAATGAAGGCAAACTCTACTCTGCCACTCAGTGCCACTAAGGGCTTGAGTTTTGCTGAGAGAATTAGTATTTGGATATGCTTACTGACTGCACTGTAGGAAGCTTGTCAGATATCTGCTTCCTGTCTACTGTATGAATATTAACATAGAAAACAAAATCATAATAAAGTACATAAATTACTCAGGACTTATTCCTCAGTGTTTGCATTCCAAGAGGAGTGCCCTTAGAGAGTGAACACGAGAGGAAGAGAAGTAGATGTCCTGAGAGAGCATTAGTTCATAATGTGAAAAACCTGAATAGTGGGTGAGAAGGCCAATTTACTGATAAAGAGGGCCAAAGGATCTCAGCAAACACCCTATTAATACCTTATAGCTCATCACATGTGTTATCAGAGAAAAAATCAGTGCAGCTATGATTTTAAAGGGACTTCAAACATAATTCAGTTCCCTTACTAGCATTAAGTAGTACAGCACATGTTCTTGTGCTACCAGGCAGCACTAGTGCATCTCTACAGTCCTCCCCACCATTTAGATTGTGACTGATTTCCATCTTTAAAGGCTGTACATGGCAGCCCCCTTCATCACTGTGGCTGCATCTAGTCCCTTTGGTAAATGCAGATTGATAAAGGATGTTCTTTTTTGGAGTACCTGGATAACCACACACATTTACGCTGGGGAGAACAACAGCTATGTTTTTCCTTTGTTCTGCTGTTGGCACCAGAGGTGTTCTCTAGCATTGTGACATGATGGATATATGCACCTTTTACTTTGTCTCTATAGTAACAGACTGCCAAAAGAAGAGATCTTGTGCCTGGTAGCTCAACCATAGGCATAGGGAAAATAGAGGACTATACCCCACCATCAGGAAAGAAAACTCTTTAAGAATAAACTGGATAAGCAAAGTGTTGTCGATGGAAGACTGGAAATGACACATGTAAGTTAAGATGCTTGAGAAGAAGGTATTCTTCCCATTCTCTTTTGCTGAATGAAAGACAAGTTGAAATGTTTGGCCTCACCTCTTGGAGGGAAAGAATGGACATTCTCCAGTTTCAACATTTGCTTTTATTGCTAATGCTTTGACACAAGTCCTGATGTTGCTTTGTGGGCAACCACCATATTTTCCTCTTTTTTTTCATTTTTTATCTCCAGCCCAAGCCCATTTAATGCATGATAGGGCAAGCATAATTCTGAACAATTCAGTTAGTTCTTGAGTTTCTCCATCAATTTGCTGTTTCAAGGCACAAGCTGAAACACTCTTGCTTGCTTTCAGCATTCTCTGTGATTCAGCCTCTTGCATTTCCTTCCATTTACTATGCTGTGCTATCATCGTCTCCCCCCTTTGTAATAGCATTGTTTAGCTACACTCATATATAAGAGCATGTTGCAGTTTCTAGTCCGGCAAAGTGTTTCAGCTGAATTTCAGGGTGAGAGCCAAATATGCAACAGCTTTGCCTCTGCCTTTATAGCTTAGCATTAGGATTTAAGGAAACAACAGTATACAGCATATCAAATGTTTTGGGTACCACTGAAATTAAAAGCCAGAATTCAAAAATGAAAGTGATGAAATGCAGAGACTCACAAAATCCTCCCTGAGAGGGTGTTTCCTGTTGAGTTTTAAATAGTGGTATTTCTGGATGGACAGTGAATGTCAGTAAAAAGGCCTTGTTGATCTTCCATAAGCCATGCATTTCTGTTTGCAGCACCGCAAAAGCTATTCTAGCCACTGTGCAGGTTCATGGAAAATACGTGTGCATGCATGTGTGCGTTGTGGGTACACACATACATGATGTAGAGGGTTCACTATAGTATCATAAGTATTGATCTCTAAATCCACCTTACGTGAAAACAGTTCGAAGCATTCTATGGTGCTTGTCTTTCATGTTCTCTGCATCTTTTTTGACAACACATAAATGTTTAGAAAACCCTCCTTATATTTCACCACTGTCTGTAAAATTGGGGCAGCGTATGTACTATGAAAAGATACAGAAAAAAGCTTGTGAAATCATTCCCTTGAAGCTGAAATAAAAACATAGTTATGCCCAGAGATTAATTATGATTAATTGGACACAAATTAATTTGCGATATGCATAGAGACTTTAATCCATTCAGTTAAGGAGGGAAGCATGGATGAGTTTAGGGGGAATATTTTTCCATCTTAAATTATCTTTTTGTGTCTTTGCAGAAATTGGTGGAGATGGATGACAGGGGGAAACAGGGTGGCAATTTAAAATAAATAATGATATCAGATGAAACATAGGACAAACATACAAAAAAAATTGAAGGAACTTGTACTGGAGGTTAAGCAAAAATTCTGCACAGCGTTGTAGAAAATAGTAAACTCTCAGTTTCCCTATGATCTCCAACCTGACTCTGTGGGAATCAAGTTGTTTTCAGCTTCCAGCACTGCAGTTATAAAAATAGCACAATGTAAAAATAATACATGTACAATAAAATGGTAACAATGGCCAAGGCCTGATTGCTCAATGGGAAAGCCAATGCTTGAGCTATGCAGTTGGACTTTGTATGCTTTCTTTTGGCTGCAAATTTCATGATTCATTTCAGAGTTTCTCCCCACCCTTTCTTAAGTTCATGCATCCCTGTACACTAGGAACTGACCGTCAGAAGAATATAGTTGGGGTTAGTGCTGGGTTATTTTTATTTATTTATTTTTGCAAGAACTTATGCTTTATTCACACCCAGGTATCACGCAAGAATGACGCTGAGTGCTCTTAAGTATGTGGAGCACTTGTGGCTTTTGCAGCTGTCTGCATTTCTTCAGAAACGGGGGAAAAAACAGATGAGATGATGAGAGCATAGTACAAGTCTCACTTTTCTATATTTAAAGCATAACAAGATCTAGCGACTGCTGAAGTCATGAATCACTGTAATTTACATATACAGGTCAGCAGAGGACATCCCCACGCAGCTGAAAACATCCCTTCAATCAGCACCCTCCTGTAGCACTCCCGCTGCAGCCGCCTCTTGGCAAATCCGGTCCAATACGTGTGCCAGTTACTGTCACTGATCCTTTTGAACAGCTTGCAGGTTGCGAGACGAGAGGGACGCGCTTTTCATGGCTGGAGGGGGCCTGGCAACCCTTGCCCCGTGCAAGATGGCGGGAGGTTGGGGGTGGCGTTCCCCCTTCATTCAGTCATTTCCCCCCGAGGCCAGTGACGGCTGCAGGCTGCGGCCCCGCAGTACAGGTGCTGCTGACACGCAACAACTTCCCCCAGCCCTCGGCCGAGCCTCGTGTGGGAGAACGGGGGGGAGCGGGAAGGGCGCGATCGTTTCCTTGGAAATGCTTTTGCCAGAATTAAACCCGGATAAGGAGCGGAGGGGGAAGAGAAGGAAAGGTCTTTCCCCACTTGTTTTACAGCGAGGAGCGTGAAATTCCAGTGCTCACGTCGCAGGGGAGAAAGGGGAAACTCCGTGGGGCAGCCACATGCCGACGTGCAGGACCCGCACCGCCAGCACGGCCCGCTTTCCGCTCCGCTCCGCTCCTCCGCTGCCGCCACCGTGCTGTGAACGGTGTGCTAGAGCCGCGCCGGGTACGGAATGTTCCCTGCCCGCCCCTGAACTGGGATTGAACTTCCACGTCCCACTGTGCCCCGGGGACAGCGCAGATACACCCGCAGGGCGGGGAGAGAGCGGGAGTACTGGAAAAGCGGGAGGGGTGGAGAGAAGGAAGTTCCGCAAGAGCTTGTTTCGTCGTGAGTGCTTAGGGTGGGGTGTTTGTGTGTGTGTGTCTTAAAGTTTCTTTTCGTTTTTGGTTGTTTTTTTTTTTTTTTTTTGTTTAAAAAACCCGAACAACTGCAAGGCGATCAGAATCCCTAAACGAACGTATTTTGAGACAAGATGGAGAAAAAGTCACTGCAAACCAGCTTTTAGAGAAATAGGTTTATGGCACTGTTGTTTCTTTGCCTGCCATTATTCAACAAGTATGTTTCATTTACTCTCTCCTCTGCCCTGAACACTGTACTTCAGTTCCCAAAGTAAACTGAAAGTGCCGCTGACCCTACTGAGAAAGAAAAAGACAAAGGTTTGAGGAACACCTCATAGAATCAAATAAACAATCATAGACTAGAATCATAAACTAGTTAAGCTTGGAAAGGACCTTAACATCATCAAGTTCCAAGCCCCCTGCCATGGGCAGGGACGCCTTACACTAGACCATGTGCTCCAAGTCTCTGTCCAGCCTGGCCTTGAACACTGCCACGGATGAAGCATTTACCATTTCTTTGGGCAGCCCATTCCAGTGCCTCACCAGGCTCACAGTAAAGAACTTCTTCCTTATATCTAATTTAAACCTCCCCTGTTTAAGTTTAAACCCATTACCCCCTGTCCTATTGCTATAGTCCTTCAAGCTGCTGGTCACGCTCCTTTTGATGCAGCTTAGGATGCAGTTGGCTTTCTGGGCTGCAAGCGCACGCTGAAGCCAGCTCATGTTCAGCTTCTCATCAGTCAACACCCCCAAGTCCTTCTCTGCAGGGCTGCTCTGAATCTCTTCTCTGCCCACCCTGTAGCTGTGCCTGGGATTGCTCTGACCCAGGTGTAGGACCTTGCACTTGTCATGGTTAAACGCCATAAGGTTGGTATCAGCCCACCTCACAAGCCAAAAGGTCCCTCTGGATGGCATTCCTTCCCTGCAGTGTATCAACCGAACCACACAGCTTGGTGTCATTGGGAAACTTGCTGAGGGCGCACTCAATGCCACTGTCCATGTCAGTGACAAAGATGTTGAACAAGACCGGTCCCAACACCAACCCCTGAGGGACACCACTCGTTACTGGTCTCCAACAGGATATTGAGCTGTTGATGAGTGGCCCACCCCATCAAATTGATGTCTCTCCAATTTAGAGACAAGGATGTCGTGTGGGACAGTGTCGAACATTTTGCACAAGTCCAGGTAGATGACATCAACTGCTTTACCCTTGTCCATCAGTTCTGTAACCCCATCATGGAAGGCCACCAAACTGGACAGGCAGGATTTCCCCTTAGTGATTGGCTGTTACAGACCACCTCGTTGTTTTTCATGTGCCTTCGCATGCCTTCCAGGAGAATCTGCTCCAAGATTTTACCAGGCACAGAGGTGAGACTGACTGGTCTGTAATTCCCTGGGTAATGTAATGACCCTTCTTGAAAATGGGGGTTATATTTCCCTTTTTCCAGTCATTGGGAACTTCACCTGACTGCCATGATTTTTCAGATATAATGGCCAGTGGCTTAGCAACTTCATTCGCCAGCTCCTTCAGGACCCGCAGATGGATTTCATCAGGTCCCGTGGACTTGTACACCTTCAGGTTCCTAAGATGATCTCAAACCTGATGTGTCCTACAGTGGGCCTAAGGTCTTCACTCTCCCAGTCCCTGAATCTGCCTTCCAAGACTTGGGTGGTGTGGTCAGAGCGCTTACTGGTGAAGGCTGACACAAATAAGTCATTGAGAACCTCATCTCCACAACCTTGTACCCTGTCAAAGGTGTAGGGGAACAAATCAGCTTTCAGCAGGCTCTTGAGTCAGCAAGCTCAGGAGCACAGGTTCTTTGGCATCCTGGGCATGTCCTTCAGTACTGCATTACTACAGGTGTCTCTGTGAAAACTTCATGAAAAGGAGTGACTGGGTTAGCAGCACACTTAGGCATTCTGCTTCTTTTGTGCAGTCAGTTCTGTGCCAGTCTTGGATCAAAATTAAACAGGAGTCTCTGGAGATTTTGGTAGCTCTTTTGTATAATTTCCTTTATTTCATGCAAACCTCACACATTCACAGCTTTTAAAAGATTTTCTGCCTCTCTCTAATTTGACTTCATTATGGAGATCATAGTATTAACCCACTCAGTGCCTGTGTATTCTTCACAGTAACTAATCTCACCACCTAGTCCAGTTGAACTGACTTCTAATTCTTGTCTCGGTGCTGACTGGGTGCCATCTGCATATATTTGTTTTGGTAGCAAACTGGGATTTATATCATTACTATGTGTTATATCCTTGGTGTGTTCCAGCTCATTAAGCACCTCATCAAATCCTTTAAGAATAGCTAAATGATGCACCCTCCTGTAGTCTGTGGTTCAACTCCAGTGAGCAAGGATCGGATCTTTTTTCTCCTTCTTTTACTACTGCATTTCCCAGAATAAAAGACAAGCCTCTTGCCTCTCAAATGTGAAAACATGCAGAAAACTCCACCACTCTCACTTTGGTATCCATTCCCTATATAACGTGAGGCACGTTATACAATGCGCTCTCTGAAAATTGTGCTGATTCCTTCAGGTCAGATGCATCCAGGAAGAGCAACCACACAGGTAGCACTTGCTCCAGGCCTTGGTGCAAAAGGGGGTAAACACATAGCACCATTTTGGTCTGATTTGCACCTTTTGTCAGCTGATGTGCAGCAGTGCACTTGGAGCTGAAGCACCCCATGGACTGGGAGGAGAAGGCAGTGAAGAGGTGAACCAGTGTGGGTTAAGTAAGACACTGGGGGCTGTATAGCCTTGTTACAGGCTATAGGGCTATGCATGGTGGGGGACATGTGTTGGCCCTGTGTCATGTGTTCCTCACCTGCTAGAGAGGGGGGCTCCTAGTCCAGCCTCTTGTTGGGGCACATCTGTTTTCCTTGTTCTGTTTCCACCAGAAGATACCCCTTGTCCCATGTCTCATTGACATTCTTCTTCCTCTGCTTTGTGTCCTCCATCTTACAGCTGCCCTGCCTTTCAGCTTTGTTTGAGACTGCGCCTAACACTGCACTGGCCCCTGCTTCTTATCAGTTAATATTTCCATTTCCCAGCCTTGTGTGTTTTATTTTATCCTCAGCCCTTGAAAGCTAGGTCAGTCTTCTTTCCCTGTGCTTTGCAAGGCTGCAGTGCCATAACTACGCAAGACCCATCCAAAAGTAATTCCCCTCCAAGGTCGCTTCCTTTCTGTGAAACAGGGGTGAACTACTTTTTGTAAGCTGTGGGCCAGTATTTATGAAGGAGAATTATCATAACCTGATGCTCAGGGCATTGTAATTTCAAGGGCTGGGGGGAGGAAGAAGGATCCAGCACAACTGGAGTGCTCCAGTGGATGGCTACAAACTCTTCAGAAGGGATGGGCAAGGAAGGAGAAGTGGTAGGGTAGTCCTGTATCTGGTGTTGTGGTTTAAGCCTAGCTGGTAACTCAGAACCATGCAGCTGCTTGTTCACTTTCCCCTTTCCCCCACCAGCTCCAGGTGGGATGGGGAGGAGAATCCAAATAATGTAACTCCCATGGGTTGAGATAAGAACAGTCCAGGAACTAAGGTATAACACATATCACTACTGCTACTATTGCTAATAATAATGATAAGGGAAATAACTAGAGAATATAAAACTAAAAAGGGAAAGAAAAGAAAAAAGAAAAATACCCCACAGTAAACACAAGTGATGCACAAAACAATTGCTCACCACCCACCTATTGATACCCAGCCTGACCCAAGCAGTGCCTGGTCCCTTCTGGGTAATTGCACCCAGTTTACTTACTGGGCATGATGTGCTGTGGCATGGAATACCCCTTTGGCTAGTTTGGGTCAGGTGTCCTCTCTCTGCTTCCTCTCAGCTTCTTGTGCCCCTCCTCTCTGACAGAGCATGAGACTGAAAAGTCCTTGACCAGGGTAACACTACTTAACAACAACTAAAACATCAGTGTGTCACCAGCATTGTTCTCAAACTAAAGCCAAAACACAGCACTGCACCAGCCACTAGGAAAGAGGAAAAAATAGCTGTTATAGCTGAACCCAGGACTGTGTCCATCCCTTATCCATACAATTCACATCATGCTCAAGTCCCACATTTTTCAATATACCATTGCTTTTTGTCTTTTGGTATGCATACACACACACACACACACACACACACAGAGCCAGATATCACTCCTTAGTCCATGCTTTATCCCTAAAAAGCTCACTGAGTTATTTCGTCCGTGATGTCGGGCTTCATCTGTTGTAACAGTCTTTCAGAGCAGGAGAGATGGTGTGCAATGTTGGATTGTTGCCTGCTGATGACACCGCTAGTCTCATCTGGTCAGTGCTGAGCTTGTCTTGGTTTTGTCAAAGTTCGTTCTTTGTTGGAATGATGGTCGTAGGAAGTCAGGGACAGTCGCTGGTGACCTGAGGACAATTCTGTGAGACTCCCGCTGCTGCTTCCAGCTTTTCCCATGAGCTTATTCTCTGCTGATGATCATGACAGCACATAATTTCAAAACCCAGAGTGGCGGAGATGGGCATTTAACTGCTGTAGGAATGTTATATTGCATGCAACAGCATATACTTGAACTCATTGTCTCTTTCACCCAAAATCAAATCCCCTTGAGGTACACATCGGAGTTCCCCATTCTCCCGCATTACCTAACAAGTACATCCAGGTCCCTGAGCAACAGCAATCCCACGAGTGGGTTTGCCTTTACCTGAAGCAGGAATAACCCAGACTGTCTTCCCCAGCAAATTCTTCATGTGCACCACAGGAACTTTGTCCCCCTCTACAATATGTAAAAGTTCTGACTGGGCTGGGCCAGCCCTCTTGGCAGATCCTCTGGTGTTGACCACACAGGTGGCCTTTGGTAAGTGTGTATCCCAAGGTTTGAAAGTCCCACCACCCCTTGCTCTCAGTGTGGTTTTTAACAGCCCATTGTGCCGTTCAGTTTTCCCAGAGGCTGGTGCATGGTTAGGGAGGTGATATACCCACTCAATGCCATGCTCTTTGGCCCAAGTGTCTATAAGGTTATTCCGGAAATGAGTCCCATTGTCTGACTCAATTCTCTCTGTGGTGCCGTGTTGCCACAAAATCTGTTTCTCAAGGCCCAGGGTAGTGTTCCGAGCAGTGGCGTGGGGCACAGCGTATGTTTCCAGCCATCCGGTGGTTGCTTCCACCACGGTAAGCACATGGTGCTTGCCTTGGTGGGTTGGTGGGAATGTGATACAGACAATCCACCAGGCCTCCCCATATTTGTACTTCAGCCATCGTCCTCCATACCAAAGAGGCTTTAACTGTTTGGCTTGTTTAATTGCAGCACAAGTTTCACAGTCATGAATAACCTGGGCAATCGCGTCCATTGTTAAGTCCACCCCTCGTCACAGGCCCATCTATATGTTGCATCTCTGCCCTGATGGCCTGAAGTGTCATGGGCCCACCGGGCCAAGAATAATCACCCTTATGGTGCAATCTAAGTCCATCTGAGCCACTTCAATCTTAGCAGCTTTATCCACTTGTTGGTTGTTCTGGTGTTCCTCAGTGGCCCGACTCTTGGGTACATGGGCATCTACATAGCGTGCCTTCACCACCAGGTTCTGCACCCAGGCAGCAACATCTTACCACAGTGCAGCAGCCCAGATGGGTTTACCTCTGCGTTCCCAGTTGCTCTGCTTCCATTGCCAACCCAACCAGGATGAAGAGGCAGACCAAATATTCTATAAGCAGCGGGAACAAATCTCACTCACGAGCCTTTGTGCTCACTGGGGACTTCAACTTACGAGATGTCTGCTGGAACCACAACACAGCAGAAAGGAAACAGCTTAAGAGTGTGTGAAAGATAACTTCCTGACATAGTTGTTGAGTGAGCCAACTAGGGAAGGAGCCCCACTGGACCTCTTGATTGTGAACAGAGAAGGAGTTGTGGTTGATGCAATGGTTGGAGGCCATCTTGGGCACAGCAATCACAAAAATGATAAGAGTTTTCATTTCTTGGATAAGTAAGGAGGTGGGTCAGCAGAACTGCTGCCTGGGGCTTCCATAGGGCAGACTTGGGCCTGTTTAGGAGCCTGGATGATGGAGCCCCTTGGGAGGCAGTCCTGAAGGGCAGAGGAGTCCAGGACAGTTGGACATTCTTCAAGAAGGGTATCTTTAAGAGGCAAGAGCAGGCCATATCCATACGCCAAAAGGTGAGCTGGTGGGCAAGAAGACCAGCCTGCCTGAACAGAGAGATTTGGCTGGAACTCAGGGTAAAAATGAGAGTTTATGACCTCTGGAAGAAGGGGCAGGCCACTCAGGAGGCCTACAAGGTTGTCATGAGGGTATGCAAGGAGAAAACAGAAGGGCTAAAGCCCAACTAGAGCTTAACCTGACTCTTGCCATAAAAGACAATAAAAACATTGGTATAAATACATTAGCAACAAAAGGAGGGCTAAGAAGAATCTCCATCTTTTTTTGGATGCAGGTGGAAACACAGTGGCAAAGGATGAAGAAAAGGCTGAGGTACTTCATGCCTTCTTCGCCTCAGCCTTTGATAGTAAGACCAGTTGTTCCCTGAACACCCAGCCCCCAGAGCTGGAAGACAGGGATGGGAGCAGAATGAACCCCCATAATCCAGTCCAGGTTATCGGCCTGCTACACCACTTAGATACACACAAGTCCATGGGGCCAGATGGCATCTACCCAGGGGTACTGAGAGAGCCCACCAAGCCACTCGCTGAGCTGGGAGTGCTCACCAAGCCACTTTTAATCGTTTTTCAGGTCCTAACTAATTGGGAAGGTTGCAGTTGACTGGAAGTTAGCAAATGTGATGCCCATCCACCCGAAGGGTCAGAAGGAGGATCAGGGAAACTGCGGCCTGTCAGTCTGACCTTGGTGCCAGTGAAGGTTATGGAGCATATCATCTTGAGTGCCATCATGTGGCACACACATACAGGACAAGCAGGTGATCAGGCCCAGTCAACGCGTGTTTAGGAAAGGTGGGTCCTTCTTGACTAACTTAATCTTCTTCTATGACAAGGGGACCCACCTACTGTATGGGGGAAACACTGTGGATTTTGTCTACTTAGACTTCATTAAGTCATCATTAGACACCATTTCCTACAGCATTCTCCTAAATAAACTGGCTGCTCATGGCTTGGATGGGTATACTGTCCACTGTGTAGAAAACTGGCTGGATGGCCAGGCACAAAGAGTGGTGGTGAAGGGAGATAAGTCCAGTTGGAAGGTGCTCACAAGTGGTGTTCCCCAGGGCTCAGTACTGAGGACAGTTCTGTTTAATATCTTCATCAGTGATCTGGATGAGGGAATTGAGTGCACCCTCAGTAAATTTGCAGACAACACCAAGCTGGGCAGGAGTCTTGATCTGCTGGAGGGTAGGAAGGCTCTGCAGAGGCATCTGGACAGGCCCATTGTGTGAGGTTCAACAGCTGTACTTGGGTCCTGCACTTGGGCCACAACAACCCAACACAGCGCTACAGGCTTGGGGAAGAGTGGCTGGAAAGCTGCTTGTTGGAGAAGGACCTGGAGGTGCTGATTGACGGAGCTGAACATGAGCCAGCTTGTGCCCATGCAGCCAAGAAGGCCAACAGCATCCTGGCATGTATCAGCAATAGTGTGGCCAGCAGGGCCGGGGAAGTGATCATCCCCCTGTGCTGGACACTGGTGAGGCTGCGCCTAGAATCCTGCGTTCAGTTCTGAGCCCCTCACTACAAGAGAGACATTGAGGTGCTGGAGTGGGTCCAGAGAGGGGCAACAAAGCTGGTGAAGAGTTTGGAGAACAAGTTTGATGAGGAACAGCTGAGGGAGCTGGGGCTGTTTAGTCTGGGGAAGGCTCAGGGGGGGACCTCATCACTCTCTACAACTACCTGGAAGGAGGTTGTAGTGAGGTGGGGGCTGGTCTCTTCTCCCAAGTAACAAGAGATAGGACAAGAGGTAATGGCCTCAGACTGTGCCAGGGGAGGTTTAGACTGGGTATTAGGAAAAAAGTCTGCACTGAAAGGGTTGTCAAGCAGTGGAACTGGCTGCCAGCAAAGTGGTTGAATATTTAAAAGTCTTTGATGTGATGCTTAGGGACGTGGTTAATGGTGAATTTGGCAGTGCTAGGTTAATGGTTAGACTTGACTATCTTAAAGGCCTTGTGCAACCTAAGTGATCTACGATTTTAAGTTTTTTAAGTTTGTACTCCAGAAGCACAGTGCTCCAGGAAGTTGCTTGGACTTTTTTTGCCTGTGGTCACTTGAAGCTGCATCCTGGACATTCCTAAAAATACTAGCAGCCTTGTTCTTCCTCTTCTGAACATGTTCCTGCTCTAGCATCTGTGCAGCTGATTTGGATCAGGGAGTTGATATGTCTGACAAATGGTCTTTTCTAGTTTGTTATGCTACTGGATTGGGTCAGTGATCTGACTGAGCTTGTAGACACAGGGTCTGGGAGAGAGAGGAGCTGGAGTTATGGTGAACAGAGGTGGGACAGCCTTTTTTCCTATCTTATGCATGCATAGCTACCTGAAATGAATCTGTGGGCTTCATAAAGCTCTGTAATGAGGCACAATGACCTCCAGGTCATAAATTTGTGTTTCTAGTACTAGGTAGTGTTGAATCTGAAGTAAACGGCAGGGTTTAAGACATACCTGCCTTTTCAGTGTTTGCTAATTAATCTTAATTGCCTGACTCCTAACACAGCTTCCTGAGTTTTCTGAAAGCTTCCTGGTTTTCCATGCATTGCAGAGCAAGGCATTGTGCGTAACAGAAGTGCAGACTTGGCATAAACACTAAGATTTAGTTTAGGGGATTTTTTTAGCTTTTTACACCACTTTGTGAAACAAGCTGGCATTTCCATTCTAAAATCGCGTGATATGTATGTGTCCCTCTAGATTGTGACTGTGGTAATGTTGTGTTTGGAGCCACTGCTCTCCAGGAAGTTCAGCTTTTACTCTCACGCAGAATTCTCTTTCTGTATCATTAGGAATGTCATTTTTTTTACTTCATGACTTGCCCACTAGCTACAGATATAACTGTATTTTGGGATTAGTTGTGCATCTATTTATTTTGTGTGCTGCTTTGTAGTTTTTGAACACTGGGATATGCCCTCGCAAAACAGTTGTTTTATTACGTTCATGATATCCCTGCCATTTGCAATGAGTTTTTTGGTTTGGGGTTTTTTTATTGCACCTGAGGGGTTCCTTTCACATCTTTTCTTTACCCGTATGGTCTGCCTTTACGTTCTGTGCGCATGTAACTACATGCTCAGTTTTTCCAATACTCACTAAGACTTTCTCCTTAGAATCTCAGTTTCCACAGACTCTGTACAGATCTGATATTCTTCAGAGAGCCAAAGCCATTTGTCACAATAATTTTGCTTTGTCCTGACTACTGGCTACAGCACAAACTAGTTTAATCCCTAATTACTCCATTTGTTAGCTGTTTAGATTCGGAGGAGTTAGTCTTACTCATTAGGGTGATGTGGCGCCTGGATCTTACAAAGAAGATGTTCCTTCTCCAAGTGAATTCTTTTGTATGGGCAGCAGAAGTCTCAGTTATTATTTTTTTTTTAATAGTTCTTTCCAACAGTTCACAATTTAATTTGTGCACCCATGGGAGTAAATGGTAGGTCTCCAATAGCTCTGGGCTTGCTGCATGCAGCAGTGTGGAAGATCTCATTCTGAATGATTTTCTTTCAGTACTACTTTATTGAGCAATGATGGGAAGTGTTGTAACTAATTCTGGCAATTTTGTAAAGTTCTCTTCCAGTCTGGAAGCTGCAGACAACTTCATTTTCTCTATTTTCAGTTGTCTGTGGGACTGTGCATTACTAAGTTGGTACAAAAAGAGAATAGGCCTCGTGTCTACCATGGGCTAAGGTTACTGTACAAGGCAGAGGGGGTTATCAGATTCGTTAATAACAATGATTCACAACAAGCTGTTACTTTTTCCAGCTGGAGGGCCTCCAGCTGGGTAGGCTGAACATGTCATCAGTGGTTGCACTGCTCTACCTTGTTGGAGGTAGAGCTCGCAGAGTAGGCAATGACTTGGAGTTAGTCATCATTATTGTGATGACAACTGATGCTCTCCAGATCAGTGAGGGAAGGAGAGGGTGGTGCTGCCTTCCACATATTGATGAATAAATGAAAAATAACCAGACTGCAGTGAGACCTGCAGGGAAGGCTAGATGATCAATGTCTGTCTGTGCCTCTTGTTTCTATCTGCAGGTGCACAGATGTAAAATAATGAAAAGGTCATGATTATTTTCTTTTTCAGAAGTGAGGCTTCCATCTGTGTCCGGGGAGGGAGCAGCTGTGTGTTGTCAGCAGTCGCTAGACAGAGACATTGTGGTCAGAGTGAAGTCAGATGCTGGAAATTCTGGAGGAGTGCACAGTTTGGTCTCCTTTGATGCCAGTTGAAGATAAGAGTACTATGTGTCCTTCCTACCCCAGCATAGCTCTGCTCTGTCATCTGCCTCTCTCCTGGTGGGAGCCCAGTGTTTCCTTCAATAATAGTGTTCTCCAGCCCTTTTCCTTTCTTTTCCGTTCTTTGTAACATTGTCTGCTGTAGGAGCAAGCTATCTACAACTCTTTCCCCTCTACCTTGGGTTTTGCAAGAAGGAATAAAAGAATTAAGTTCCCCCAGAATCTGACAGTAAGAAGCTGAATTTCGTAATAGGGCGTGTATGCATCAGAACTACAAAAAGTGTATTAAGATATTCAATATGTATACATATACACATATATTCAATATATAGATATAAAAGAGCAGTATATCTCTCTCTTGTTTTTGAGAGACTATAGTTAATGACTTTATGGAAGATTCTGATGTTATTAGACTGTCAGAATAGCTCACTAATCTTCATTACTATTGCTTATTCAGAACTGTTTCAACTCTTGCATCCGTTCCCTACAGTCATCCTTACACCTTAGCTTTAGCAAAAGATCTTTAGCCTTATACAAGCAGATGGGTTTGGCTGAAGTCTTCTTTTCTCCCAGAAGACAGACAAACTTCTTTTATGATCTGTCATTTGAATAAGTAGCAATCTTACATCAGGAGACTGAGCAGCACTACAGCACTTTACTCCAAGGATGTGTGATGCACAGATGTACCCATGACCGACATAACCAATTTACAATTGGAGAAGAACAACAACAAAAAAAAAGAACCTTTAAAGCTCAAAATTCTGTAAGAATACCTACCTTTGTGTGATGTTGCTAGCTACTAATGTAGAAAATACATGTCTGGTTTGAAATACATTTCACAATCTGCATGGCTGGCTTTGAGTTTGGCAGTTAGATATTTGATTTCTTCCTCTCTCCAGTTCAGCAGCTTTCATTTAGTTATCACAAGATAGTTTAGGTTGAAAGGGACCTTAAAGACAATCCAAGTCCAACTCCCCTGACACAGGCAGGGACACCTCCCACTAGACCAGGTCGCTCAGCCCCATCCAGCCTGGCCTTGAACACTGCCAGGGATGGTGCAGCCACAGCTTCTCTGGGCAACCTGTGCCAGTGCCTCATCACCCTCCTAGTGAAGAACTTCTTCCTAATATCCGACCTAGATCTACCCTCTTTCAGTTTAAAGCCATTCCACATTGTCCTGTCACTACATGCCCTTGTAAAAAGTCCCTCTTCAGATTTCTTGTAGGTCTCTTTTAGGTATTGGAAGGCTATTCTGAGGTCTCTCCAGAGCCTTCTTTCTCCAGGCTGAACAAGCCCAAATCTCTCAACCTCTCTCCATAGGACAGGTGCTCCAGCCCTCTGGTCATCTTCATGGCCTCCTCATGGACTCAGTTGAGCAGGTCCTCATTCCTCTTGTGTTGGCGTCATGGTTTAAGCCCAGCTGATAACTCAGAACCACACAGCTGCTCACTCACTCCCCCACTTCTTCCTCCTCCTGCTCCCGGAGGGATGGGGAGGAGAATCAGAAGAATGTAACTCTCACGGGTTGAGATAAGAACAGTTTAGTAACTAAGGTATAACACAAATCACTACTGCTACCACCAATAATAATAATGATAAGGAAATAACAAGGGAAGAGAATACAACTGCTCACCACCCACTGACCAATACCTAGCCCAACCTGAGCAGTGATCTAGCCCTTCTGGGTAACTGCCCCCAGTTTATATACTGGGCATGATGTGCTGTGGTATAGAATACCCCTTTGGCTAGTTTGAGTCAGGTGTCCTGTCTCTGCTTCCTCCCAGCTCCCCCTCCTCCTTGGCAGAGCATGAGACTCAGAAGGTCCTTGGTCAGAGTAACCATTACTGGGCAACAACTAAAAACATCGGTGTAATCAGCGCTGTTCCCAAGCTGCAAGTCAAAAACCACAGCACTGCACCAACTACTAAGAAGGAGAAAAATGACTGCTACTGGTAAACCCAGGACAGTATCCACCCCTTATTCCATACCATTCACATCATGCTCAGATCCTACATTTTTCAATATACCATCACTCTTGTCTTTTATATATATACATATATATATATATATATATATATATACACAGATACAGAAAGAGAGCAATATCATTCCTTAGTGCATGGACTAAGGAATAGCTGTAAACAGCTGTAAAGCTGCTGAGTTCATCCAGTCCATGATGTCTGGCTCCATCTCTTGTAACAGTCTTTCAGAGCAGGAAAGACTGTGTGCAATGTTGGATTGTTGCCTGCTGATGACACCACAGAACTCATCTGGTCACTGCTGAGCTTGTCTCGGTTTCATCGAAGTTCATTCTTTGTTGGGATGATGGTCATAGGGAAATCAGGGACAGTCACTGGTGACCTGAAGATATCTGGTTGGTGGGCTAGAAAAGTGCTACATAGCAGGCAACAGCACACAGTTGAGTTCATTGGCTGTTTTCCCCCAAAATCAAATCCCCTTGAGGCACACATCGGACTTCCTCATCTTCCCACATTACCCACCAAGTACATCCGGGCCCCTGGGCAACAGCAATCCCATGAGTGGGTTTGCCTTTACCTGAAGCAGGAATAACCCAGACTGTCTTCCCCAGCAAATTCTTCATGTGCACCACAGGAACTTTATGCCCTTCTACAGTATGTAAAAGTTTGGACTGGGCTGGGCCAGCCCTCTTGGCAGGTCCTCTGGTGTTGAGGTGGCTTTTGGTAAATGAGTATCCCAAGGTTTGAAAGTCCCACCACCCGTTGCTCTCAGTGTAGTTTTAAACAGCCCATTGTACTGTTCAATTTTCCCAGAGGCTGGTGCATGGTTAGGGATGTGATATACCCACTCAATGCCATGCTCTTTGGCCCAAGTGTCTATAAGGCTGTTCCAGAAATGAGTCCCATTGTCTGACTCAGTTCTCTCTGCGGTGCCGTGTCGCCACGAAATCTGTTTCTCAAGGCCCAGGATAGTGTTCTGGGCAGTGGCGTGGGGCACAGCGTATGTTTCCAGCCATCCAGTGGCTGCTTCCACCATAGTAAGCACATAGCGCTTGCCTTGGTGGGTTGGTGGGAGTGTGATACAGTCAATCTGCCAGGCCTCCCCGTATTTATACTTCAGCCATCATCCTCCATACCGAAGAGGCTTAACCATTTGGCTTGTTTAATTGCAGCACGTTTCACAGTCGTGAATAACCTGGGCAGTAGTGTCCATTTTTAAGTCCACCCCTTGATCATGAGCCCATCTGTATGTTGCACCTCTGCTCATCTCTGGGGACCCCAGAACTGAGCGTAGTACTGTAAGTGGGGTCTCACCTGCAGCAGAGTGGAGTAGAGGGGCAGGATCACCTCCTTCAACCTGCTGGTCACGCTCCTTTTGATGCAGCCCAGGATATGGTTGGTTTTCTGGGCTGCAAGCACACACTACTGGGCCATATTGGGCTTCTCATCAACCAGCACCCCCAAGTCTTTCTGTGCAGGGCTGCTCTCAGTCCAAGTCTCCAACCAGCCTGTATTTGTACTTGCATTTGCCCTGACCCAGTTCAGTGTTGACCTTCTATTTAATTCTGTAGTTGAATGGAAATGGTCACTGAAAAGGTAAATAAATTAAACAAAGCATCTTTCTAGTCTGGAATGGGAAGCAAACATCCCATTGCCATCACAGGGCATGTTACAATGGTGTATTGTGGATGGGTTTTGCAGACCTGCTGCTATATGTGGGAATGGCTATGGAAGTTTTGTGGTACCATGACAAATTCACTAGACACTAAGGACATTCAGCCACTGCCAAATCTGGATGCCAAGAAAGAAATACTTTGATTTTTGCTTGTTTAAAAGGACTTGGAGGTGGGCCTACTTTTGGGTAGCTTTTTCACATGCAGAAGATATGAGTCATGTCAGGAATGTAATCTGTGATTTTAGAATACATGAGTATTTTAGGAATACGTGTGTTCTCAGTGATGAAGGTAACAGAATATATATCAGAGCAAAGGCTGCTTTTTTGAACTTTTGTGTTGAAATTCTTGACTCATGCATTTATTGGTTTTCAAAATGTTATTTATATTTACAATGACAGATCAGTACTACTAAAGCATCAGAGCTTATAACCCTATTTAAAAATGGTTGTATTTGTATTTAAAAGTTAAATTAGCGTAGCATTTTCTAAGAAACATCTAAGTAGGCTTCTCTTGCTATCACTGATGACCTGAAAGTTCAACTGTACTCTAGAAAACCCTGTTAAGTAACATTTTCTTGGCAGATTTTCTGACAAAATGTTTCATCTGAATACATGTATAATTGTTTTTCCAATTTTTTTTTTTTTTAACTCCTGGATATGATTATAGGGACACTTCATCTCTGCCAGGTTTGTTGAATATATAACGTATATTCTGTGAAATGTATGTGAAACCAGACTTAACAAGTCTGGCAAGGCAGAATTTTCTTGTGATGCGTTCTTCTTCCTGAGAAGAGGCTGCAAAAGAACGGGTAGGAACTGCTTGTGGTGGTAGTGCAGTGGGTTTTGGAAATCAGGGAACTCACTCAAATGTCTGAATGTGAATTTAAATGCCTAATTTTGAAATCTCAGGCCATGAGTTAGTCAGTTTATGAATTTTTACAAGCAATGCTGTGCATCTGTGGCATTGTGTGAACTTTGAACTAAATATGTTTGACTATGGCTGATTATCATCTTTCAGTATTTGTTCAGTAAAAATACTTGTGTAAAAAATCATGTTCCAATCACCTGGAAATATTTAAACAAAACCAAACCAAAATCTCTTTTGGTTATAGATCACACAGGAGAATGTTTTTTTAGAATTAGTTTGGTCACCCCAGATGTTAAGCTACTAATAATTTACAAGCCTGGCTACTAGTTTTATATCATGCCTTTATAGCACAGGGTGGATGGTACCTTCTACCTAGTGTCCCTGTAAAGGACAGTTTTCAGTCATTTTAGTGACGCCTCACAGAATATAAGGCGGAAGACTAACTCAATTCATTTGCCTTCTTTCTCCTGCTGTGTTGTGCAGACCAATAACTTTATAATCATTTGTAGCTGCAGATAAAAGGATGATCATCCCTGAAAATGAAACTTTTTCAAGAACAAGAAGAGTCATTAAGGCCTCTGTAATAGTCATGCCTTGCAATAGGCAAAGCTCTTTTTGGGACCAGATATACTTAGTAAATAGAACAAGTGACAAAGTATGCTTGAAAAAAACCCAGGATGTTTAATGGGCTTAATCCTAACTTTGATGTATTCGGATATTCTTTTTTGTGTTGCTTCTAAAGCTGATTTTTTAAACTCCCAGATTTCTCCAGTACAACTGGAGAAGTTTGTACTAAACTCCTCTGAGAGCTGACAAACATGGAGGGTACAAATCCTTGTCTATTTCAAGTACCACATGGAGGCAACCCTAAGATATCAGGTCATTCTCCCCAACTTTGGATAATAAACACTGCATGGGCTTGCACAGCTGTCTCACTGGGTGAAGCAGTGCTGCTGTGGTTACTCTGTGTTGGTGTTAGCACAGAGGTGAGGAGCCCATGGTAGGGAGGAGGACCTCTCAGTGCTGGCTGCTGCGCAGGCACTGGCTAAAAATACAGACATGGACTTTACAATCCTGTATTATAAAGGACTGTAAGATAAATAAATAGAAGAAAGCAACCTGACTGCCTCATACCATCCCATCAGCAACCTTTCCAGATGATTTTTCTGTAGGCATTGGGCCTTGCACAGGACTTCTGGTAAAGTAATGAGAACCCTTGGGAGTCCTTCCCAGGCATGAAAAGCAGCATATGAGAGAGGCTGGCACACATGACTGACTGGACAAAAAGAGAACAGGCAGGGAGCATGAGGCTGAAAACAAACGCATTATCTGAAGGAGAGAATAGCTGTCATGACTGTGCAGTTGTATCCATGACGTGTTGGTCATTGTTCAGAGTCTGAACCAACAGTGAGGCAATGGTGGCTCAGTCCAATGGGTTGCTGTCCACTGTGGCCATTTTGATTTTGGCTTTTGCTAGGTTTGCAGCTTTTTAAACTCCCTCCCTATCCATTCTGGTGCTTCCTACTGAAGTTTATGATTTTATACAGCAGTAACCGAAGGAGAATGCAGCCCCTAGTTCTGCTGATGAGTAAGATCAGATGCTTTTGGTATGGGCTTTAATTTCAAAAGCAGGTCATGTATTAGAGAGGTCACAGTCAACTTGAAAGTTATATTTTCTTTCTGACATAGTTTTCCATATTGCTGCAGATAAGATTCTTTCAGTTATAGCAGCAGCGGCGCTGCTTTGTTAACGTCTATGTGTTAGGTGCAGTGTCCAAGTTGATTTCCATTTGACTTTTACGTCAGGATACTGTGTTGGATTTTATGTGGGTCTTTCACAGTACTGCAGGAGTGAGGAGCACTCAGGAACTACTGAAAGTCGTTAAAATTAATTTCTGTTGTTTGAAAACTAGACTTGGAGTTACTGATCTCCCTTCAGAGTCCGTGTATAGCACAAATTAAAACACTGGCCGAAATCTGATGTGAGATTTTTATCTGAGGGTAAGTCAGGATTCATACCACTGAAGAGAAATGAAATATAACTGGAGTCAAGTCAGAGAAAGAGACCTATTAGGCATATTTGCTTTCATATTTTTGGCAACATGGAGACCCTTCTTTTTCTATCAATTGAAGTAAACCACCTTAGACTTGGAAATAGGGTTATTGCTCAAAGAACCATCTTTCAGCTGGGTGACCTTCCTTGATATCTGAGAGTCAGGGTGTAGCAACAAGAATGAATGGTGTGCCCTGGAGGGGAGAGGTAGGGCTCTGAGCTGGGCAGGGCAACAACAAGGAACTGGTGTTTGGGAGCTGGTTGTGGTCTGTGGCAGGTTGTTGAAGGAAAGGCCTGGCAGCTGACCCTGGCTGCTGACACCAGTTGCTACCAGTCACTCCATTAAATCAAGCACAAAGCTGCAATGCTGCGAGCTCCATCTCTGCTATGGTCCAATATAATTACACGTGAGGAATATCTGGCAGGGGTGAATGGGTGGGTTATCCTCTTCCTTTAAGCAAAATGCGAGTAATATAGATATCCCAGAATACTAATACTAATCTTTTCAAGTTACACATTCACAAGTTGAGAAAGGCTACAGCTGGAGGTGCCCATAAAGCCTCAGTTATACCCCTGAGGTTTGTGTATTCAGCAGTCTTAAATTATATGATTATATACCATCTTGCCTACAGGATTTTCTTACTCTGTCCACAGGATGGAATTACTTTGACGATGATTAGGAGGTGTGCAGCAAAGGCAGCTTTTGTCTGGAGAAGTCAGATTTCAGTGAAGCTGATTAGTATCTAACAACCCCCCACATGGGGAAAAATGCGTTTGGATTTTGGTGTGTTCTTTTCAAAAATTTTCTTCTTGAATAGTTATTAGATTTTTGGTTTAGAAGAATAATTTATTTATCAGGGAACATAAATATAATTCCTGCTTTCTGGATGCCTGAATTTAATTTTGACACTTTTCCGGAAGGCACAAGCCGATGATGAGAAGGTCATTGCTGGTGCCATTAGGCAGGGGACTGTGAAGCCTCCAGTCCTCTGCCTGGCTCACAAGGAGGTGGGAGCTCAGCTGTGGCAGCTGAGCAGACAGATGTCAGCATGCTCAGGGAGGAAATTGTCTGGTTTTGGCTGGGCTGTTGAAGAAGAATTGTTTTTACTTCTACAGTTTTTCTATATCCTAAAGAATATTTGATTTTTCTGAAAGGACATTTTCTGTCACAAAATACTTGCCAGTGAAACGCTTCCAGACAATGGTCATGAATGAGACAGGGAGATTCCAGGAGAAGGAAAGAAAATTAACATGGAGAATTCTTTCTCTGAAGGATGGGGGCCCTTCAGCTTGTGGCTGTTTCTGCTACAAGCTCTGGTGGTTTTGGTTATTGCTTCAGTTAAACTTTTCACAGTCACCAAATCGCCCTTGTCTTCCAGGTACTTGGCTTGAAGCCATGTGCAAAAGCAATATATATTTAAGCTATAGAAAACCCACCAAGAATGCTTAAGGTGGCTACCACTCAGTATAAAACACGCTACAAATTTGGATGACAAGTTTTTCAAATTCTGTTTCTACAATTACAGATCCTTTTGTAAACTGAGATTATCAAGGTTCATGTCAAAGTTGTTGTGGAAGCAAATTAATTCATAAATATGCAAAAACACTTGATAATTTAACAAAGATGATCAGGGAAAAAGTCATAATGAAATTACAAGTTGATCTTCAAGAGCACGCTGAGAAAGATGTGCAGGGACTGATGAGAAAACAGCATAGCTGCTCATTAATTTAAACCAATCCTATGGGTAAGTAGCAGGGAGGAGGGAGTGGTGTTCAAGTAAATCTATCATTTTGTGCAGAAAGGGAATGCATAGATGACATTTTGATTATTAACTTTTTAGGGCTTTGCAACTTTAATAATGCTTTTTGATGTAGGATATGAAGAAACTGAAGGTTGTTACTAGAGTTCCCTGTACCTTCAAAATACAAAGAAAGAAAGTTTAGCGTTCATTTTACTGCTTGCAGTTTTGAAAGACCTGAAAGCTGTGGAGGAACCATTGAACTGTTTGTATTAAAACAGGCATATTGTGCTGATCCCATAGTGAGCCAGACAGATAGCTGAAGAATGTCAATAAGTATGTATTTATAGTTTGAGTAAGTTACTGTGGCTAAGTCTGTGATCCTTTTGTATAAACTTGGAAACTCAATTATAGAAAGACTATTTGGCTGAAAGAGAAAAGCTCAGCTCTTTGAATGTTTTCGTATTAAACTACCCATGAGGAATTAGGTGCTAAACATCTTCAAATATCCGATCCTGAGCAATACCCCAATTAATCAGAAGTAGAAATGCTAAACTAGCTTCCTAGATATGAGTGCGGAGAAGACTGCCTCTTTCCTGCCATCTAAAAGCCTAAGAAATGGGTTTTCCTTGAAGCCTTGAAGCAGCAGTTTCAGATGCTAGTTTCAGATTCTTCTAAAAAATATGCTTCAAACTAATACATGCAAGGATTAATTTTGAAGATGATTTGGAGATAGTCCAATTTGTCAGAGAATCTTGAATGTCCTTTTATTATCTGGCCAGCGGGAATAAGCTGCTTGAAAACACTCAAAAACTAAGAAAGCATTTTGCAGGTATTTGGCAGATTGTTCAAGTAGAGGGTGGTAAGGTGAACTTAATAAAAATATATTATTGTATTAATAAAAATAATTACAAAATTGCCTCAAAAGCAAGGCTTGCTTGAGAATTTATTTATTGTAGAACATAGCTCTTCCTGTCTTTTAGTTATTTACCCATTTTCCAGTGCTTTTTTAGGAAAACAAAGTGAATGTTTTCAAGCTGTAGGATCAATCTATAATATCACACTACTTAATTTTTGGTTTCTTTTTTCTGGGGGGGTGATGGTGATTGGTGTACAAATATAGGTGAGAAGGCCACAGAAATGCTTTTAGGGGAGAAGGAGAATATTTGTGTTGAGTACACTGCAAAAAATTTTTCTAACATTAAAATGAAAAGTTGCAGGGAAGAATGGTGAGATCTGAGAGTGGTTTGACCCTTTTAGCTGGTGTTCATAATACACCATCTTTACAGAAAAAGGTACAAAGCTCAAAAATCTTACATGACCATGCCTGTACCAAAAAGACAGTGCAGGCAACAGCAGTTCTAACACTGTTAGTGGCCTGTGAAGCACTCAACACAACTGTGCTCCTTCTGTATCAAAATCCAAGTAAATCTGTGCCAGAAAGACAATGAATCTGTTCATTGAGGCCCTGTGGTGGACCACAAGTGGTATTCCTGGCTCTGGAACAAATGAATGCATCTGAATCAACAGCCTGTGACCAGAAGATAGGTAACTGAAGAAATGGGACTCTAATCACAGCTAAAAGCTCTAATCTCAAGGTGGTCTTGCAAGCCGTGTCTTATTAAAACACCCTCCTTCTCAAGTGCTTAGCTCTCTGTTACATATCTCCATTTCTGCCCTTGGGCCTTTGGTTTTGAAGCTGCTCCTTTTGTCTTGGTGGGACTTGCTCACTGAAAGAGAATGGTGGTTTATGTTGTACTGTCCTGGTATTAGCTGGTAGCTCAGAACCGCACAGGTGCTTGCTCACCTCCCTCTTTTCACTCTTTCTCCCCTTTCCCTCCCCAGCTTTGGGTGGGATAGGAAGGAGAATCAAAAGAATGCAAATGCCACTGACTGGCGTAAGAACAGTCCAGTAACTAAGGTAAAAAAAAAAAAATTAAAAGGAAATAACAAGGGGAGAGAATATAAAACTAAGAAGGGAAGGGGATAAAACCCAACCAATAAACACAAGTGATGCACAATGCAATATGGGGAGGCCTGGCAGATTGGTTATATCACACTCCCACCAACCCGCCAAGGCAAGCACCATGGGCTTACCGTGGTGGAAGCAACCACCGATGGCTGGAAACATACGCTGTGCCCCACGCCACTGCTCAGAACACTACCCTGGGCCTTGAGAAGCAGATTTTGTGGCGACACGGCACCCCAGAGAGAACTGAGTCAGACAATGGGACTCATTTCTGGAACAGCCTTATAGACACTTGGGCCAAAGAGCATGGCATTGAGTGGGTATATCACATCCCTAACCATGCACCAGCCTCTGGGAAAATTGAACAGTACAATGGGCTGTTAAAAACCACACTGAGAGCGATGGGTGGGGGAACTTTCAAGCGTTGGGATACACACTTACCAAAGGCCACCTGTGTGGTCAACACCAGAGGATCTGCCAAGAGGGCTGGCCCAGCCCAGTCAGAACTTTTACATATTGTAGAGGGGGACAAAGTTCCTGTGGTGCACATGAAGAATTTGCTGGGGAAGACGGTCTGGGTTATTCCTGCTTCAGGTAAAGGCAAACCCACTTATGGGATTGCTTTTGCTCAGGGACCCGGATGTACTTGGTAGGTAATGCGGGAAGATGGGGAAGTCTGATGTGTACCTCAAGGGGATTTGATTTTAGGGGAAAACAGCAATGAAGTTAATTGTGTGCTGTTTCCTGCTGTGTAATACTTTTCTAGCCCACCAACCAGATATCTTCAGGTCACCAGCGAGTGGCCCTGACTTCCCTCCAACCATCACCCGAACAGAGAATGAACTTTGATAGAACCAGGTGAGTTCCGTGGGAAAGGAACGATCAGCATCAGCCCAACACTGCACACATCCTTTCCTGCCCTGAAAGACTGTTACAAGAGATGGAAGCTGACATCATGGACCAAATGGACTCAGCAGCATTCTAGGAATTAGTTCATGCACTAAGGAATGATTTCTTTCTCTCTGTGTGTGTATGTGGATGTATATATGTAAGAGCGATGGTATATTGAAAATGCGGGATCTGAGCATGATGTGAATGGTATGGAATAAGGGGTGGATACTGTCCTGGGTTCACCAGTAGCAGTCATTTTTCTCCTTCTAAGTAGCTGGTGCAGTGCTGTAGGTTTTGACTTGCAGCTTGGGAACAGCGCTGGTAACACCGATGTTTTCAGTTGTTGCTCAGTAATGTTTACTCTGACCAAGGACCTTCTGAGTCTCATGCTCTGCCAGGGAGGAAGGGAAGCCGGGAGGAAGCACAGACAGAACACCTGACCCAAACTAGCCAAAGGGGTATTCCATACCACAGCACGTCATGCCCAGGATGTAACTGGGAGGAACCTGGAAGGGCACTCTCTTCTTGGTCGGTCTCTTTTTGGCAGGTAGTGATCAGTTGTATTCTCTTCCCTTGTTATTTCCCTTATCATTATTATTACTGGTGGTAGCAGCAGTGGTCTGTGTTATACCTTAGTTACTGGGCTGTTCTTATGCCAGCCATGTGAGTTACATTTTTTCGATTCTCCTCCCCATCCCTCCAGGAGCCAGGGAGGGGAACGGAAGAAAAAGGCTGGGGGGGAGTATAAACTGTGTGGCTGACTGTGTTTAAACCATAACACTTACGCACACTGAGAACACCTATTATGCACACTAGGGCTGCTAGAATTTTATTCCCACTAGTACTGCTCAGGTTTAGATTTTCAATACAATTATCACGATGATTATAAGCACTAGAAAGGTTACAACATTTAATAGTGACAGTGCTAGCATTAGCTATAGTTACTACATCTTAATCTGTTTGATGCTGTATAAACAATCATACGTAGCATTTTCCTGATGAACTGGTTATCCACAGATGTACTCCTGGGGAAAATGTTGAATTAGCTAGGAAGGCAAGGTTTATTCACATTACAGGTGTAATTATCTTATCTGTGAGGTCTGGTGCTGCTCTTTTATCTCCAGCGCACAAGCCAGTTGTCAGTCCTTCTCAGATAGCTTCCTGGGGTAATGGCATCGCCCAAAGGGACCATAAGACATATGAGGACGGCTAGGATCTGTAATTTCTGTAAAACACAAAAATAAAACATAATAATATTATTCTCTCAAATAGCATTTATTCACAGGGACATATTCCCATTTTTTCTCATCCAGATTTAATCACCAATACTGTATTGTCTTTTCCAGTGGCAATGACTTTACCTGGCTCAGCTTTCAATTGGTCAGTAACTCCAAATCCACAGTTCCCTCAAGCTGTGGTTATCTATGGGTCTTCCTTCTTACTCACTTGAGTCTCTGAAACTGTGGGGCTTCCTCCCTACTTACTTGCAGGAAAAAATCAACATTTTGGCAACATGGTCTTATGGCTGGATTAAGATATGCCTCCAAGTATTTAAATGCCTTTGATTGGTGAACTGGATGTTGGGGCTATCAAGCCAAAGTAACCTGATGGAATATATACTCCAATACTACTATCAGTGACACAGATGCTTTGGGTGTTCAATACATGCATTTGTAAAGCATACAAATCTAATCCTGCAGCATTCAGAGGTGCTTGATGAGGTGCTGAAGCTGCCTCCTTTATTTCCCAGTATGAGTGTCTCTGCTACTGTAAATGCTTTTATTTGCAAGCTAGGGGTAGTCATCCTCATTAAAGGGGTTTACATTTCCCCAATGGGTCTGTTGTTCAGTATCTGTAGATAAATGATCTCTCCACATTTAATTTGCTTCCCACCGATTTCTTTAACTGTTCCTTAAGCAAGCCATTCATCTGTCAATTAATCTGGTGACTTGTGGATAATATGGTATATGAAATATCCATTGTAGGTTGTTTGTATCAGGAAATTGTTGTACTTTTTGGATTGTAAGGTGTGAACCATTGTTGATCTGAATTTGCAAGGGAATAGCACAATATAAAATAACCACTTCCAATGTTTTAATTGTACTGGGCTGGGTTGCTCATCTCAATTCCAATTATATATTCAGGGATAGGAACAATCATCACTGAATAAGTTTGTTTCGGCAGAGTGCCAATTTTCGTCTCAGTTTTTGTCTGTACTGCTTCAATTTGTTTGCCACCTAATCCTGTAATCAAAACCTTTTTCCCTTTAATTTTTTTTAAGTATTACCATAAATTAAAGAGGCCTCCACTCCAGTGAGGGCCTTAACTGTTTGCCAAGGCCTATTTTTCCAATAAATTCGAAGCTCCACATGAGGATGATGGTATTTTCCTCGTCCATCCTTGTGTTGGAGCTTGGCCTTCATTTCATTCAATTTTTGGTTATTTTCAATTGTTTCAACATCTTAACATCTGGCCATGAATAAAGTTCTGCATACTGATCCCATCCCTTTTTGTCCGCCTGAACAGTTGATTCACCAATGGAGACTTTCCATTGGCAAGTGTACCATCCCATCGAGGTTCAAAGTGGGAGCAGAAGGTCAAATTGCTTCATCTGTCATGTCATCACTTTTGTTTGAACTTCAGCTGTTTACCCTTTTCACAGATACATGCAACCCACACTGCTCATAAGTCTCCACATTTCATTGGTGGGGATCCCCTCAATCTTATCTCAGGCCATCTTCCAACAAGGCAGCAAACACTTGTTTTAGAGAGTGTTGATTCTCTATCACCTCATCCCTCCTCTTATCACCTCTTGTGTTTTGTTTGGGGCCCTATTCCCCCAAGTTTCCTAACTGGTAGATCTTTTCTATGACTTCTCTCATGGGGTTTCCTGTTTCATTTATCAATAAAGTCATCATAACACTTTCATTTGCATGTGGTACTGTCTTAATGATCCTATACCGAATTGGAGCTGACAGTGCAGCCTGCAGCAGTGTCTGCATCTCCAGTAAAAACAGCAGTCTATATTTCTTCCTCCTTAACACACCGAATACAATCCCGTAAAGTATACCAGGGTCAATCTGCAGCAGGCCATTCCCCTTCCATGGGTTATGTTTTTGTTACAGCCTTAATAAGTTAGTTTCCACATTGGTACCTTGGAAAGTGTCCTGAACAAATGAGTCGGAGCTTAACATTACAAATTTTTTACTATCTCTGAATCCAGTCTAATTCCTGAAGCCCGTAAATTATGCCAGCGAACACTTTACCTGTCTGAACTGCTACCTAAGTTGTTGAATCCCACACATTCCAGTCCCGTTTCTCATGGTCATTATTTATTCCTGCCTCTATGGTCACTGCATGCACTTTATTCCTGTTTACTTGACCCTTCACTTTTGAAATTTATATTGGGCTACCCAAACAGCCACTACAGTTCTGCTGTTTGATGTGTCCAATTTATCCATTAATAGTTGATTTGGGCACTGCAACGTAACTGTTTTTCCCTGCATACTTGCTTCTCCAAATCAATCTTATCCTTACATACTTGCTTCCTCTGCTGACACTGCTTTCGATATGCAGCCAGCAGAATCCACCCTAATCTCCCTAGAGCATTCACTTGAACCTTTTGTAAAGATTTCACTACCTCAAGGGGTTCTGCCTCCATAAAACAGGAGTCCCAATTCACACATAAACCATGACACGGCCACTCAGCAGCCCAAGTACAATAAGGTAATTATTCCCAGCCAGGAGTATCCAGCTCTACATCTGTCTTAGCAACAGTTTTCTTTATCTTAAAAAAATGCCATTTTGTTTCATATCCTGCTGACTACACCAAATTGTTCTGCTGACAGACATGGTACACAGCAAAACAACCATACACTGGCTGTGTAACATGCACAGTTTATTAAAGGTCATAGAACAGCTGCACACCTATGTTTTCCTGCCTCTTTCTGACTGTCACAATGAACATAAACATGCATACTCTACTGAATATATTTTGACAAAAATCATACCTTGTTATGTCTTTCAGTCATGAGTGGGAACCAACTCTCAGCTAGGTTCCCATCCATTACAGAGACTGATGTTAGATTTGGGAATGTGGCTATCAATAATAATGGCAGTAATAGATATATATGCCTGCAATGTCCTACTATAACTGGAATAAAAGATAATTGTAAAGCCTTTTATTTCAGCCCAAATTACTGGGACCATATTACTGGCAGATGGGACCATGTTTTGTCCTGATACTCTAACAATAGCTTTTACACCAAAGTCCAGGGGTGTTAAGCTGGCCTGCCTTACTGAAAGGAGATAAAACTTTCCATGCAGCTACTATGTAAATTTCATGAATCATTGCAGCCCACATGGTTTATGTACACCAGCATAGACAAGAAGTGGGCTGAAACGATTTTTTTTTGTAGAAAGCGGTAAGAAAAGTAAGGTTGGTACATCCTGTTAAGAAAAATTCCAGGCATCTCTTACTCATTTGATTTTAGATGCTCCTTTATTTGGAACAGGGAGCCAGTATTACTGATCACACTATGCAGTGCTGGTCAGGTTGATTTCGTTTGTTGTGCTGAGTTTTGCTGCTAGATATTTAAGTGCCTAACTTGAGTAAATTGGATGCTTCAGTGGAGCAGGGAGTTGACCAGTTTGGGCCTAACCAAGGTGGAACTTTGGTCTTCAGATTACCTGTTTGTCTTTCCATTTGCACTTTTGATAATTTGTTCAGAATGCATGAACACTGATATTCCTTTTGTTATGAGAAGACGGTTGTTTATGATGAGATTATTTCTGAAAGCTTTGTTTTATTTAGGTAGTAAAATATTGATTTTGATCTCTGTGTTCCTGTCAGGTGGCCACTTTCAGCAAGATTTATTTTTTCTTTGCATAGCCATAGTGCCAAGTGATTCCTGGCCCAGACATGCATGTTTTGCTTCCATTTCCATTCAGTTGTGGCTGTTCTACTCAACACAGTGGGAATATGAACTGGTTCACAAGCACCGTAAGTGTTGCTTGCTTAATGTTTCTGAATGTTCATTTAGTACTATTTTTCAGTATTTTGATTGCAGAAGGAGAAAGACATGAAGCATAAAGGGTATTGAGTAGAAGAGCTTTGACAGTTAGTTGCCTGTTTTGATTAAATAGTATTTAATGAAACCTCAAAGTGCAAAACAGAGGAACAGCTTTTAGGCTACCCAACTCCCTGCTGTAAAATGAAGTGAGCTGGACTTACACCTGACTGTAATGGTTTCAGAAGGGTAGACTGGCAGCCAGAGATTGCCAGGATTTCTTTGCAATCGTGGATAATCTCTTTTTTAATGGATGCAGAAGCATATGTATTACAAATTGTCCTATGCTGCTCAGAGCCCTAAGAGAAATAAAACTGAGTCTTGCTGTAGCTCAGCTTCTTGGGTAGATGCAGCAGTCAAGTTTTCCTGTGGTTCAGTTTTTACACTGAATTAAATAGATATGAATATGTCCTAGGTTCAGCTGTAACAGTTATTTTTCTCCTTCCTAGTAGCTGGTGCATTGCTGCTTTTCAGCTTTAGTCTGAGAACAATGCTGATGACACAATGATGTTTTAGTTGTTGCTAAGTAGCGCTTACCGTGGTCAAGGACATTTCAGGCTCATGCTCTGCCAGTGAGGAGGGGCACAAGAAGCTGGGAGAGAGCAGAGACAGGACATCTGACCTGAACTCGCCAAAGGGCTATTCCATAGCAAGCATGTCATGCCCAGTATAAACTAAGGGGAGCCACTCGAAAAGGCAGATCATTGCTCGGGTCAGGCTGGGTATCAGTCAGTCAGTGGGTGGTGAGCAATTGTATTGTGCATCACTTGAATTTATTGTTTGTTTTTGATTATTGTTATTTCCCTTATCATTATTATTTGGTAAGAGGCTTGCCAGGCTGGTCAAGACAACTTTAAACTAGATATGTTGAGGGAGGGGGCATAATTCCATCCCAGCACTCCCAGTCAGTTGCACGAGGTCAAGCATGGCACATCTCCTTGCAGCGATCACAAGATGGACGAGTTCGAGATCCCCAGGACAGTGAGAAGAGCGTGCAGCAAGCTCACTGCCCCGGACTTCAAGAGAGCAGACTTTGACCTCTTCAGGAACCTGCTTTGCAAGGTTCCATGGGATACAGCCCTGGAGGGCAGGGGGGCCCAAGACTCTTGGTTGATATTCAAGGATCACCTGCTACAAGCTCAGGAGTGCTGCATCCCGACTAGAAGGAAGTGCAGCAGGAGGGCCAGGAGACCTCCTTGGATGGATAAGGAGCTGCTGAGGAAAATTCAAAGGAAAAAAGAGGCTTATAAAAGGTGGAAGCAAGGACACGCAGCCTGGGAAGAATACAGGGATGTTGTCTGGGAAGCTAGGGACCAGGTTAGGAAGGCTAAGGCTCAGAATTAAACTTGGCTAGGGATGTGAAAGATAACAGGAAGGGATTCTATAGATATATTGCAAATAAAAGACAGACTAGGGACAACATGGTCTCTCTCTGGAAGCTATCAGGAGAACTGGCTACCCTGTATTTGGGGAAGGCGGAGGTTCTGAATGACTTCTTTGCCTCAGTCTTCACTGGCAAAGGCTCTGACTGCACCACCCAAGTCTTGGAAGGCAGACACAGGGACTGTGAGAATGAAGACCCTAGGACCACTGTAGGAAAGGATCTGGTTCGAGACCGTCTTAAGAAGATGAATGCGCACAAGTCCATGGGACCTGATGGAATCCATCCGCGGATCCTGAAGGAGCTGGTGAATGAAGTTGCTAAGCCACTGGCCATCATATTTGAAAAATCATGGCAATCAGGTGAAGTTCCTGATGACTGGAAAAAGGGAAATATAACCCCCATTTTCAAGAGGGGGAAAATGGAAGCCCCGGGGAATTACAGACCAGTCAGTCTCACCTCTGTGCCTGGTAACATCTTGGAGCAGATTCTCCTGGAAGGCATGCTAAGGCACATGAAAAACAACAAGGTGCTTGGTGACAGCCAGCATGGCTTCACTAAGGGGAAATCCTGACTGACCAATTTGGTGGCCTTCTATGATGAGGCTATGGAACTGATGGACAGGGGTAGAGCAGTTTGCGTCATCTACCTGAACTTGTGCAAAGCGCTTGACACTGTCCCACACGACATCCTTGTCTCTAAATTGGAGATACATCAATTCGATAGGTGGACTACTCGGTGGATAAAGAAGTGGCTGGATGGGTGCATGCAAATTGTTGTGGTCAATGGCTCAGTGTCCTTTTGGAGATCAGCAATGAGTGGTGTCACTCAGGGATTGATGTTGGGACCGGTCTTGTTCAACATCTTTGTTGGTGACACGGACAGTGGGATTGAGTGCGCCCTCAGCAAGTTTGCTGATGGCACCAAGCTGTGTGGTTTGGTTGATACGCTGCAGAAAAGGGATGCCATCCAGAGGGACCTTGACACGCTTGTGAGGTGGGCTGATGCCAACCTTATTAAGTTTAACCATGCCAAGCGCAAGGTCCCACACCTGGGTTGGAGCAATCCCAGGCACAGCTACAGATTGGGCAGAGAAGAGATTCAGAGCGGCCCTGTGGAGAAGGACTTGGGGGTTCTGGTCGATGGGAAAATGAACATGAGCCGGCTTCAGTGTGTGCTTGCAGCCCAGAAAGCCAACCGTATCCTGGGCAGCATCAAAAGGAGCATGACCAGCAGGTCGAAGGAGGTGATCCTGCCCCTCTACTCTGCTCTTCTGAGATCTCACCTGGAGTATTGTGTGCAGTTCTGGTGTCCTCAACATAAAAAGGACATGGAACTGCTGGAACAAGTCCAGAGGAGGGCCACGAGGATGATCAGGGGACTGGAGCACCTCCTGTATGAAGACAGGCTGAGGAAGTTGGGGCTGTTCAGCCTGGAGAAGAGAAGGCTGCGTGGAGACCTCATAGCAGCCTTCCAGTATCTGAAGGGGGCCTATTAAGGATGCTGGGGAGGGACTGTTCGTTAGGGACTGTAGTGATAGGACAAGGGGTAATGGGTTAAAACTTAAACAGGGGAAGTTTAGACTGGATATAAGGAGGAAGTTCTTTACTGTAAGGGTGGTGAGGCACTGGAATGGGTTGCCCAGGGAAGTTGTGAATGCTCCATCACTGGCAGTGTTCAGGTCCAGGCTGGACAGAGCCTTGGGTGCCATGGTTTAGTGTGAGGTGTCCCTGCCCATGGCAGGGGGGTTGGAACTAGATGATCTTAAGGTCTTTTCCAACCCTAACTATTGTATGATTCTATGTTTCTATGATTCTATGATTATTATTAGTAGTAGTAGTTGCAGGAGTAGTTTTATATAATACTTTAGTTACTGGACTGTTCTTATCTCAACCCGTGGGATTTACATTCTTTCTATTCTTCTCTCCATTCCGCCTGGAGTGTGGGGGGAAGAAAGGGGTGAGTGAGCGAGTGGCTGCATGGTTCTGAGTTACTGACTGTGCTTAAACCCTGACAGAATAAAAAGACAGTATACCAGAAGACCCCTCCTAAATGCCAGATTAACAGACTGGTTGAAGTCTTCACTGTTTTCAGTCCTTTCTCCTGTGAAATGCTTCTGTTGGCAGATACAGAACTGAAGGAGAGTATGATGTAGCACTGTATCTTCAAAATGGTTGCAATATCATGGTCATTTGAAACACCTATGAACAAAAAGTAGATCAATAAATTTGCCTAGCTGTTGCCTAATGCATTATGTGCATTAAGTTCATAACTGAAGTTTCCTCAAAAACTGGGTTTTCCTCAAATTTCTTGGAACAGTGATGCCCAGTACCTTCTATACAGGATTTTCCCAAACAGCCAGGAGCTTGGCTGATACATAAAGTCTGTTAAGGAATCATTAAGCAGGATTTCCCCCCTCTGCCTTTTTCTTTTGGTTTCCAAGCCCAAGAGGCTTAAAATAGGCCAACTCAGAACACATGTCATTGGTGTCCTCTCTTCCTACATAGCATATAAAAAGTACTCTGAAACTTTAAAAGATTTCCTATGTTTTACAATCTCTGCTCTAAGACTCTTCAGATTGCACCAGGGAAATGCCTTACCGTAGCTTTGCTCTGAGCTTTGGACCTCTCTGGCTTGTTGAACAGTTTTAAACAGTCTCCTGGCTAGGAGTGATTTGCCCAGGAATACTCACAAATGGAAAAAGTGATTAGCTGCTCTCTGGGGAGGTGGAGAGAGGGATTTGTTTTAGACAAATTTGACTTAGAGGAGAGATTGTACCTAATTTTCCCATGTCCTGGATGAATATTGTAAAAATAAAGGTTCTTGGTCCTGAAGGGTGGATATAGTATAAACACACTTTCTCCTGTGTCTTGTATATGGGAGCAGAAAAGCTGAGAAATGCCCTGTTGGGAGATTTAGGTCCTGATTAGGGATATGCTTTCTCAGGATTTTTTGCATTATACAGTAGTGCATGTAGAATCATAGACCAATGCCTCATGGACTTGTGTGTATCTAAGTGGTGTAGCAGGCTGATAACCTGGACTGGATTATGGGGGTTCATTCTGCTCCCATCCCTGTCTTCCAGCTCTGGGGGCTGGGTGTTCAGGGCACAACTGGTCTTACTATCAAAGGCTGAGGCGAAGAAGGCATGAAGTACCTCAGCCTTCTCTTCATCCTTTGCCACTGTGTTTCCACCTGCATCCAAAAAAAGATGGAGATTCTTCTTAGCCCTCCTTTTGTTGCTAATGTATTTATACCAATGTTTTTATTGTCTTTTATGGCAAGAGTCGTGTTGAGTTCTAGTTGGGCTTTGGCCCTTCTGTTTTCTCCTTGCATACCCTCATGACATCCTTGTAGTCCTTCTGAACTGCTCAGAGAGCAGCTACGCCTAACTTCCATCCATCCTGAGTGCTCAGCCTTATGGAACACAAGGAAATGGTGCCAAAAATTCAGAAAATGGAGGTCACAATTATCATATCACCCTGTTGCTCTTCAAGGATGTTGTTTTCTAAATAACAACCCCCAAGGACAGTGTGCCATAGTGCTCCACAGTGCAAGGTAGACGCCAGTTGCACTGTGCAGTCAGTACAACTCTTTCTGTGGCTCCCTGTCTCCACAGATGTCAGAAGTCTCTTGATGGAAAAAACCTTTTCATACAGGCTCAGTTCTGTCACTTCTGTTATAGTAGGGGGCCTGCTTGTCCCCTGATGCTCCTGTATCACCCGTTCTTTCACTAAGGGATGCTTTAACCAGACGTCCTTGGGCACGGTCGGAAGCTCTGTCTTTTATTTTTGTCCGTAAGGATTCCAGTTACCGTATTTCGAGGTAGAGATACGTGTCCACAGGGCTTTCTCTCGGAGATGAAACAGTGACATCCAGCGGCCGCTTTGGTAAGAATGACATCATGCTGTAAGACCGGTGTAGCGACCTGCAAGGGAGAGGCAGCAAAGGGTCCGATGTGCGCAGGGCGTGCCTGGGGGGTGCCTGAGGCAGCGTGGCAGCTACTTGGGCTGGAGGTAAGGGCAGCTTGGCACTCGACTCCAAGTTCAGCCTGAGCATTACTCCCCTGGAAGGGCTCTGTGTGAGGGAGATGACAAAGGAAAAAGGTTTGAAATGCTGCGTTTCCTTACCATGCAGAGTGCGTGTTTTCCAGTATGCCTCCATTCAGCTTTTGAATGTCTCTGGCTTTCAGCATAAATAACTTTAGATACAGGAAAAGCTCACCAACACCATCCTTTCAAATCAGGAAGTTACCGAAATTTACAGACAGCAGTACTTACTGTGCTGCATTACCAAAATTGTAGCTGGAATTCTAAGATCGACTCAGTATGGTAGAGAGGTTCTGATTGCTTTGTACTAACCTGGTAGGTCAGTCACATTAGAAGGCATATATATCACATATAAGTGATCAGTTCAGAATGTAAGAAGAGGAGTCCCATAGAACATAGGTGTGTTGGTAGCAGAACTTCTATGGTACGACATAAGCCCAACCTTACCTGGGTCAGGTTCATTGCTAGTTTCTGTCCCTGTTTCACAGGGAGGCCTTTCAGTACCGAAAGGGAGCCTATGAGAAAGCTGGACAGGGACTTTTTACAAGGGCTTGTAGTGATAGGATAAGGGGGAATGGCTTTAAGTTGAAAGAGAGTAGATTTAGAGTAGATATGAGGGTTAGACACTGGAACAAGTTGCCCAGAGAAGCTGCAGCTGCCCCATTCCTGGAAGTGTTCAAGGCCAGGCTGAATGGGCCTTTGATCAACCTGGTCTAGTGGAAGCTGTCTCTACCCATGTCAGGAGGGTTGGAACTAGATGGTCTTTAAAGTCCCCTCCAACCCAAACCATTCTGTGATTCTAGGATTCTGGGATTCTGTAATATTAGCATCCAGTGCAATGAATGAGTGGTTTCCCTCAATTATCTTAGTTTGTAACTTCTGTTAAGTCATGTTAAAATGTAGCATTTTGATTGTAGGGTTAATTTCACCAGAACAGAAAGGAGCAGTTATTAAATGCCTCCCTTTCAGCAGAGGCAAGATGAAAGCATTATCAGAACAGTTTTAACAAGTAACGTATAACTGCATTATTTTGCATTGCATTGTAGTGCACATTTTCGTAAATGCTTATTTAAAAGAGGAAATCCAATTCTAAGTTTCAACAGAACAGCAATTCACGTTAGTGGTCTTCCTTTCTTGATTAATATGTTTTTAATATATAATTATTTTGTGCAACTTCTCTGCACTTAAAAAATTCATGCCTAACTTCCCATTCCCAGGAAGTTCTGTCTTCAGTGTCTGCTCCATATTAAGCCTTGTTTAGATCCATAAATTAGCTGCTTATCTGCTTTGCCTTATCTGCAGGACACAAATGTGTACACTTCCTTGAAGACAAGGGGAAGAAAATACGGCTTTGAAGAGAGCAGCTTCATGTACTTGCCTTGCAGAGGGAGGATTCAGGGATCAGCGTTGTGTTTCAGTGATTACCTGAGATGAACACTCCAACATGTCACTAAAATCTCTCATATATGTTGCTTAAGTATATAAGGATCTGTGCTTGATTTTATTTATTTACATGTTATTTTACTATGGGATTTGTGAACCTAAAGCACTCAAAAATTTTTGTTGCAAACCCATCCTTGATCTGTATCTCGGACTACAAAGTAATGTTTGGACATATCCAGGGTAGATTTGTATGTTATAGCACACCTATTTGACATAGTTCCACCGCATCTCAGAAGGGAATGGCACCAGAGAATAGGGATACAGATAATCCTGTCTCCCAGCCTTACTGTTAAGCCTGTCTTGAGTAAACATGTGATAAACTGTCAGTGTCCTTTTTTCCTCCATCTATTGGCTGTGCCATTTTCTCCTGCAAACTCAGTGCTGAAGTTAACAGACCTAGTGGCCCTGTCCATCCCCCAAAGGTATGGCTTGCACCCATCCCTGATGCTGGTGTGGGCAAATGGAAGTACACGTTACACGGCGGTAGTGTAAAGGCACTTCAACCTACCTAAGGAAAACACTAGGAAACCACAGAGCTGCTGCAAGGCACTGTTACCGCCACCACCTACACAAAATGGAGACAGTTGTAATTTTTTGTCATCATCAGTGGTCAGTAAGAAGGATCAGCTACAGCTAATGAGAACTTGTTACCCTGTAAATGTCCACAGTGCGTTATGGCCTGACAATACCCAGACATAAGAGACTTTGTTTGGACCAAGGCAGGTGTGGTTTGTTTCCTAGACTTGTTGAGAAACCAAGTAAGTATACAAAAGTTCCAGAAAAATGTTTAAAGGACTGCAGTGGTAATGTAGGCCCTAGCTTTCCAGTGAGGAAAGGGAAAGGGATGTCCCTGCATTCCTGTGTACTTCCCATGCTGGTTGCTGCTCCTCTCTGACATAGCTAAACTGAAGTGGAGATGAAGTCAATCTGCTCTGGCTGAAAAGCCAACATGCTTCAGGGAGAAAGTGATCTGCAGAACTAGAGATCAGGCCAAATTTTCTGAATCTTTGGCTCTTTCTTGCAACAGGGCAGCTATTCACCATCCCTCAGATAAGGCCTGAGCAAACAGCAAGAATGTCCTGTTAGATATTCATCAAAACCCACTATTTATTCCATAATAAACTGTTGTTGCTGTAAGTTACTTGTGTAAGTTATGATTTTCTGAAGGACATACTACAGTATTAGCAAAATAGATAGCATGGTAGAAATGGGTTCTTTATAAACTAATCCTATTACTAATTGCAGAGCTATGGTATAGTTCTCCAAACATCCACTCTGGAAAAAAGTGGGATCTAGCTGTATAGTTTGCGATGTGAATTTTAGAGTTCATTGCTTGTTCGTATTTTCCTTTAAGTCATCTGTTCCCCATTCCCCATTTGCACACCTCTTGCCTGGTCCCTCTCCTTCCCGAATTACAATGCAGTTACTGCAGTTCAGTAGCTGTGGGTTAGAACTCAGATTTGCGACTAATGTTTCTAAAGTTTTCTTAAGAAAGTAATTTTTAATCAGATTTGCTAATTTTTACTGGTATTTTCAGAAGACTTTTTTTTTTTTTTTTTCCCCCTAAAGACGCCATTTTAGTTTCAATATTTTCATTAGTGAATAGTGAAATGCTACACTGGTAGTTGAATTTTTTGTCATCTTTCAAAAAAAAAAAAAAAGATTATGTGCTAAAATTTTCAGTAATGTCCTTAGAGCCTTGATATGTTATTTTTTCCAAGCTTGTTAAGAAAATTCTCATCTTGCACACTGAAAACAAAAACCACTGGAATATCTTGTATGGATAATTCTGTCACCTCCACAGGCTGATTCAGTGGCGTACATGTGACTATTTAACATTTGGCTACATGTTTAAGTGAGGAAGGTGTAGCAAAAAGTTTCAGTTTTAGAAGGTGGTAGGAGCATATCAGTCTCTCCAACCATCTGTACAGTTGTCAAATTTCTTATTTTGAAATCCAGGCTAACCAAGACAGTTTCTCTCATAGCTGTTCCTTTCCCACCCGTAATTCTCTACAACAGTAGCCAGCATCATCTGCAGTGGGAAGTCTGCAACTGTTCATGGGCTACTATTGTTATTTCATATAAACACACCACAGTAACCTTCTCTTAGATAATGCTTGTCATTATTGCCTCCCCAAAATATAACCCAAATATACAATATTTATGCCGGCAGTCAGTTGAAACTTTAAACATAATGAAATTCTGGACTTTTATAAGGTCTTTGTTGTTCCAGAAATATAATGAAATTCAGGCTTGATATGCAAATACAGTGAGGGTTGACATAACTGTAAGTTCTTGCTGTATTCAGTCATGAAAATAATGACTGCCATGGTCAACATTAAATGGAGTTCTTTGCCATTATGCAGTTATGAGATTAAAAGAGGCTAAACCACTGCCCTTAAAAGCTGCAAGATTGCAGCTCATGGGAGTTAAAATCAAAGCTGGTGATGCAGCTTTTTTCCAGCGCTTAGTAATTGGGGGGATTTAGGTGAAGTTTGTTACCTGAAAAATCCCAGGGAGACCAGAAATACAGTGTTACCTGAAAAGAAACACAATGACAACTGTTTGGCACAAATTTGTTTTTGTTTTTTCTTAAAGCTTGGAAGATGCCACAGTCTTCACTACACAGCAGTCCCAAAGAACGGAGCAGATAAACTCTGATGAATTCAGCATTTCCTTCTCAGAAATCTGAAATAAAGAGTGCCTTTCTGAACCATTCCTCTCCTGAAGTGTGACGGATCTGTGCAGAACTGTTCTGAGTATCTGAACAGTTTATTCAATTGGCTATTTGTTTCCTGTGTTTCTTTTACACTTAGCTAAAAGACATTACCCCTGTGAGGGCTGATTTGTGGAGGCCACAGATCCTGACCATGACTTATTTTTGTGTCAGTGCCTTTTGTTTCAGCATTTTTGTGAGGAAGTATCAGAGCTGGTTGTAGCTGCATGAAGAGAGAGGAGATGACTTCTTTCTTGAGGAACATGAGATACCAGTTCAGAGGAGGTTATAGGTACTAGTGGATTACTTTTTGCTCTCTGTTTTTAATGAACTTTAGCTACAAGAACCAGCAATGCCACCCATCCGGGGAGACTGCCATACAAAGGAGCCTTCTTTGTGGAAGCAGTTTACAGAGGATCTGCAGTCAGTGTTTATGTTTTCCCCTTTGCTGAAATGGCAGCTACAAATAAAAGAAACTATTCCCTCCTTTTATATGAACACACTGAGAAGTTTGTCTGTCTTGGCTCAAACTGGGGTCTAATGGATGAAGCCTTGGGTGGGATGGTTTAGTGTGAGGTGTCCCTGCCCATGGCAGGGGGGTTGGAACTAGATGATCTTGAGGTCCTTTCCAACCCTAACTGTTCTATGATTCTATTCTATGATTCTAATATTGGCTGGAGTAAGGAATACCTGAATTACACCTGCTCTTAGAGGTGGAAACTACAACATTCAAAATGTCTGTAAGCACAGTGCAAACCTTTTGGTTTTCTTTAAAGCTGAACTAAAGGTAGAAATAGAGCAGCTGGAGATCTTAAGAGAAAAGCAGCTGCCATTGCATTGTTGCTTTGTTGCTTTGAAAGCAAGTGACCATAAATAAATGCTCCGGTAAGAACAGATGTTTTGAACTACATCTCTTTCTTTTTATTGCAAAACAATTGTTACAGAAATTTCAGAAAGTTCTGCTGCAGTAATTGCCAACGTCTGCTTTTAATTACGTATCTAAACACAGTCTAAAAGTGCATTGTGAATCCAGTAGACCTTTGGAAATAACCATTTCCCCTAGTGATATACATTTAGACAAATCATACTTGAAAAGCTTCATATTAGTAGGAACTTGTTTAAAATGACATTTTAATAATTTTTCTCCCTTTATAAATGATTGACTTACAAATGATAGCCCAAATAATAAATGATTAAATAGCTATTAGTATAGTATATTGCAAACACTGTTCCAGACAGCAGCAGCAGCATATAGACTCTCCTCATGTACAACAACTGCAGTGGCGGAAAAAAGATACAACTTTAACACAATTTACTCTTCTGCAGGCTTAAATTTCATTTCACAGTCAATTCCCACTTCTGTCCCTTTCCCTTCCTACCAAATACTAAAATAAACAAGAGTTATCACTTCCCTGCAGCAGAAACAGCAGCAATTTCATAATCAAACATATTTTCCTAATAGCTTTTTGAAAATAGTACTGTGTGGCTCCACAAGAGATCTGAAAGCATACAGCAAGCATTAAAAGATCAGAGACTGTTTCACAACCAGTCTGGCTCAATGGCTCAGTTATTAGACATCCCACTTGATGATGACTTAGGATAATCTGTGCCATGACTCAAAGTAATACAGAGTTAGAAACACAGAATAAACCCATCCTCTGACAAAAGTTAAGAGTACTCTATTGAAATCTGCAGTGGATTTCCTGCAGATTTGCACCAGCATCACTAAGACCATAATTGTAGTTGATCTCAGAAGAGAAGCCTGTGTGATCTTTAGGGTTCAACCTGTGACTGCCTATAAAGCAGGATAACTTACTGGGGTGCAGAAACTCAGTCCCTCCACATTCAACTTTATGCTTTCATGCTTTTATGTCAAAGTGTGGCAAGGCCAGTGAACAACATCTAGAGGAATGAAGGGTTTTGTTAGGTAAGCAGACACCCCCAAAACTTTTATTTATTTCTATCCATTTTGAATCGTACTGTTATTTGAGGTGGATCAGGGAAAATTCATGCTAGGAAGCTTTCCCATTTCTTTTGAAGAAGGAAATCTATAGTTGATTATCTTTTAACAGAACTGAAAATGTGGCCTTTGTTGAAACAATTGTGCATATTTGTGCAAAAATGCAAATATACTGTTATTTTTTAAGCAGGGGAGAGACTTCACAACTACTTGAGTATTCCCAGGGAAATCCAGGAATGACCAGCTCACATCTTCCCTTCTGGTGATCATCAGATCCTCTTAAGTATCTAACCTGAGCAACATAACAAAACATTTATGCTTGTTTTGAAAATTTGCATCATGTGTTTACAGCAAATTTTGTTTCACTGTCTCCCTCTAAGCTAATGCTTTTGACAAGTTTTCCTCTCAGGACAGATACTTGGTTGCTCCAACTGCAGTCACTGGACTAAGGCTGTGTGCTGCTACCAGCACTTTTTTTGAGCAGGTATTTGTGTATTTGTATTTTCCATGCACTGGCAGTTCCTAAGAAACGAATCATTTTCTTCTCATACAAAAAATACACCTAAGATATTTATCCCCTGACAAAAAGGCTATCCATTCCACAAAAGGTACAAATCAGGTTTTTCTTTTTTTTTTTTTTTTACCAAAAATTTATAAATGGAAAACAACAAAAGAAAAAAAAAAAAAAAAAGCAATCTATGTCTGGAACCCAGAGGGATTTCCTTATGTGGATGAATGGACATTTTGGTTTTTAATTATATTTTCAAATTATCCCCTCACTGCCATTTGTTAACTGGCACTTGTGCTAAGAACGATAATGTAGCACCTTATCTCTTCCAAAAAAAGAGAGCCAAATGTCTGAGCTCTGCTGTAGGTTCGCATTTTGTGATGAGTATTTCAATTTCATAAAATTGTAATTTAAAAAGAATTAAAAAAATCACTTACTTTGCTAAAGATCAAACTTAATGGAAATAATGTAAACATCCAAAAGCTTGAATTCATTCCTAACTGGATTCATCTTTACAGGCAGGCAATAGCAAAATGTTAAGTCTCATAGTAGTCCAAAAAAACTCATGGAACAATGCATGCATTTTCATTGACACAAAAGAAGACTGGACTGTAAGGAAGAGAAACTACTTCAGTCATATCACACTGTTATTGTGAAAGAATAATGTGCTATAATCCAATACCTAGGACAAGTGTATACCCCAACTGCAGAATAGCATCACTTAAACTGGAAACAACAGAACAGACTACTATAGGAAAATATTTATAAAATATTGTACAACGCTTCCTCAGTTGACCAACATATGTAAACAAAGAGCTAAGTTCAGTTGAGATTCAAAATATTATTAAAGTTCATTTATAATCTTTTGCATAACATGCCAGTTCATCTTTCACACCATCACAACTCACCTGTCACAGCCCACAGTGGCTCATTAGAGGTTTATACATTAGCTCACACGGACATTTAAGTGGAGCTATACAGAGAAATGTGTGAAACAAACCAAACACGCACTGTGACCAGAAATGCATATTCCATATGTAAGCTAATAATTGGATAGTGGAACATAATGCGCGATGCAACATGTGCTATTTTATTGAATGTTACAGATCTACAAACAAGACCTCATAATGTGATGTTAAAACTGTCCTGTAACGTTCACTAATAGTATCACATGTCACAACTATACTGGTTTATATATGGGAGTTATGTATATATGTGTGTGTATATATATATATATATTTCATAAGCTATCCTTTGATACAGAATATGTCATATGGCACATGCTATAGCTACATGATGATGGATGGTAAGAATTCCACTTTCACTAAATGGTCATAATGTTGGTAGTGAGAAATCTGGCCCCACTGCAAGGAATGGGTGTTTAACCAACAAATTCAGAAAGGACCAGTTTAATGCAATTTGTAAAAACCAGGTGAAGCTAAAATAATCTAACATCCATCATAATATATTCTATAGACACCACATTATAGAATAAATGGGAAACATTCAGGAGCAGTAGTGTTCTGACATCTTGCAATCACACTTTTAACATCTGATTTTACATTTTATATATAATGGCAAATTTTAAGAGGTAAATAAAGTGTCCTGTTTCATTTTACCTGGAATGTGTGCTCCAGATCAATAAAGTGCTGTATCCTGAACAGCTTCTGGGTTTGGCAAATTCCTTTACCCTGACAAACTAAGCAATGAAATCTACCCCAGAGGACAGCCCTACACCTTGAACTAATTCACTACGCATTGCTGAGGAATTTCTACTCAATCTGAAGTTCCTCTAGAGTCGGCCAGTATTACGGTGACGGTGGAAGAGTCCATGAACAGTTTCAGCAGACATTCGTAAAAGTAACAAAGAAAACAAAGTGAGAATATCCCCCTCTACTCACCAAGGATAGACATATTTGGAGAAGCCTTAGGAGAAGGCTGCTATCAAAAGTTGGCACATTTGAAGCAGATTGTTAAACATAAGTTCCTTTGCCCTAAGGCGTTTTGGTATTGTTCAACAATCAGCCTGTCACAAGCATGCTTCATAATGCACAGAAAGGTGTCTGACCTTTCTCAGTGTTGCCATGTGACTGCAATGCTGCACATGGATGGCAAGGCAATTGCATAAACACGGTGTCTTGGTGGAGTTTAGCTCATTGAAAGCAAGGAACACGGTGCTGCAGGAAGTATGAAACACATTGTGCTTAAAGTCCCCATGCTGCATTTCTGTATTTCCTTAACTTTCCAATGTAGTGACTCAGTAACTAAATATTTTCAGCTTCTTTGCCTCTTTTCTTGAGGGTAATAATTATTTTCATGTTTGGGTTTGTTGCCTTTCAGACTTAGCTCTCATATGGTGCTCAAAGTCTCCAAGGGTGAGCTCCCAGTTAGAAACTATCAGCCTGCATTTTCAAAGCTGCGTTAGAGATTTAGAAGACAATTTCCATTTAAATAATGGGAAGTATGTATTCCAATCACATGTTTACTTTTAATAACAAAAAGAAGTTGGTTCTACACACGTTGGTCTGTGTAGAGATGTTTTAATTTTTAATAGCATTAGCTTCAGCTCTTTACAAGCTTAGAAGTTGTGATGTTACCAAGGACGTGAAATTTTGATCCAGTTGCAGTTTATGCCTTACCACCCTTTTCCTGTCTTCTGCATACCCTTCCACCTGTGACTCATGAGAAATCTGAAATTCTGGTTGACATTATGGACCCTTGGAACATGTATGGGGTCAATGGAATTATGACTATTTTCAATCAAAAGCCATGCCTAGATAGACTTTAGCCTACTAAAATGCACACTGTGTAGTATGCTGCTGATGGTGGAATCCTAGTCTCAAGAGATGGTTTTTGCGGTTTACAGACACGTACAGTTTCACTTTGGTCCTTTAACTTACCTTCAAAGCATATACACTTTTTAGTGCTATCCATTTCTCTCCCAAGAACATTCTCCCTTAAGCAACTTCAGTCTGATTGCATTAATCTGGACTGAGACTGTTTGATATGTCTTGTATACTTTGAAATGTTCAGTTATGGCCATCTTATCATGAAAAAAAAAAGGTGTATATTTTTAGGAATAATGTAAGTGAATGATGAGAAAAACTGGCAGCTCAAACAGAGCAGCAAGAAGAGCCTGGTAGCAGCCTGGTGGACAAATCTCCCTAGTTTGTATACCTAATGAAATGGAGCAGTGAGAACCTGACAATATTACAGTGCTGTGCTCTGATCACCCTGTTCTTACTGTTCCATCACATCCTTTGATTTAGTGAGACAACATACTGATGACAAATGTGGTTAAAAAAATAAATATATACTATTCCACTTAATTACATTCATCCTGAGCTTGCTCAGCTGCACTAGAATCTAGAATGCCTGTTTTATACAGGTTATCACCTGATATTTTAACATAAATCTTTCCTCCATTTAAGTTGCAGTACAAAAGACATTTCATTTCCCTTTCTGCTCTTGAAAATACAAACTTTTTGTGGCACTAGAAGTTGATACAAAAAGAGACAAGTGAACGTTATAGTTGTTATCTTGTTCATTTTTCTTCATCTCCAGAAGTGTGGGATGCAAGGGATTTGGGAGACTTTAGGTTTGTTTGCTGCCATTTACTACAGAAATAAATGCTTTTCATCAGCCATCACAACAGTGAAACAGATGAAAAAGAAGTTGTGATTGAAGTTTAGAACATCTAACTTGTACATGTCTTTTGCCAGTTAATTCCTGCATCCTGAAAACTTTAATAATGATCAAAGATCTTAGGATGCTTTCTAATAAAACCTAATAATTTATTTCTTGTGACTTCATAAAGGGGGTTGTTATTACTGCTGTTTACTGAAAACTTTGTACAGCTTTAATCCCTCCTTTCTTCCTTAAGTGCAAATGTCAACTGGGTCAAGATGCAGTAACTCAGTGGGCAATGCTGAGACCAACAACGTGCTCTCTTGACCTGTGCCTAATGCCAACTGGAGTTGGCAAAGAGTGACAAGAGGGTTTTTTTAAGTTCTGCTAAGAAAGATGGACTGGAGAGCAGGTGACCCTTGGACTGCTGGTGAGCTTTGTCTAGGCCTAGCTGTGCTTGCTTTCAAAGCTGCGGAAAGCTCCCATTCTTGACAGTCTCCTCATGGACAGGTTGTCCCCCCTGCTCTCTGGCCTTGAGGACTTACTCCTCTGGAAAGGGTTTCGCAGGCCTGTTGCATTTCGCTGTCTGTCAAGTTTGTCACTGATAGAGTAGCTCTTCCGTGTGTGCTGTGCATATAACATGTTGGACTCCTCTGCAGAGGAGTAGCTGTTGGCCCGCTCTATTTTAGGAATTGGGATGCTGTTGGGCAGAGCTCTTGTAGCACTGCCATCTTGAGGAGACAAGGGGATCCCCTTCTTGTCTTTGGCCTCAATATCCTCATGATCAGAACTCGGGTGGCTTAGTTCCGCTTCTCTCTCTGGGTGGCAACATCCCAAGTCCTCCACTTTGCCTCCAAGACTTCCAGGGAAACTGGCCCTCTCTGCGATGGCCTGGGGAGCACTCACACACCTTGTGTCAATACAGTCCGTAATACTTGTGTACTCTGCAGTCTTCACTGGGACACCAAGGCTGCTGAAGTAGCTCCGAGATGGAGAGAACATAAAACTGTGAGATTTCACAATTGGTGTTTCTTCTAGAATAAATGGAGTTGTAGCCAGATAACGACTGCTTTTAGATCTCTCTAAAGCATGATACAATGGAGGGTCTGAATCCCAGGGGATTTGACAATCTGTGATTTGTGAATAGTCTGAAGAAAATGCTCTTGTTTCTATTCCAGAGGTTTCCTCACAATCAAGACTCCTGCCAGAGATTTTTTCGCCAGGTGTACTGCTAATGTACGCACTGTTAGCCAAAATGGAAGAGGCTATGTGAGCCTGCAGAGCTGCATCTCCGGTACCAAGAATATTTATGGAGCTGTCGAGAGGCTCTGAGTCAGAATGCATCTCATCCATGGCAGAAACGTAGATGTCAATACAAGACGAAGGCCTTCTGGAGTCTGGGGCAATTGACAAAGTGCTGGTAGGGGCTAAGGGAATCTTTCCTTCTTTTGCTATCGAGTGGGAACTGATGGCTCGATGCAGGCTTGGAGACCTTTCCTTAAAAATGCTTTCAAACTTTTCCAGCCCACACTTGTCCTTCATGTTTGTTGCATAAAAAGAGTGGCTTCGCATGCGGGGTGTGATCGTAGGAGATGTTGGGGACATGGATTCCTCTCCAGTGGGATCTATGCTTTCTTGAAGCTTGTAAGTATTTCCTTCCTGACTATTGAAGCTACTCTGCCTCACAATGTAGGCTGCATCAGTACAGTCAGATGAGGTCCTGGATCGTATCTTGGTTGTCTCACCTCTTTCTATGCCAGTCAGTTTTTCTAGGGCGATCACCATTCGTCCCATCATATCTTCCAGCTGAGCAAGCCTAATGTCAACAGTCTGCAGAGATGCCTTCATGCAGTGCTCTCGCTCATTTACTTCTTCCAGTCGCATGGCCATGTTCTCTACCCTTAAAAAAAGAGAAGAATTAAACATGTTAATTTCTACAAAGCAGTGAAGTTCAGCTAATAGGACACACAGACATGAACAAATAGGTCTTAAAATTCAAAGCCAGTCTACACTACCTTATCTGCTTCAAAACCCTGCTAAAAAAGGTTAAGCAAATAAATACTGCTTGCTCAGGAAATTGTTCCAGTGGGTTAAACCAAGGGTCTCTGCTGTGTAATGTACAGGGAAATCTGGGTGTGCCGATGACGCCAAGCTGTGTGGTTCGGTTGATACATTTCAGGGAAGGAATCACATCCAGAAGGACCTTGGCGTGTTTGAGAGGCGCAAATGCCAAGCTCATGAAGTTTAACCATTATAAGTGCAAGGTCCTACACCTGGGTTGGGGCAATCCCAGGCACAGCTACCGGTTGGGCAGAGAAGAGATTCAGAGCAGGCCTGCAGAGGCCTTCATCAGCGAGAAACTGAACATGAGCTGGCTCCAGCATGCGCTTGCAGCCCAGAAAGCCAACCTCATCCTGGGCTGCATCAAAAGGAGCGTGACCAGCAGGTTGAAGGAGGTGATCCTGCCCCTCTACTCTGCTCTTCTGAGACCTCACCTGGAGTATTGTGTGCAGTTCTGGTGTCCTCAACATAAAAAGGACATGGAACTGTTGGAACAAGTCCAGAGGAGGGCCATGATCAGGGGACTGGAGCACCTCCCGTATGAAGACAGGCTGAGGAAGTTGGGTCTGTTCGGCCTGGAGAAGAGAAGGCTGTGTGGAGACCTCATAGCAGCCTTCCAGTATCTGAAGGGGGCCTATAGGGATGTTGGGGAGGGACTGTTCATTAGGGACTGTAGTGATAGGACAAGGGGTAACAGGTTAAACCTTAAACAGGGCAAGTTTAGATGGGATATAAGGAGGAAATTCCTTCCTGTTAGGGTGGTGAGGCACTGGAATGGGTTGCCCAAGGAAGTTGTGAATGCTCCATCCCTGGCGGCGTTCAAGGGTGGGTTGGACTGAGCCTTGGGTGCCATGGTTTAGTGTGAGGTGTCCCTGCCCATGGCAGGAGATTGGAACTAGATGATCTTAAGGTCCTTTCCAACCCTAATCGTTCTATGATTCTATGATCTGACTATCATTTAGGCACCAGTCTAACTCTTGTTCTACCAACCTCTCCAACACAACAGATTAATGTTATTGCAAACACAGGATATAATTCCATAGCTTATATATGGAAAGCAGTTGAATTTTCCCTCATGTTATTAGTTAGCTGTTATTTGATTTCTATGGTTCTATCCCAGGGACTGTGTTATTACAGAAACATTACTATGATTTGCTGCCTCTTTGCTGCCAAAACTTCTAATTAGGTTGTTATGAATGAATAACACTTAGAGTAGACACCACATGACGTCCCAAGTTGTGCCACACGCATGATCACCACAGCTACTTGCAGAACTAAATAATGTAATGAAAGTGGTCAATGTGCCACAGAAGGTAGGTAACATCCTTTTTTTTTTTTTTTTATGGTGTTTGCCCCAGGGTAAAACATAGCTAGTGCTATGCGGAGCTAAGGAGATAATTTCTTTGTTCTCTGATTAATCTTTAGCTCATCTATATATACATATGAGCTCATAAATACATATATATAAAAAAATAAAAAGTCTAAGCTTTTATATTGAATGTAGGTAATATCAAGTAAAGTATGCATAAAAACTGCAGGGAGGAAGTTCTGATCCAACCATACACAACCTAGATAAGGTACACATGCTAAGATTGCTCCATTAGTGTGATTGTGCTTTGTGTAGTCTGTGTTAATATGTTAGGGATTGACATGATGGCATATGACATATATAACTATATGACATATAAAGAAAAAAAATTAAAGTATTAATAGGTAATAATTTAACGTGTGACCCTAATTTAAACTTCAGTATACCTGATCTACACTATTTGTCTGTCTCATTTTAAAATTATTTTTGACTTTAAGGTGAATTTTGTACTAATTCATACTGATGGCTTTCAACCATTTCAATTTTCTGGTTTCTCAAGCATCTCTACTAAAGGCTTTATATGGTGTCCCCTAATTTTACGCAGTGAAAATGTCTTCAGCACATATAAAATTTCTTCTTGTAATTGCTTTCTCTCATTGTAGTTCCTATGGCAGGCCAGGGACCTCCATTATCTGCCCAAATAGTATAAAAAGCAACACATTTATATAGTTATCTTCGTGTGATTTTTAAGGTTACAATTCTGGTTTTCCCATTCCTGTAGACACTGAAAAATGAACAGAGAAATAACAGATACCAAACGCAGGATTTCTACACTTTTCTGTTCACAAGTCTCTTACTCTCTGCCTGTTGGTGCAATTCATACTCAAATATTAATCGGCACCCTGTCAATTATAGCCAGGGTTTCTGATGAGATAAGTATCATCTTCTGCTAGTGCTAGTTGCATTTCCACAAGGACAACTGACCTGGAACTGGCAACAACATAAACACTCTTTCTTGCCCAGAAGGAAACCAGATTTTAGCAATGAATGAGTATTGGGCAGCATTTATGCCTTGTTAATTAATGCACAGATATTCAGCTGGTAAACACTAAGGTCTGACTGCCTCATGGTAATGAGCAACAGCAACCTGCCTGTGCAAGAAAGAAGTGGGAAGAGTGTGACACCACTCCCTACAGCAAGTCTCACATTCCTGCGAAATACAGGCTTTCTCTGTTGAAGATCATGAGTTTTGAAAGCACAAGCACAGCAAATCTAGTGCAAAGAAGTAACTCTATTTCTGCCATCAAACTTCAATAGAAGAATGATCAAGTAATTACAGGTAAGAAATAAACTAGCAGTTTCAAAGAATCTCATTCTACTCATCATGGCAGAGGGGTTGGAACTTGATGATCTTAAGATCCTTTCCAACCCTAACTGTTCTATGATTCTATGATCTGACTATCATTTAGGCACCAGTCTAACTCTTGCTCTACCAACTTCTCCAACACAAGTGACTAATGTTATTGCAAGCACAGGATATAATTCTGTAGTTTATATATGGAAAGCAGTTGAATTTTCCCTCATGCTATTAATTATCTGAGCTGCTATTTTACTGAAAACAATTACAATTTTGAAATATCTATGAGCTAGTAATTGAGTGCCTCACCACACATTCATATTCTGTAACAACTGTTCCAAGGTGATGATGAGATGCAACATCATGATTTTAGGGTTGTCCAGTCCTATGGAACAGTTTGAGAAACCTGGATTTTACTTGAGAATGCTCAGATTATGACCAAAAAGAAACATTTGCCCAGCTAAAGCTACCCAAGAACTGGAATGAATTTATAACATTCTGTCATTCTGTGAAGGTAACAAGCTAACTGAACATTTTTCTTTTTTTTTTTCTTTTTTTTTTTTTTTTTTTTTTTTGAGAGATGTATGCAAATGAAAGAATTCTTAATACAAACATAGCCAGCTGAATCATTGTGCTTGGTTGCGTATCTGGTATCTGGAATATGAGTACAACTGTGCATAGTGAGATAAGTCTTGCATACTGCATTCACATGAGGGCTGTGCAATGCTACTGAATGCAACTAATGCATCCCAAAAAGAACCCAGAGTCATACCTTGAAGGTACACATTCATGTATTTGTTCTGCCTTCCCTGAGCATGATTATTAGCTACTGACGGAGGTATAGAGTGTAAAACCAGTGGTATTGCTGGCCAAGATGAAGAGAGACTTCTGAGTTACATATTCTGTTGGTTGCTGTGGAATTATCACAGATGTGAGTGCACTGATAGCTGTGGGATATTTATGTAGAAACTCAACAAGGTAAGGATAGTGCAGTGTGGGTTCAGAAACCAGAGGTACAAAGAAATGTGCATAGATAACTGAAAAGTACATAACTGTATTTACAGTGGATTGACCCTGACTGTAATATTACTCATAAAGAGAAAGCCTGAGTGATGATGATCTCCAAAACCAAAGCTACTAGCTGAATTTAGTTATTTTTTGTTATATATATTGCATATGGCCACTCCCAGACTTTAAAAATAATATTTATTCTTTTAACTAGTGATATTTTATATTAATTTAGTGTTCAGCTCAATCATTCATAACACAGAACAGCAACATGCTCTGGAAGCAATCCTACTACAAACATAATAAAATCACATCAGCCAAACACTGTGGACATAAAAGAATATGTTCTGGAGAAATACAGTCATAATCTGGTCCTCGGAAAGTTTTAATACACAAAATCTTTTATTTTCCCATATTTTTTTATTATCTTGCAGTCAGTGAATAGACAGCTAGAGCTGTATTTCCTTCAGCAACAGTTTTGAAATACAATCCTATTTCAAAATAAGAATGACCAAGTTTTGCCTTGCATTTTTTGCCCCATGTGTGTTGGAGACAGTATAAACCTTTTGGTAAATCTCATAATATCCATGTATGATGCCGCCATTGTACCTGTGCTTTTCCTTACAGCAATATTTATCCAATGTATGAGAAGGCCCAAGCCATCCTCACAGATGGGAATGAAAACAGAAAAAGAGGAGGCTACATGTAAAATGTGCATTAAATGTGTTCTCCTGAAGCTCAAAAATTTCTAATAGTGAAACAAGCCTAGGTTATCTGAAGACAATATTCAGTAACCAGGAAATAAATAAAAGGCCATAACTGGGAAGCTGGCAAAGATTTTATATTACTTTTGATGAGCCTTTAAAATCATGGTTTGGGAGATGATAGCTTTTGCTGGCATTCATTTTGGTTATATTTATTTTTAACTTTTGCAGGTCAGGTCATCAATAATGTAACTGAAATAATGATTTAATTGGAGTAAGTCACTCTTTTCAGCAGTAGACCAATTAACTGAATGCTAGTTCACAAGTCTCTTTTGTGAACCTATGTCTATTTTTAAGGTATGATTTGTACTTCAAAATCCTTTTCAGCTGCTGCAAAGCCTGTAGACAATGGAAGTCACTTACAAAGGTACCGACCCGCTTGTTATAAGTCTTTGTACAATGGTTTGATAAAGAAAATGCTGACAGCAGTTCTCAAGCCTGTAACAGGTCATTGGTACTTTGCCTGACATCTTTTGGTAAAGCACTGCTGATGCAAGTGGCCAGCCAATCTTCTTAGATGCAGTGGTTTCTGCAGGCTGAGGACATTGGGTTGTCCTCGCTGCTTTCCCATGTGGAGCCTAAGACCACTTAACTCTTTGTGACCACGGAGAGATGCCGCTGGATTCACAGACCTTTCCTGCTGTCACTCTGCATATGTGGCTGGGCCCAGCAGGCTCAGTACCAGCCCTTTTACCAACCCAGATCTATTTCTGTGCACTTCAGCATGCCATCTCTGAACTCAAGATAATAACTATGTCTGAATTCACATGGATCCTGTTAGTGTAATTGCACTGCAAATTACAAAGTGTTAGGGTGCTGTAGTAACGAACGCCATATAGTACCAAAGATGACACAATAACATCTACTCCAGCCAGATTATCTGCTTTTTAAATACTGTTAGGATGTGATTCTGCTCCCTTTGCAATCAACAAGAGGTTTTGCATTGGGTTTGAAGGAGTCAAGACCTGTCCATGTAAATAAAGTACCTTCTGAAGAGATTTAGTGGCTTCATGCCAGATCAAGAAAAAAATGCGTATTTTTTGATCAAATTACGCATGCCTCTGTGCTGGTCAAAATATGCCACTGAAAACTTCATGGTGATTAGAAAGGAAGGCTCTCCAGGAAAACTCATGATTTGTCTGCTGCAATGTAGTGAATTTGTCCAACTCTGTTTTCCTCATGGGTCTCCAGGAGATTCACCAAGATTTGCCTAACCTTATAAATTCAACTAAGGAAACACTTACAGCTTTGTACTGCTTTGTGTTTTTCTGACTAGGCAATACTTCATCTGATGTGTATCACTAACCTGCAGCTACTTCCATGTGCTTATGATAGATTGTAGTTAGTGAGCTACTCCACCAAGTTACTACCTGGAGTCAGGGAAAGACAAACTTCAAGCATGCTTTTTGATGTCAAACGTCATTTCATGCTTTTAACTTCAGAATGTGAAAGGATCAGGTAAAAGAGAGATTCTGTATGGTGACACCAAATCTGGACACCTTGGTAGTATTCTTTTTTAGAAAAGTAAGATGATTGATGAACCAAAAAGGGGCCCCACTGGATGCCAGGGTGAAAGTAGGAACTGAAACTTCTTGTAGGGGAGTCAGACAACGTGCTGTGTCCTGACACAGCACAGCCACTGACCACGTAGCTGAAATTGTTCATTTACACCCAAGCCAATGCAGCAAGAAATGGGATGTCCTGTTGTTTTCCTGAGCTCCTAACCTGTCTCTGGGACCTACCTAGGCTGAGCCTCAGAGCAAGGCTCTCTTTCCATCTCCCATTTCCCTTCCAGTGCTAGCCCTCATACTCCCTCTCCCAGGAATACCGTGTTTTGCGCCTATTATATGCAGCTGTTCTTCCTCCAAGCAGGACTGGGGGCACTCTGACAAATTCACCTCTAAGTAGGAGCTGCTCAAGCAATAGGAGAGCATAGCAGAGACACATGGAGGGAAGGCAGTGAGCAGTCCAGGTCCAGGTCCAGGTATATCACATAGGGATTGTCCCGGCCATTCCTTCTTGATCCTGTATCCTGCACCTTCCTGCAAATGGAAGTTCTTCAGGGGGAACTTCCCTCACACGTGTGGGGCTTTCTGGTTTGATTTGACATTGTGGAAAGCTGAGTTAATTGGACAGATGACTAAACTGATATCTCGTGGCATTGTGCTTGTTGCTTGGTCTACTGCTACAGGCTAATGACTGGACATTGGAAGAGAAACTGTAGTCTTGCATCTTCTATATTTTCTTTATATCTTGTTTATCATACAAAGATGTCTTTACATAGAAACTATAAAGTGTAAATCTGGATTTTTAATATTTGAATGATCCACAGGTTAAAAACCAAACAAACAAATGAAAAAATGTTTAAAGTTTTAGATTAAGAACACTTCAAGGAAATCTTCCCTGGCCACAACTGCAGGCAAAATGACAGACTTGGGCATCTAGTTTTTAAAACGTGTGTTATTTATTTTACACTTAGGTATCTCTGATTTCTCAAGCATCTTTTAAAGTATTCCTCAGATCTTTGATGTATTTGAACTTGCCTATGTGGTAAAGCATTGCAATTGGTTTGGCAAGGAAATAAGAGAGCTATTATGAGCTGAGAAACTGCGTTCACCTGGGACTTAATTGCTGTAAGTACTAGTAGTGTGTTTGGGTCTGGGAGTGGCCCCAGTACCTTATGGGGTTGCTACCCTTGTCTCCCTTACACAGCTGGGGCATACTGGTTTCCACATTACACTGTTGACTGAGGTAAATGGATTTTTTAAAGAACTACTTCTCTATAGAGCTCAGGTGCTTGTCTTCATTTAGGATTCATAATCTCGAACTCTCTTCTGGAATGAGGTGCTTTAGGCTATTCATTTAAAATAGACATAGGGCTCTTTTCCTATAAAGTGGGTCCAGCACAGGGTGCAGAGACAGACTGGACTTCAAGGCCTTAGAGCCTTGGTCCATTCTGGTCTTGGTGTATTCTGCAGTCCTTACTGGATTTTTCTTCCATAAACTTACCTAGTCTCTGCTTGTACCTACATGTACTTTTAGCTGACACCATCAGCTTCTTTTAGACCTTAGCAGCTTTCAAGAATTTGCACTGTTCCACTACTTACTGCATGGAAAAATCACCAATTCTGATTTATTTTGAACTGGGATCCTGCTAGATTAATCTGTTGCTGCCCTATACTTGTTCTGGGAGAGACAGCAAACAATTGATTTCTACTCATCCTCTCCTTGCACTCTTAATTAGACAGACCTCTATAATTTCATTCTTCATTTGTCTCTTCCAGACCAACCAGAGCTGAATTACTTGGCAACTCTCTAAGAGGAAGCCACTCCATGGCTTACTGAATTTCCCCTCTATTATCCTTTTCTAAAATACGTATTTTAGGAGTGCTGTTTTCAGTAATGCACATAATTAAAGAATTTTATATCTACTAATCCTGCTCTGGGATAGATTTATTTCAAAACCAAATTAAAAAGGTGTTTCCTTGCCTAGAGAAAACATGTCTTAGGCATAGCTGCATCAGGAGCAGTGCTAGAAGACTGTGTGTAAGGAGGAAAGTGTTACATCCGTGTAATCAATTACAATGACAACTCACCTGACCTCTATATTCAGCTTATTGCGGAGTATTCAGGCAATGGACTATTCAGTGGTTCATATATTTTTTTTAATATCTGACAAGATATTGCCCTAAAATATTTATTGGTAACAGTACTATGAATCAAACAACAAACTCCGTCTTCAAAATTTAACTCTGTTGCTCAGCTGCCGTGCGATGAAAGCATATACACACCACAGCAGATTAACAGATTTATAAATTTCTAGGACTAATCAATAGAAACTTCCACTAAATTAACATATTACCCTTGTCCTCTGTGCATTTCATTGCTGTAGGTGAAATATCTATTTCCTTTTAAATTAATGGCAGGATCCCTATTGCTTTCAATGAAGCAAACTTATTTAGCAAAGCTATCCTGAAACAAGACTGAATGGCTAGTAGGTCAGTGCTAAAGCCACAGTTTTAATTTAGGAACTCTCATTTACCCTCTCACTGTGTTCTGACCACTTGTGCCCCTAAAGTTGTGCTTTAAGATCTGAAATGTAAGGATAATTTGTGTCTCTCACTATGTATGTCAGTTGTGTTCTAATACAATTGGAAATATTCATGTTTTCGAAACTTTGAGGAACATTGGAATATTTGCTTTAGCACCAAAAAAAAAAAAAAAAAAAAAAAAAAATCCACCACGTTTTATAGTTCTACTTTTTAGTTAAGATATTAAAAATACCTCATATATTTCCCTTTCAAGAACAAGAAGGGAAAGGTGAGAATGGCAACAGAAACACATTTCCAGATCAACTTATAGAGAAAAACCAGAAAAGTGCACCTTTCTGAAGTGACACGGATTCTTTCATCATTGGAGGAATTGAATCTGTCATCCTTTTCTCTAAAATATTCTTCTATGCACTGCTCTTCAAAATCATGGACTTTTTTCAGTTCATCCTCAGTTATGAAAAGTTCTGTGGAAACAATGGGAAAATGTGAATTTGGCAAAGATTAACACATGAAATTAACTACATTCCTCTTATTCATGGGATAAGCTTTCAAAAGCAGGGTTCAAATTTATCTGGCATTTTAATTTAATTATCTGCTGGTATGAAAGCAGATAGATACAGCTAATTGCACTTGCATCTCCAGTGCCATCACATGCCTCCAGCTCTCTCCTCACAGAAAAGTGGGCTGTGGCATGGCTAATATTGGGAAGAGATGCATATCCCTAAGCTCTCTGCCTCTGGCATGTGCATTGGCGGAGGTGGAGATCTTCTACTTTGAAGAACTAGATAAGAAAAAAGGAGAAAAAGTGTTATCAAAATAATCTGTCAGGGTTTCCATCATGTCTAAGGGGGCTCATATTAAAAGCGATTGGAAAAACTACTCCTCCAGTTTGAGTCAAGTGTCACAGAGAGAACGTGTCTACAAAGTAATTACTTCTCTCCGTCTCTCAGATTATCCAGGAAAAAAGTGTTTTGGGCAGAAGTATGTGCTGTTTGCTCAAAAAGTAGAATGCATTCTTCGTGTTTTCTGAAGTAAAACAGATCTGGAAGTGCAATGGACTGTTAGAAGAATTCCAGCAACAACAAACTTCTAGCAACAGCAAAACAAACCATGTTCCTTTGAAGGAACAAAGAGGTGAACAATCCCAAAAAATCCCAGAAAAACGTAGCCTCATTAATACTTGAGGAGAACTAAGGGTTGGGCAATGCAGGTAAAACTGATTCAGGCAAGATTTTTGCAGCTAAAAGTAGTTTTCTGCTGGAAAGGCTGGGCTTAGCCTTTATTCATGTCAAACACTAGATATTACCAAGGGCACTGGAAAGTGCCACTCTGTAAATTGTCTAAGGCTTACTTAATCCATAGTCTTTCTCATCCGGGTCACTTTCATGCTTCCGCCATCTGCAGCAGAGGTGTTGGAATATCATAGTCATATGGCTGAAAATGATCAGAGGCGGTGGGAGAACAGGTCTTTCGTGAAATGTCATGATTAGCTGATACCTTTGAAACTTCCATACTTGATTGGATATGGACTTGACTTCAAAAAATGTATTACTAGAAGACAAGAGGAGGAAAACAACAATCAGATTGAAATGGTTTTGGGTACTTTGCCAAAGCTGATATGACAGCACCTTATCTAGACGTATTTCACTATTAGTAGTAAATGTTGCCTTGCAAAAAGAGGAACAAAAGAAAGGAGTAAGTTTGTGCTTCAGCAAAGCACAGTGGCAATCAGTTGTTTTGAAGTATCTTATCACTGTACATCTGCTCTGCACAGTCACTGAGTCTTACAACAACCCAGTGAGACGGGAAAGTATTTTTATTCTTGTTTTCCCTATTAGGAGTGAATGATGCTACAACTGAACTTTTAAGTATTTTGGCTTCTCTGCCATGATTCCCATGGAGTGTCTGTTGTTGGAAATGAAACAATGTGAAGAACTTGGCATTTCCCTCTATACCTGGAGACAAGCTACTCCCTCCTTCCCTCTCACCGTCACATCCTCTGAAAATGGGTCTTAGCCAAAGTCTTCAGTTTAGCAGCCTTCTTAGGGTTTGGGTAATGTGCATGCCCCCAAGTCTGTATTTGCAGTATATCACTCACTTGAAAACAGCAATAAGCAGGTTCACCAAAAGGATGTTTGCAACCAAGAGGTAACAGGCCATGATGGCAGGAACAATCCATGCTCCTGTCTTGCAGGGAGGTAGCTGGATTATTTTGCCATCTTCTCTGGTTTCATTTTGACCACAAGGAGCTGGGAACGAGATGCAAAATGGGAATGAATCTTATTTTTTCAGTGCATTTTACAGAAATATTTAGATATATAAAGGTTTGCCAGCCAAAGCAATTATCTTCCAAATAATAATTACATTGATGCTCCCCTCCAAGAAGTCTGCACCTGGTATCACAGATTTTACAAGCTACAGTTCTTGTTATTGTGTGCTATTTGCCATGAATATCAAGATATTCCCCTCAGAAACTGCAGGAGATATGCCTGGTGTGAGTAAGCTGTCTGGTTGCATATTCTGGTTGGTATTCTGGTAGTAATTAGTGGCTGTGCTAATAAAATGGTCAAAGCATTTAATCCTGGAGAAACCTTATTTATTTATTATTTTTTAATTGGTGAAAGTTCTTTTTTTGATAGATATAAAAATGTGATAAATAGCATAAGGATGTGATAATGTGATAAACAGCATATGGAAAAAGAAGGACATGAAAGTAGATTAAAAAGGAGACATTTATTACTGTGTGCACTGCCCTCAGCCCTTCTGGGACATACTTATAATGACCCTCTGCTATTAAGGTCTTTTGACTGCATGCCTAGAAACAGTGGGGAAGATTATCAAGTCTTTACTGTAACAGGTAAAGGAACATGTAGGCAGCAGAGTTGCCACCTGTTTCTTCCCCAAATGCTTTGGAACCAAAATGTTCTTAGTATTAATGTTGCAGAAGTGAAGCAAGGGGAGAAAAAACATTGTTAAATTGTTGCTTTGATTATTTTTTACATGCCTTCATGTGCTGTGGTGGGTGACGTTCATATGCAAGCGTGGGTTTAGTTTATGTTCTTCTAGCCTCAGTCCTACTCATCCTAAACACCTCTGTAATCAGCTTTTCAAGCAAAGAATTGAAGCAGCAGCTTACATGTACAAACCATCTTAGTAAATTTTGCACAGCACTACAGCTAGCTTCCCCTCTTCTCCATCAGAAAGAAGTTTTAACTGAGGGATTTTCAAAGTGCTCAGTACTGGCTCCATTCCTGCTGGTATCAGTGAAAGTTTCCCACTGATTTCACAGACAATGAAGTTTGCCAATGCCCCGTGTTTTTGTAAAATTCCATCTTATGTCAACAAACCCATGATTTCCAATATCAACTACTACTTCTTCTCAGAAAGGTCCTTCTGAAGTTGGTTCACAACTCAACTTTTACAAGCAGCTCTGTTATGTCTGGACCCGTGGCATCATTAGTCCTTCTTACTTACGAAAATACATTTTATTGCTTTAACAGGCTGGAGGTACACAATTCTTTATTTCTCAGAAAGCATCACCTTGAAGATTGTTTTAAGTTAGTGTTAATTTCACACTTCCTATGCTGCTGCAAACAGCAGTTTCATTTGGACATTCAAAATGCCATCTTTGAGTGGCTGTGAGTATGGGGCTATGTGCACTTAACCTCCACCCAGCAGAAACCGGGACACCCGATACTGCTCGGTATCAGCACTAAAGTGCAAGACTTACATTTCTGTGGAAACATTAACATGCTCGCATGTTGATTCAGAGCTACAAAGTCCAACACAACACAGTACCAAAACCCATCATGATTTCACCAGTAACAGAAAAATCATGTATCAGTCGATGAAACCTGTTGCCCTTTTGTGTGCTGAAGAACAGAATAAATAATGGTGAGATGCAAAAAAGAAGAAATCAATGAAGAACATATTTTAAACCTTAGATCAATGAGATCAAAAACACAGCTCAAAGTCTGGTTACAATTATGTTATCCAACTTTTTTATATTGAGAAAAGAGAATTTGATCTGAAAAGTAAAAATCAGCCTTGATATCTACCAAGATAAATTATTTCTCCAGCTTTATTTGCCTACAACAGAGCATTTAGAATAACACCATTAATGTACCCCTGTTGTTTTATTCCGCACAGTGATGGCCAAATTAGACTTCCTACAACAACAACAACAAAAAAAATCACCCCTCCAGTCCAAGTATGCAGAGTCACAGGCACATCTCATTTCCTTGCTTTGGTACGATGGAGCAGTTTGCTTTCTGCCTGTCTGGGTGCCAACGTGACGGCCAGCTACGGATCTCAGAATCTGGACAACAGCACTTGCTGTTTGCTAATGAGCAAAACAGGACAGTGCATAAATATGATCTGGTAATCAGTGCAAGTTTCATTATTCACTCCTACAGTACTTTCACTTGAGCTTCACCCCCAAGCAGGACTCCACTGTGTCAGGTCCCTGTTTGATTAGAGTCAGTGATCCAGGGCTCCCTCTGTGGAAATGCTATACTTCCCATAAAGTCAAAGCGTTTGCTTGCTGTGAACTTGCTTGCATCCCTGAGGGATCTGCACGTGCCTTTCATGTCTATCATGGTTTGACCATTTTAATTATGTTTGGAGAAATTAAGTAATTTTTGTAGTATGTGCAGTAACACACTCTAATAAACTTTTTCAAAGGTTTTCAAAGAACAATTTCAACATGTACAAAAACATACTAATCTTTTTACATTACAGCCTTGCTTTAACACAAAAACACATACAGCACTTGATTCCAGTGAAATGTTTTGCTGAAGCAAATTCTGTCCGTGCAACTATACGTCTATTTCAGGTAACTGAAAAACCCATTCAGCCTGATACCTACAGGCCATTGGATAATGTTGCACATTATGTCCTGACTTCAGGCCTTAGAAAAAAATAAATGGCTGTAGTTTTAATTTCAATTACATGCATTAACTTAACTCAGCTTTCAAATATTGCATCCTGACATCTGTGGATGTACATACTTTCTGCATCTCTCGTTTCCTTCTTCACAGTCTCCTCCTATGCTTATTTTTCCTTCCTGGCTCCCATTTACAGTTTCCTGCATGGGCCTTTCCTGCTGCATACCTAACCCTTCCTCTTTCCTGGCCAACAAATAGTTGCAAAGCACACATCAATAACCCATGCCTCTGTGTGTTTCAAGCCTAAAGCAGCAACAGAGCTCAGGAAGAATTTGTCTCCTTGCTGTAATTACTGCCATGACATGAACACTGTTCATTTTTACTGTTTATTGGGTGGAGGGTTTGGGAAACGATGCTTGCAAATTCTGTGTCATGACTCTTCCCCCAGCTTCACCCTTCCAGTAGTTGTGGGAAGAAATGGAGAGAGGAAAGTGCATAATTGAACAGCTTTGTATCCAAATAGCTTTCTGACTTTGATGAAGCATCTCACATAAAAATGGATAGTTGAAACTAGATGATCTTAAGGCCCTTTTCAACCCTATCCATTCTATTATTCTATGATACCACTTTTACAGTACAAGATGATTTGTTTGAGATGACACGAAACTGCAGAATGGGTTCACATGATCACAGTTCTAAAGAATAAGGAAACCAATTTGTGTGTATAGTAACTAACAAGCCAACACGTCTTTTCTGTTTTTTCAAATCTGAACATTTTAAATGCACCTTCCTCACCCTGTCTATAAGTATATAGGCACCTTCCAATTTTGATGTGCACCGAAATCAGAGGGTGTGAAAGCATTTTATAATTTTTTAAATGAAATATTTAAGCAATAATTAAGCCTTGCCAGGCTGGTAAGTATTGAAAAAAGGCTAAGCAAGCTGCCTGGGGCTATCCACTTCTTCACTGACAGAGAAAATACCAAACTCTAGAAGCTGAATCTCATACCATTGCCCTGTTCATCATCAGAAGCATCCTGGGAATTGAACAGGACCTCATTACTTCAAAAAAGTTGCTTTCACTACATCATCGTGACTTGACATGTTGCCTCTTGCCCTCAGCCACATTAAAAATGACTTTGAAGCAACTCTCCAATCTGCTGGTATTTTAATCATAATTTATAGTAAACACCTATATTTCTCTTGTTCTCTCTAGTGCTTTCTCTCACCTTCTTTCCCCCACATAAAAAACATCTAACCAAGTGGAACCCAAAACATAACCTCACAGGAGTGCTAGGAAGGGAAATATTACTGCAACTCAGGCCAGAGAGACTTTCAAAATTGTATGTAGGCTGGACACAAATTTTATCCACTGCCTTTGTCTAAAAATGCTAAGAATGTTGCCTGTGCTGCAGACCTGCATACAGATTGAAAAGAAGATGGGTGCAAGACCACATAGAAATGACATCCCTTATAAGAAGCTCCAGTGGAGACATGAAAAGCATCAGACCTCTGAAATCATATAGAATTTAAATTAAAATTTTCATTTATATGAAGAAACCTCCAATAACTTTAATAAATAAATAAATCTATCAGACAAAGAAATTTAAAGACTTTTTAAAAAGTCCTTTGTAGTAGTTATATTTCCATCTTCAGTTATTGGATATTTAAAGTCTGTGTATAATCGTGTCTTATCTTCTGAATCAATTGCATTCTTGCTACTTGGCATTCCTCCAAAACAAATTGAAGAGAGGAGACCCTATCTTTTCTCTTAAACTACGTAGGTTTTTCCAATAAGGGAGTAGGCCCAGGCCACAAACACAACTTAAACTGATCTTCAGATTCCAGATGGCATTTGAAAGACTACAGCTGGAAAGAAAATCCAGATGCAAACCTAACATGTAAGACATTAGGCAAATCTGAAAAACAGCCCAAACCAAAACCCCCAAACCCATGTTTGGCTAATAGTACTCTCAGTTGCTTTGCCTTCTTAATATAGGAAAATGTGAGGTCCGCTGCTGATTTCCTAGAGGTGATTGCCATTTCTCAGTGGCATCTATGTACATTTTTACCAAGGAAACTCACTCCTTGAATAATCCTTTCCTCTTTAGTATTTCTTATCTACTTCTGCATCCATAGTATTCTGGAGGCACAGATAACTTGGTAAGATGTAAACAAAGTTATCTGCATGTGACAACTATGTTGTAATTATTTTTATTTTTGCTAAAATTGCCAGCAATAGTGCCAAAGAAAGTGGAGGGAACTGAGAGAGACATTTTATAGCGTTTGTGGATTTCCTTTCGGACAGGTGTTCACTAAAGCAGCTAAGCGGCTGGCTGCTGTCCCATGGACCCCATCGGGCAGCACAAGGCTCAGCTGCATTAGCAAAGGGAACCTAAAAGTGAGACAGCTGCATATACCACCACTGGTTCCCTGACCTGGATCGCCCTTCCTCTCCCAGCTAACAGTGGGTAATAATATATCTTCATTCAACTACATAATTGATGCCAGTCTAATTTTTTCAATTTATCAAGCTCTTATTATTATTCCTTTCCTGAAATATACTTAATGTTTCATTTCCCAACCTTTAAATAATTCATAAATTTGATTAGCTTACTGCCTCCTTTTAATTCTCCAGTCTGAGCCTTTATTTGAATCCCAAGAATCCCTAAGACTTTTAAGGCCCCGTTCAAAACTCAATAGCCCAGTGTGGCTTTAGTCATTAATGATGTTTCACATGGACTGGTATTTTGTCTGGTTGCGCTTTTCTGTGAAGTAGCTTAACTAATCCCTGATCTTTACATACTTCCAAAGGCTGTTTCAGGTGATTACTAAAACTTCCTGAGGATCCAACATGGTACACGTAATATTATGTCACTGTCAGATCAGCTACAGAGAATTAGCTGAATAGCTGGATACGGCTGGAGGAACAATATGGCCTAATAAATCTTTGTTGTGCCTCCTTTGTCTATAAACCACATACTGCTCACTTCCTGCTCAAAGATCTAGAGGAAGACCATTATGGTTGCACTGCGCTAGTAAAGTCTGTCTTTTCGATTTCCCATTCCCCAAGCCCCTATGGTGCTGAGCTGTGGACTTCATGGGTAGCTGGGACTGAAAGAGCACCAGGAATCTAGGATGTCTCCATCGTGAGTAGCAGCTGCTGTTCCATGTGTTACTGTGGTTCCCCCCCAGCACTGTTTTAGGCACTGCAAAGTGCATACTCAGAGGTTCTTGCATCTTGGAATCTTCATCCAAGAATTGCTTCAGCAGACCATTCTAGTTCTGAATCCTTTTTTACAAACCCCCTGCTTTTTATGACAAGATTTTTAGACAGTGGTGGCTCCACCTGTGATGAACTATTAGTCTGAGAGGAACAGTTCTGAGACTGTTTTTGCTCTTTTTGTTAAATTTTTCTGAAAATTTGAACACAGTTCTAAAAGTTTTGCCTGCTTTCCCCTTCCTTCCCTATCAACAATTGGTTGATAGTCAGGAATTTGTAGGAATGTAGTCTTTATGTACATCACTGATAATAAATGACACCACTGAATAGTGTATGTATAATCCCAGAAGTGAGTGTTAATTGTCCCCACTTTTGAGTTGAAGATGAGATCATATGCCAACAGGACATTAATGCACATTACAGTTAACATATGTATATAAAAATTGAAAGGAATACAGAAATTATGGGTTAAAAATGTAAATGTATATGAAAGAATTATTTTAGAGCGAGGCATTTAGCTAGTGTTTTAGCAGTGCAGTGTGTTGAAACAAAAATCAAGAGCAGACCCACTGGATGAACAGGTTGCCAGCTGATGAGATGAATCCAGACATTGTATCTGGTCTGCCTTAATGGCATGCTCCACAAATCAACAGAAAAGGAAACAAACACACAAACAAACAAACAAAAAGTAAGCTAGAAATTTTAGAGTGCATACTTTTTTTTGTACATTTCTCAACAGCAGGATATTCTCCAAAATCGTGGCTCAAACGTATATGCACTTCCAAGATTAGCACTTTTGCTGAATCCCGAAACTTGCAGATTAATGTGGCAATATTAAGCATGTTAATGAAACCCACAAAGAAACCCTTTTGGTTTGCTAAAATAATAGTAATAATAGTAGTAATAATAATAATAGTAGTAGTAGTAAAATACTCCTCCTCCTCCTCCTACTCCTACTAATAATAAAATAGTGCTCCAATCTGTAAAGTTTAACTACAGTTTAGATGCAGCAGAACAATTTTAGAACACGTTTATCTTATTTGAGAAAGTACAAACACTGTAGTACTCTAACATGAATGCAATGGCTGATTTAGCTTAGAACAACTTTGAAAATATATTTGAAAACATATTTCCAATTGTGAAAAAATGCAAGTATGCTGATAAAACCTTTTGGGTGCCAATCAGGTCATTCTGATTGTGTAACAGGATCACCAACCTGTGTGTTTATGTAACATTTCTGAGACAACCAAGCCCCAGACAGATATGACAATTGCAAATATTTTGTGCTGCAAGAGTGGCAGATTCTAATTCCCTGCATCATCTGTCTCTCAGGAAGAAGGAACTAGGTGCTGCTTTTCATTTCAGCCTCACCACTTTTGCTGCAACTCCTAGTTTCTTTGACACAGCGAACAATAACATACCTACACTTACAGCTGGAGTTGAAACAATCAGGAATTTTGCTTTTCGTAAGACTCAGAAGTAATTATCCTGCACCTTTTTTGCGAGGTTTAAATGTTGGGCATCTGAATAACACCCAAGACTATCCCTGAATCCTCATGCAAGGGCATGGAGCCTGCCACCCTCTTTTCATACTTAAAACCCACACTTCATACAAAGACACTTTAGTTTCTTGGGTTTTGGGGTTCTAAACTATAATCAGCACTTAATTTTTAAAAACAAAAACAACCAACCACGACCTTTATATTCAGCCAATTACCATGTTTGTTGCACTATGAGAGTTACTTAGTACAATATCAATAAATGGCCACTTGTAGAGGGACAGACAGAATTCAGCTTGTGGAAGGAAGTCATAGTTTAATTGGATAAACCTTTATCACTCTATAATACTTTTGAAGCAAGATGAAATTTTACACCCCCAGCCATCATGCCTTTGGAATGCAATAAATTGTTAAAAGAAAAGAAAAGGAAAAAAAGGATAAAAATGAGGGAACCAGGTAAAAAAGATCAACTCAGTGAGAAGCTTTGTGGTTTTAGGTATTTGTTTACTTCCTTGCATGCCATGCTGCCTCTGAAAACAAAGTGGGGAAGTAAACATAAAAAAGAGGTTTCACCTGTATCCACAGTAATGATTCTGTGCTAACCAGGAGTACATAAATGAAAATGGGACTGCTGAAATACCTGCCATGGATACATATATGTCAGTCCATCTGAAACTCTTGTTAAGTTGGGGAAATTATTAGACATATAGATACATTTATTACCTTAACCAGCTCAGGAGAAATCAGTACCTTTTCCATTCAGACTTTGTCAATAGTGAACAAGAAGATAAATTATGAAAACACTGCCCTTTCCTAAGGTGGTGCATAGGATGAAAAGGAACATCCTAAACAGAGCTTTAATGGATGCCATCTGCCACTGGAAAAGGTACTTACTCCTAAATGCTGCCAAGGCTAATGCATATTTAAATGGGAATGATGAACATCAGTTGCATGTCAGTGATTGCTAAAGATACATTGTTTGTGATTTTTAGTTTGTGCATCTACCACATAATTTCTTATGACCTCCCCTCTCCTTTGCTGTAATGCACTGGGTAGCACCAGAAGGTTCAATTTAAATAGAAAACTGGCATTCTCCTTATCACCAGCCAAATGCATCCTCAGAGACAGTATATAAAACGCTAGCTTTTGTTCTATTTGCACTGATGTGAGCACAGTCATGCCTTCCAGTAAATAAATAAAGCAAAATTCTAATAATGTCTACTGTCCCTAAAGAATTGCATCATGTGGTTTAGTGTAAAGCTGGTAGCAGTGAGTAGGTGACAGAGAAAACACATTGGATTAGACACTCAAGAAGTGCAGGAGCTGAAGGTCTAATCCAGTATTACTAGACTTAACGATCAGTACGAAGTTAGGTAAAAAGTATTTAGGTCTAAAATCAAACCAATGGACGAGAAAAAAAAAAGAAGTGACTTTTTAATGTCCTAGGTACACCAAAGAACTCATGGTGTATCCCTGCGAAGATACCCCTGTCACCCAACCAGTAAAAAGGAACCATTTAAAACATTCTTTATATGCAAGATAATTTAGCATTACAGACTTCTGGGTAAATATCTGTGAAGTGATACCAGAAGCACATTTGGAAACTGACACCCCAATATTAGCTGAAAAAATATTTTTGGGACCATTCTCTGTGAAGAAGGAGTTCCTCTATCCTGAGCCATTTATTGAGCACACACACATGAAGGACATCATCTGATCAAAGTTGGGTACCTGACTTTGGAGTATGAGAATCATAAACTTGCTTACGGTCTATCTGGTCTGCAAACACTTCTCCATAGATCATCCAATAAGGCATGTAAAAAATGTTTTTCGCCAGCTTCCATGAAGGCTCCTCATTAGGGAAGAGAATAGCCTGTCTTGCAACACCAAAGCTCATCAGAACCACCAACATGATGATGACAAAGTACATCATGTCTATCATCTGAATGCAATGACAGGAAAGAAAGAGAGAAAGAGAGAAGGGACAAGAATTAGAGGAACTTATTTGTCCATATTCCTGTTATAATATGCTGAAACAAAAAAAGTTTATAAATCTTAGAAACAGAATTTTCAAAAACAAATTTGAAAAGCCATTCTCAGTTTCACACATAGCAACTTTCACTTTCAAATAAGTGAAGCAGTATTATTGTGTCTTTGGTTTTATCCAGTGTTGCTTTTAAAAACAATTTAAATGTTGTGCAAAGGCTTGGAAATACGAGATACCATCTGGCCACACCAGTTGCCTGAACAAGAATGTAGGTTCACTGGAATCAGCAGCCTGGCCTGGGCATGGCTCAAAAGACGATGTATTGTTTATAGGTACCTAGTGGAAACTGTATCAAAACAAAAGGGGTGACATGGATTATTTTATTTACTGGTAGCCATTGCCTTGGAGCAAAGGAAGGGAGCTGTGTCTAACATGAGGAATAATGGGTGTCAGAACAGCCTGTTACTGCAACAGAAGGGACACCATGGTGGTAACAGTGAGAAAGGAAAGCTGTGATACTGGCTGGACTAGAAATCAGCGTGGTGGGGGAGTCCGCCAAAGACCATATTTAAAAAAAAGTAATGCAGATAACACAGACACTCAACTGTTCTTCTCCACTGTTGGAATGTCTCATTAGCACATGCACAAGTTTAACCAGTGCTTGCAAACAGTGTCTACCCATTCAAAATGTTCCTGGAAAAAGTAGGACAACAATACTAGGAGGTGCTGAATAGAGGCTGAAAATTAGAAGATGAGCTGTGCTAGAAAAGACCTCCCAAAGAGCAGAGCAATGGACGTCAAGCAGGTACAGCAGAGATGCTTTATAACCCCAAATGATGGTAAAAATAATGAGAGTCCTGTTAGGTCCCTGGTAAGATCATAGACTTGTAGAATCTTAGAATGGCTTGGGTTGGAAGAGACCTTAAATATTCACTTCCAAACCCCCTGCCATGGGCAGGGACACCTTCCACTAGACCAGGCTGCTCAAAGCCCCATCCAACCTGGCCCTGAACACTGACAGTTATGAGGCATCCAAAACTTCTTGGGAAACCTGTGCCAGTGCCTCATCACCCCACAGTAAAGATCCCTTCAAAATCTTTAGTTACAGGCTTACCTACAGGTCTTCAGCTACAAAGCTTGTTACAACACAGTTTTTCACAGCTTTGGACGTAACTTTTGTTTCTGGCCAAAACTCAACCCAAAACTCCTCTAAACCTCAAAGTTCTGAATTTCAGTCTCTGCATTTTCTGTCTCAGCTGCATTCTACCTTTCCTGCTAGGCAGATGTGCAAGCAATTTGCACTTCAACTGGTGGCCTTATAACTCCACTGGGAACCTGAAGCAGCTCAGGAGTAAGGTTGCTCATGACAAGCCAGTAGAGGAGGATTCTTCAGTTTTAAGGCACAAGGAGAGAGACCTGAGGTCAAAGTAACACTGGGAAAGTATCTAAGAGAGAAAAGAACATAGCAGCATGCAAAAAAGGATATTCACGTATCTACTGAGAGAGAGGCTGTAGGAGAAATACATCTATAGGGCAGGGCTCTGGTAGGAGAGATTTAAGGAGCTGGAAAGAAGGACCTGGGGACAAGTGAAAAAAAAAGCTGGGAAAAACAGAAGTCTTGAGGTCCATAAAACCACATTAAAGCAAAAAACAAGCCAAGCCAAATCAAAATAAACCTCAACACCCCCCCCCAAAAAAACCAACAACAAAACCGCCCCAAATCTGGGACATGGGAGAGGAAAATAAATGCCTTAAAGAAAAAAACAGACAAGTAAATCACTAACATTCCTCTGTTACTCAGAGTATTAATCTTTCAAGAAAACCTGCTGGAAAAGGCATTCTGGTTCATTTTACCTCAGACAGCATCCTGAAATGGACAACCACATTTAATTCTTACTGCTTTTAGGGAAGGAATTTGGAGATAAAACCTGATTTCTCCTTTCTTCTCTGATGAAAACTTGTTTCAGGTAGAAATATATAAAGCGATATGATGCAATATAATACCTATTTTAAAATGTCATGCAAGTAAATAAACATAATGAGTATTTGGTGGCAATTTTTGACAATTTCTTAAATCCTTCCAGTGTTTTTGATTAGGAATTACAGGTTTGACCTCATGGTGCAAGAAATTAAATTTTCAGTGCTACGCTCTATTGAAGCTGCATATTAGCTTTTCCCCCCTTTGGTTGGGTATCCTAAAACCTTCGTAGCTTGACTGAAATTTAGTGAAGAGATGGGTGAATTTCTGCTGTGTCTAATGGACATTGTATCTGGCTCTTTGGCCTGTAGTGTCAAACTACGATTGCTTTTTTAACTAGGCAATGACCATTTCAATCATTCTGCAGAACTAATTAGTCACATTATTTAAAAACAGTGATGAACAATGAAACTGTTGGCGCAGTTTTATAAACTTATTTCTGTTTCCTCTTTTTTAATTGCACATAAGCTAAGAAAATGTAGACATGCCCACACAGTAAGGGAACTGATACACCTTGGACTCTCGACGTGCTACAGTGATTTCATTTCATCCCCGTAATTCTATCACTGTGCAGAGATTAGCAAAGCACATTACAAGGAACATATACTGTTAGTGAAACTAGTAGATAATAACAACCTTCACAATTCAGCTTCCTTCTCCTAACCTTACCGTTGCTTTATCCCATTGCTTTTAAACCACTCAAGCCCATCCCTATCTTTTGCTTAATTTCACTTACATGTTTGTTCATGATGCCCAGAGGAGAAACCTATTACAGCTACTTTGTTGGATACAATATAGAGGGAGGTGACGAGAAAGTTCCTTAACATTGTAAAGATGGAAAGAATCAACTTTTTCCTCCTCAGCCTAGAACATACTTAGAGTAGAAACTCATCATAAAAGTTCAGGCATTAAACATTGTCTGTTCAGGAACTCAAAAGCTGTGATGGGCTTACTCTGTAGAAACACGTGTAACACTTTGTAGTAATACGTATAACCAGCTTGATGTTCTCCATAGTACTGAATGGTACTTTCAAGACCATGAAACAAAAAAGACAGAACACGAGGAAGTAAATGGATACATGATATAAACAAAAATCCTCAAGGGAGCCCACTGTAGCCTGCAGCAAGCATGTACAACTCCCAGGGAAGTCTATGAATGATATAAATGGACTGGCCATTACACAGGGGAGTAAGCGGTCCAGAAAACAGATGTGAGAGGCAAATTTGTGTAATTCAAACCAGTTGGGCATTGCATGTGTGGGGAAAGTGGATGTGTCAATGTCGCTGAGTGGATGAATTATGAAAATCAACTACAGGAAGGCACAAAATAAAAGAACTTTCCTCCTTTAACCCACACCTTCAGAGTACTCTGGTAGCTAAATTAAACACCATCTGAGTGGGTGTTGGGACTACAGAGGCTGGTGAAGCTGGTAGAGTGAGGCTTGATTTGTTGTACAAAGGATGACAAAGGAATGGAAATGATATTATTTTGCTGTCTTTCTGTGTTGACCCCAGGAGAAAAATAAATCACTGTTAATACTATTAGTGAAGCTGGACTCCTTTCAGCCATCCAAAACACTGGCTACTCAAAGTTTGTTATTCATGGCCAATCTGTTTATTACTGAACTGTTTTTCAGACTGTCTTTGCTAGTACCACAACTCTGGAACTTTTAGTGCACAACACCTGTGAAAAATTCAACAGACCAGGAGGTTTTTTTTGGAGTTTTACACATTGTGTGTTGTGTACAACCAGATTCCCTGATGGAGGGACGTAGTCCAAGTGGGGCATGAAAGAAACAGATGATAATGCAGTGTTTTCTTTTTGGTATTTGGTCATTTGTCCTGCTGTCCTTTTACAGTAAACTCCAGCAAGAATTGTTGAGTATTTTCACCTCTGTACTCTGGAGCACTGCAAAATTCCTTGCAACAACACCCTAGTGGCTTCCCTGAAGGAAGGTAGCACACATCAAAATCCTGTTTGTAGGACATAATGATTCAATAACCACTTTATTTTGTGTTTTTCCTCTATCTTTCCTTTTTTTTTTTTTTTCCCCCCACTAAGCAACGGCTCTTCTGTCACCTCTTGGGTAGGAAGCCTAACTGGACGTATATTTTACATTTCAATTTTATACCTGCTTAGAATCACTGAGTGACTGAGCTCGTTGTGACTAATGTAACATCAAGGAGGGGTGACAGTTCATGCATTCATATACGCGCTCTTTTCCCACTATGGTGAGGAAGAAGGGTGGATACAAGTCCTATTTGGAGTTGTTGAGTATTGCCCACATATAAGTCATATAGCATATTTAGGAAAGTTAATATTCAGTTTACTTTTTTCACTGAATACCAGCTTCAAGGTTTTTTATTTTATATATATATATATATAATAAGTTTATATATGTATATAAGTTTATATATAAAAATATATAAAATAAGTTTATATATAAAAAAGTTTATATATATTTAAATAAATTTTAAACCCCAGAATGCATGAAACAGCCACAAATTACACAATAAATGCTGGATAACTGCATATAAAATGTGAGCATGTATATTAGCTACATGTGCAAGTACTCAAACATCATGAACATGCATCTGAAAACTCAGCCGTTTTCTTTAACTCATATGAGTCGAATGCTGCTTTAACTCATATGAGTCAAGTGCAACATTTCTATTGAAACATAAAAAGGTGAAAAGTCAGAAGTTATACATCTGGTAGCAATCTCTCTTGGTTCTTCCTGTATGTATGTACTATTACATAAATGTAATGTACATATGCATGTACTATTACGTAAACTGTTCATATTCCTGGCATGTCACGTACATGTACATGATGTGGCCAGAGAATAGAGGCTGCAGCTATGTGAATGGAGTCCTCATCTCACAAGAACACACCTGAACAAGAAAGATGGAAGAACATATTGACATGGAGCAGACTATAGAAAGGTCACAGTCTTAATCATAACCATTATCGATTTGAATATACCATGCCTATTAAACACACTTTGAGAGTCTTAAAGTACCAAATACTTTTTTAAGCTCAACAAACCTCCCTCATTCACAACTAGTTGAGAATTAGCATCCTTTGTATTTTCTTCAAATGAGGTACAAAGGTGTAAATGGGTGGTTTTGCTGTTGAAGAGATGTGAGATGTCAGAGAAAGACAAGTAATACATCATGTAACAGAACACAGAGAGTCTAATCCTTGGTTCTGGGAATCTATGATGAGGTTTTGATTCAATAAGGCACTGATTTCTAGCTTGCATGAAAATCCTGATGTGTAGGAAAAATACAGATAAATCTGCAATGATATCATTGGCAAAAGGCATTGAGTCAAGAATATGCTGGTAAAACATAAAAAGAGTACGCTACTTCTCTTACCATTTTCCCAATCATCATAACATATGGTCCCAAATACTTGTTTACTCCGAAGATGTCTAATAACCGTATATACCAATAAATGATGTTAACACAGTATATCACTCGTCCATCACTCCGCAGTGGCAGATCTTGCAGACGTAGCACCATCCCAACGGAGAACAGGAGGATAGCTATGAGGTCAGTAACATTCCAGTACTCCTGGAGCCAAACTTTCACTTTCTGCAACAGCTTCCCAGGCTCTGACATCAATATCTGAAGGACAGAGGGAACGGAGAGGAAAGGAGCTGAGCTGCCTTAATTTAAGCTTGAAGAAATCTATAGTAAACAGATATATGCCACACAGGCCAAAGGAAAGGTGATAGACTCCTATTGTATAAATGCCTCATACACTCTCTGATTTTTTTGAGAAATACATGCATATCTTTCTGTTTTTCAAATTTATTGACCCTACTTAGAATTTTGGTATAGAGGGAGAACTGTAGAAAGATAGTTCATCAGAAAATTAACATTTGAAGAAGCTGTAATTTTAAGAAAAAATATTCTAAAATGTGTATCAAACTGTCAAGAAATAATGAATAACCACTAAGATCTGGATTTAGCATTTAATGCAGAGAGATATTAGCTACTACTTGGACCTATTTTTGAAAATTAAGTTCCACAGCTGAGAATATAATTCACAAAAATAATTAATCTTAACTTATAATTTATCGTCATTCTATTTGCAAGATCATTTGGGAGACTTGATTGTTTTCCTAAATTACTGTTGAAACTATTCCTCAAGTGATTTCTATGAATAATTCGTAGCTTTTAGTGAGTTAACAAGCTGTTTGTTTTAATTTTCTAAATTTAGCCTGAGAACATTTGAGCAGACTCATACAGTTCCTTAAAAAGATGAATGCTATTCTTATAATTTTCTTATAATTCATTTTCAGAGTGAATTTTAGGCTTGTCTTCTGTGAACAATCTCCCACATCTGCTTAGAAATCCATTACGACAAATGTTCTTGATAAACTTTTGTGGAAAGGACAATTTGGGGTGAATGATTAGACAAAAATGGCACATACGATTCCTGCCAGCAGCCTCCCATCTACTGAGCCAGTGGTGCTTTGTCTCCATCAGTGCTGCAGAGTCCTTGTGTGGCTATTGCCACTGGTTTTCTTTTGGTTAGTGTAGTACTGTCATTATAGGCCACACAAGTAGTGACTTTTCCTCTTTTTCTTCTCTTTTATAATGTAGTTTACCATGCAGTGTTTGAAATCTGCCTTTGAAGTGGTTGTTGCAAGACCATTTTTAGTCTAGCCCTCAAAAGCATTTGCTTCAGAAAATACAAATGCAGATGGAAACAAATTCAGCCCAGGGGTACAAATGTGCTGTTTTAGCTGAGGTCAACAGGACTTGCACCCACTCACATCAGGGCTGAATTTGGCCTCTGGTGTCGTTGTGGAATAGATGTGCATTTGGCCAAGTGAAAAGGGCACAGTGGAATCTGCAAGTGGGAGAGACCATGAGGGGCGGATGGCAGAACGACTTCCCTCTGCCTACAGACCGAGTGCCACCTTAAATGCTGTCTCTGCTCTACGTGTGTGCGTTAGCATCTTTAGGGAGATGCATGCTGTTGCTTGACATAATTAGCAAAAATTTTTAAGATTAGAAGACAGAAATTCTCTTAGAAATGTGCTGCAATAGTCAACGTGGATTTGAATCTGCCCCCAGCTATGGCTGGTTTTACTTATATCCTTTGCATGACGCACTTGGACGTACAGAACAGCTGTAAATTTTGAATGAACTCTGTTTGGGTTGGGAATCTGAACACAGGTTTTTCATGCTATCGCCAGGTCTCTGTCTATTCTGTTACAGCATATTTCCTTGTCCTCTCCCTGAAGCAAACTTCAGTTTCTGGGCCACATTTCAAGGAATATAGCTATGTTTTGAGATGTATCAGAAAGCTGCCTCATACTTGTGAATGCTGTTAAACGTGCATCACACAGCAATTTGAAAAGAGAAATTCCATAGGAGAAAAAGAGAGACACTTGATTTTGAAATGAAGGAAGACAGATTTTTTTAGTGCTGTGTTTTTAATAATCCATCTGCTTTTCTGAAAAAAGGCAATTCTATGATAAACCTGTTCATAAAAAATTATCCTGAGAAAAATAATAAAAACAAATATTCAAAAAACATCCCCTCCCCCGAAAAAACCCAAACCCAAAACCAAAGCTATTTCTTTTTCATTCTGTCTTTTTTGGTTGGGATGATTTTACCTCTCTCATCTTCTCTATTCCCAGAGTGAAAATGTACGAGATGACAATCCATTCCTGTGTAGATGGCCAGCGATCCATCTTCACTAACACTATATAATTGAAAAGCATCAAGTAGCCTATATATGCCAGCTGTAAAGAAACAAAATGAATATCAATACTCACTATATTTATATAACTGACCCAGTTTCTTGGGTATGGTTTGATATTCCTAATTCTGCTGTAACCAGAGTCAAACAGACAAAAGAACAACCAGTGTTCTGAGTTGCCTGAAAATGCTCACATTAAATCGCATACAGTGTGTATTCTGCAACATATATGCACAAACGTCCTCTCCTCAAGCTACATCTGCCTCCCCAGTAAAATTTTATTGATGCAGTCACCATGGATCATCCCACACTGATGGGAAGTCTGATACCACTACCAAACTAAGTTACCTAACTGAGGATTTCTCCCTCATCTGCTTATAAAGCCATTACTCCTCCAACACTAGTCCTCTGTGTTTTTCTCCCTGTTCTAGGTTGACTCTGGCTTTCCAAACCCTTTTTGCACAATCCTTGCCTGTGGCCCAGAAGGTCCTGGGTGTTGCTAGAGGTCTTTCTACCCAGTGTGACACTGACCTAACCTATACTACATTTCCAACCCAAAATGTTGCCACTCCTACTCACACTGCTGCAGCAAGTAGCCAGGCATAGCCATATGTTCATTTGCATTATATTTTCTCCAAGTTTTTATGTGTAACTGTTTTGCCTTCCCGTCTCTAATTTGCCTTTCTTCTGACCTAACTTTTCATACAGTGGAAAGTGTAGGTTCTGTTTTTAGCTCTTTTCCTTTCTTTCTACATGCTGAATGTGATGAAATGGTCAGTCAAAAGATGACAAGACTGGCAAATTGCATCATCAAATTCATAAAACTCAGAGAAACCGAAGTGCCACACTGGAGCATGTACTTTAGCAAGGGTGAATGGCTGTGGCTGAGATCTGTGGTGGCCAGAATCCAACTGCCTGTCTAATTTGCCTTTGAAACAGCAGCCCTACAAAAAAAATGCATCTTAGCCAAATTTAAATCAGAGAAAATATGATACAGACCTGTGCATGAACATATTAGTCAGAAAAAAAGCGTATTCCATACACCTGTATTTCATTATGGGTTTTCTCTCTCAACCCCATGTTACCCACAACTATTGCGTACTTGGTGTCAGACTCAAGACAAAGCAACCACAGAGGGGCTGGAGACTTTTGGGTAGGGTTATTTAAGTGCTCAGTGCCTCACAGAACAGGATTTATAGTCCAGCTGTATTTGTTAGTGAACATCACCTCTGCTCTGTGTAAAAGCCACAGGGTTCTGGTTTCTTTTCCAGTTGCTGGTTTGAAGGACACTTGAGAGATTTCTTTACATTGGTCATTAACTATCAGTACAGAGAAGACAGTCAGCTGAAACACTGCTTCTTGTCTACATAAAACAGAGGAGGAAATGATCCCACTGGTCTCAGTTTGTGCATGATGGTGGATTGCAATGCTCATGTCTAGAGTCTGGTCTTCCCTTAACACTCCTAAAGGAAATGGAGAGCAATATTGACTTAGGTCAACATCTAGGGTGCCAGCTGAGTCAGCAGAAACTCTGTCTGGGAAGGCAGAACTGCACGCACACCTCCCTAACTGAAATTACACCTTCTACTATAGTAGTGCAAAAAGCCAGGTGACACTGCCACTAACATACCTCCTCTTAAATCTTCTTGATTATTAATTACAGCAAATCATACCAATTTGGTCTGACTCAGCAGTCTTTGGTGAGCATTTGCAGTTAGTATGGTAAAAGAATAGTGTCACTAACGTTACAAAGGTGTCAGAAATCACAAGACCCACCATGTAACTAAAGGATTTTTGTTACTTTTTTGTTTGTTTGCAATTAAAATTTACTGAAAATTGCTGAAAAATTTTGCTTAGGGAAAAAAAAAAAAGAAAAAAAGGATCTTGATTTAAAAATAAAATGATGCTGAAACTGCGCCACCTTAGCCCAAGGACCCAAGGAACAAGTCTTTCAGATAGTAAGTGACACCTTCCTTCTCCCTCCGTGGAACTGCAATTTGCTCCTGTCTTCCAGGAGGATGTCCTGATCAACACTGTGGTCAAACCTCAATACAGCTGCCCATGCTGGTACTCAAGACTCATTGAAAGTGGCTTTCAATGTAACAGTCAAAAACCAGACCAGAGTAGTTATGTTTTGAAACTACTGCATGTCCAGATAGAAAGGCTAATTTTATTTCTTTAAAAAAAGCTGTTTATTTCAGCTCATCTGCTGAGTCAAAATGTTGCTTACTCAAAGATCCCCACATTTAACCCACTCTTGTGCATTTTAAGAATGAAGATGGGTATAGCTAAAGATTAATAGCAGATAGGCAGTCATGGAATAATCAAATTATTTTACATGACATATGATAGCCATAAGTATGGTTGCTTTTTTTGAATGTAAAATTTGTAGGATTTCTTTTGCAACCTATGATTAGTACTTCTGCCTTTGTGCTCGTAAGAAGTGTGACAGGCTGTGCAATTTTAACCCTCATTTGAATGTTTTTGCTTTTGGCCTCCAGGAGTTTCTCAATATAACTAACTGGTCAGGCACTGCAGCCAGAATCCACCTTAATTTGCTCTTCAGCGTAGCCAAGATCCAGCTTTAGTAAGTGACCTTGATGGAGACCTGCCTCAGGACACAAAACTGTAGGAACAGGTCTAAATGGAAATGTAATATTGATCTTTTTCTCCCATTTCAGAATTGAGCTAACAGGGAGAGCCAGGATGCTTCTTTCTGTCTACAGTGTGAAGACTTTTCTGGTTCTGTATAATACATATTGCAACTGATAATGAGACTAGGCTGCTGATGAGCAATTTCTAGACTCATCAGCCTGATTAATGTTCAATGGCCACACAGTTCAGCAAGCAGTTATTCCAAGTTGCCAAACTGGAGCTATTTGCTAGCATAAGCTGTCCATGACAGTTTAGTCTCTGTTGATGAAAGTTTTTCCTGCTGTCTGTAGACATATTGCCTTGATCTCAGCAAACCAATCTTTCTTATAAGAAGGATGTGTTCTTTGTGATTTGCCGTGCATTCAGCAGAATGCTGGAAAATATAACTGTGAATGACCACCTGAAATCTTCTGGCCAGTTCCATGGTGCTGAAATGGGATTAACTACAGTGTACCATAGTGGACACACGTTTTTATAAGACAGACTTAGAAATCACTAATAATTGAAACTCTACCATCTCTTTACACAGTGTATGACAGTACCTGTCAGAAGAGTTAGAAGCTGTTTCCTAACATTCTACCTAGAACTGCCTTGCTGCAATTTAAATCATTACTTCTTGTTCTATTTAGCAATGATTTGGAGATTATGCCATTTTGTTCCTCTCTGCAGCTACTTACTCCTATTTGAAAACTATTACATGCCTTCTGCAGACTTGTTTTTTCCTGAGAAAACAACCTTGCTTCCCTAAATCCTTCCCCTTAAGTCATGTTTTATAGACCTCCTGAAACATTTTTTCTTGTTCTTTTTTTGTGTTCTTCAAACCATGCCTGTCACATGATGCAGGAGCTGAACTGGGACTCCTAGACTGAAAGGATTACTTTCAGTGTTCATTTTACTTTTTGATATCATCCTTCTAAATTCTAGTGCAATTTAATAACTAATTTCTACTCCATCACCCCAGCTTTGAATGAAGATATCAAATATCAGAAAGCACCTGATGTAGGAGAGATGGTAATGGAAATCTTTCCAATCCTTGCTTCCAGCTTGATAGTGAAGGACTAATTGCCAAAATACTTTGTATCCACATAGTAACTTTAATAAAGCAGTTATTAATTTATTTGTGAGAATACCCTGTAAAGTTTTTGCCACTGTCTTACTTTAGTAAAAATATATGACTTTTTTTTAACCCTGCTCCATCTGCAAGATCTGTTTCTTTATAATACAAGGAGATTACACTGATTTGATATAATTTGTCCCAGGAAAATATACAATAACTGCTATTCATGTCTCTGTTATCTTGTTGGTATTTACACAAACACTCTCTGAGAGACACTCTGCAGACTAGTCAAAACAGAACAAAGGAAAAATATGTTCCAAGGAAACAGATATGCTCTATCTGCTTCTTGTTTCCATCAATTATTATACAATTTGACACCCTGATTCAATCCAGCCTTCCACTGGACTTACTAATGGGAGCTCTCTCCTATTGGGAATTCTCTTACAGGGAATTTTTTGGGAGCAGCAAATTGCCTTATTGTTGTGTTTGAAGAAAAACACACAAAGCCATTCAAATTTTAACCATTAGGCAGGTTTGCAAGTGCTAGCTGGCCTTCACAAAAGGTTTTTATTAGACTATTTACGGGTAAGCCCTCCAATGCACACAGATGTAGGCTTTCAATGAAACACACAAGATGACCTTAATCCACTTTCCATATTTGTCCAAAGAGCAGTAATACAACAGGAAAGATTTCTTACTGTGTAAAACCAAAATTTAACAATAGGAGCATTGTAGAACTCATAAATCTTTCTTCCAACAGGGATCAGTCTGTGCCTGCTCTGAACTTCCTCTTCCTCTTTCTTTCTTGAGGACTCTCCATTCCCTCGTCCCAGCATTGCCTACAAGAAAGAACATTTTTGTATTTTTCTTTGTGAAAAACAAACAAAGCTTTTACATCGCCTTTTTCTTTTTTTTTTTTTTTTATAAAATTAATTTTAATATGAAACTATTCAAAACTTCTGTGATTTCTTGATCTTTAGACAGAACTAGGTGACCATAGCCAGGTGTAAAATGCTTTGTTCTCAAATTATCTTTCATTGCAGGGAAGCTTCTGTTTTAATACTTTGTAAATTGAAATACCAATGCCTTGGCATCATCTGTCAGCATCTGAGTGCAATCCTTGACTGATGAACAGAAAATAAGATGCAGAGAACATTGCTCCTTTTTGCTATATGGATAACAAAAATTTTACCTGACAGCAGCTTTTTGTGGTGTACTTCTACACAGTAAACAGATGCAGACAGAAAACAGATAAGTTTTGGTTTTAAGCAAAGAGAAGCTCGTAAGGCTGAGACTGAGAGAGAACAACAGGGGGAAAGATGAGTTGGCAATTGCTGGGTTGGAAGCAATGAAGCCAGTGACTTTCTATGTTGATCACTGGATCTGTTACGGGTGACGATACCACAGGGAGCTTGACATGAATGTAGAGGACCAACCAGTAGAGTTCACTGCAACAGTTTCTTGGTCTGAAAGATCCTTTTACATGATAGTAGCTTTTTCCATAATGAAGTTCCAGACTGCTCGTGCACTGACTCTGCTGGGTTTGATCTTACTGTTAGTGTCGTGATTCAGACCCACTAGAGAGCTATGCTGAGCTCCAGAAACATGTACTTAAGAAGTCCTCAGCTATAAATGCAAACCAAACAGGCAAAAGATGGTGATGTTTTGTTTACTCTTAACTTTATGGTCAGCTGCAGAGAGATGGAACATATGGCTAAACTATATACTCACTGAAGTTAAAGCTTAAAAGCTGTTCCTTTTTATTTAGAGTACATCATGATCTATTAAATGTTCTTTCTGAAAGCAATTTTTTTGTGTGAATAGTAGACTAAGAGTAGATTTTAGGCCACTGTACCCTGACCAAGTTCTTACTACTTAGTTTGTGCAGCATCTATAGATTGTAACACTTTTGCACATGAAAGCAATTGCAAGAGTTGATATGCAACTGTCCTAAGTATGCAGTGATTGAACAATAATACTTTTACTTACATGCTTCTATAATGTTTTTCTACAGGTAGATCAAAGCACTTTCATACTTATATGTTAACTGAAGCAAACTTTCACCACCCCTGAAGATAACGTTCTCATCTGCAACTTAAAAATGTGGAAAACTAAGCCTGTAAAGAACAATGAGATTCCAGGCATATTGTCTTTCAATGAAGAGGTCTTTTATCTATCTCTGTGCTTTCTGATTCAACAGGATGTTCAGCACATACTTAATCAGCTTCAGGTGAGCTACTTGTTCTGGTTCTAGTGCTCTGCAGGAACAGGAATGGGCTTCTCATATCTTTCAAAGTAAGAATTATAGTCTTTTCTTTCTTTTTGTAGACCTATTGTGGAGCTATTCATATAGGGTTTTGGACCTGTAAAATAGTAATTTGTAATGATAAACTGATGAACTATATTTTTTTTTCTTTCTTTCAGTCAGTGTGGATAATATAACATGAGGACTGTGTAGGGCCCTAGATGGCTTTTGCCTAATATTTCTCACTTGTTTCATTTATGCAGTTAGTTTTTTCCTCTGGTATTAGTACTTTCCATGTTGTCCCTTATATTCTTGAAGTCGACTTCACACAGATGTTGCCCTGCACATTTTTAATAAAATAGAATAAATATTCAGGACACAAGTACACTGTACTGAAACTAGCCTGCTGAGACCCTCTTAAAACCGTAGCCTGCTTTGATGAAGTTACGTATTTCCTTTACCTATTTATGCCTGCAGATTCGCTGTTAATTTTTTAAAATTTAGATAAAAATGCAGATTTAAAAATTAAATATAATACCTCCTGATGGTTCTCACAGATTATATAAACCCCCTTAAATTCCACCAAGAATTTCATAATACTCAAAGAAGATGAAGTCCGCCATTAAGCAGAAGAGAAAGGTTCTTACTAGGTAAGCAGATAGTCTGCAAGAACATGAGACTTACTGAATATGACTATAGTAGCAGAGATTACACAACCATAGCAGAACCCCAGGTATCACTTCCTGAATTCTACAAAACCAACCCCTGATCTATAGCATGGATTGTTTATTTTAGGAAAAAAAGTGGAATATGATCTAAATGCTTTGGGAAAATTATAGCCGAAGAAGGTATTAATTTTTTTGCTTCACTCTTCCTCCTGATGCTGTTTTACAGAAAGCTGCCATCTGATGCCACAGTTTTCCATAGCTTTTCCCAAGGCTTTGTCTCTGCTGTCCTCTGGTGCTCAAGAATTTTGCAGCAGAGTTAAAGTGAATGCTGGCAGCTTTAACAAATGAGCACTGCTGTGCTTTAGTCAAAGGGATTATTTCACAGAGTTTAAATCCTTCACAATTTAATAAATTCACTAATTCTGAGATAACCCTTAGATCTCACTGGAGTCGGTGAGTTGTAGATGTTTTTAGGATACTGCTCCTTTGGTACCTGGATTTCTGGTTTAGCTCATGAATGCTGATTTCCTGTTTGCTATCGCTTTCTTGTTGATAATGATGCTGTAATTTTATCTTGTTACAATTATTTTTGAATTAAATCTATCAAGCAATACTAACCTCTCCCCTCCTCCATGCTACAGATGGGGAATCGCTCTGAGCTGGCTGGGGATTAATTTGACCTGATGTCCTGACTGTTAATTATATCACAGTATTAATAAACTGAAAAGCCTCCCCACTAGAAACATACAGAAATAACCTAACTGACTGTGTTAACAGAATAGCTGCAATGCCAAATGTGAACAAATGTGTTTTCCCTTGGAGCGGGAAGCGGTAGGGTGGGAATGACTCAAGACACTGTTCTGTGTGGGCGGCATCTCTTTCTCTAATACACAATTTTGTCCATGATTCACCATGAGTCATGCGAGGTAAGCCTGACAGCAGCTCAACTACGTTGTAAAGTACAGTACAACAGCATCATTTTAGCCTGAGGGGATTGACGTGTGCATAGTTTTTCATGGAGATTTTTCTAATCAGGGTTCTGGTTTGGTGTTTGTTTGCTTATTTATTTATTTATCTATTAATTTCCTCCAGATTTTGGTTTATGCAATTAAGGACTGTTCACTGCTCACTGATAGGGAACCAGGACAGTTTGGGGTTGTGCATTTTTGCATTAATATATGCTAATGATCACATTACATACTATTTATAATTAAATAACAGGAATTTCAGTCCTGCTAGAATGATCATAGGATCCTCAAATTTTATAGTTAGTGAAATCTAAGTGCTACATGTTATGGTTTAGATCCAGTCACTAGCTAAGCACAATGCAGCAACTTGCTCATGTCCTCCTTCCTTCCCTCAGGTGGGATGGGGAGGAGAATCGAAAGTATGTAAAACCCATGGGCTGAGATAAGACACAGCTGAAACCAGGACATACATATAAGCTTACTCCATATCCACACAGAGGTAGCGTGGAAACAGTACATAGTTGGGTATATACATATATATACACACACACCTCTGCACACCCTATTGTATCTTAAGCTCTACAAGGACATGCTGCCTCTAGGATTACTGTTCTCCTCCTTGAAATACTGGTAGGGGAAAAGGTTTAATGCCTTTGAGTTATAGGTGTGCAAAACTGGATTTTGCATGTGCTCAGTGGTTTTTTAAGCCTCAGAAGAGCAGGGCTAAAGCACTAAGAGCTCAGTCCTGGCTGCTGAGCATGGCAAATGGCAGTTGTGTGGTGGCAGTATGGGAGGTTTCCAAAACCCCTGGAGAAACAGAGGGAGATCCCTCCTTACAGAGAGTGCCAGCACTTCTGCCTCATGACCACTGGCAATGTCTGCTGCTGCTGTTTTCCAGATGAGCTGAAGGGCTGTTTTCCTCCTGGCCTGAGAGATGTTGTGAGCACCATCCTCCAACAGCGGGGGTGAGATGGGCCAGGGGCTCAAGGATACTAGCCTTCAACCTTTCCTACCCTAAGAACTGTATTTTTAGTGATGTAAGATTTGGTTAGTCCTTGTCATGGAGAAAAAGCCATACATACATATGACAGATGAGATAACGTGAGCCTAGAGGCCACAAAACTAGCTTTGCTGTTGCTGAAAAGTCCAAACTCAAGTGCAAACTTCCTATTCAATGTGAAAAATTGGAACAAAATGAGAAAAACAAAAACTGAAACATCTTCTAAAGGACTTAGATGAGTTATTCTGTGTTCAGAAACAAGTCTGTTTACCAGGGAACTCAAATATCTGAACAATAAGGCACTGCATAGGGATAATGATGCTCCTATTCATGGCTTCCAGAATCAGTGTTATTTTGGGAGAAAGGTAGACTGCAGGGGTTTTTGACTCACCTAGAATTCAGCAACTAATTAAGGACCCGATCAGGCCTGTACAAATACAAGATGTCTCTGGCCAATAGCTTTAGTGCCCTTCTACTCCTGAATGTCTAATATTCAGGATTAATGACTGGCAGCTCCATGGATAAATTGCAGGTAGTTCCTTGGTGCTGAGGGAACACTGATCACAGCAGTATTCAAGCATGCTCCAGCTGGAGCCCAGTAACGAGTGGTGTCCCTAGGGACCAGTGTTGGGACCGGTCTTGTTCGACATCTTTGTCAGTGACATGGACAGTGGGATTGAGTGTGCCCTCAGTAAGTTTGCCAATGACACCAAGCTGTGTGGTGCACCAGTTGATATGCTGGAGGGAAGGGATGCCATCCAGAGGGACCTTGACACGCTTGTAAGGTGGGCTGATGCCAACCTTATGAAGTTCAACCATGACAAGCGCAAGGTCCTACACCTGGGTCGGAGCAATCCCAGGCACAGCTACAGGTTGGTTAGAGAAGAGATTCAGAGCGGCCCTGCGGAGAAGGACTTGGGGGTGTTGGTCGATGAGAAAATGAACATAAGCTGGCTTCAGTGTGCGCTCGCAGCCCACAAAGCCAACCGTATCCTGGGCTGCATCAAAAGGAGCGTGACCAGCAGGGCAAAGGAGGTGATCCTGCCCCTCTACTCTGCTCCTGTGAGACCTCACTTGGAGTACTGTGTGCAGTTCTGGTGTCCTCAACATGAAAAGGACATGGAACTGTTGGAACAAGTCCAGAGGATGATCAGGGGACTGGAGCACCTCCTATATGAAGACAGGCTGAGAAAGTTGGGGCTGTTCAGCCTGGAGAAGAGAAGGCTGCGTGGGGACCTCATAGCAGCCTTCCAGTACCTGAAGGGGGCCTATAGGGATACTGGGGAGGGAATCTTCATCAGGGACTGTAGTGACAGGACAAGGGGTAACGGGTTAAACTTTAAACAGGGGAAGTTTAGATTGCATATAAGGAAGAAGTTCTTTCCTGTTAGGGTGGTGAGGCACTGGAATGGGTTGCCCAGGGAAGCTGTGAATGCTCCATCCCTGGCAGTGTTCAAGGCCAGGCTGCACAGAGCCTTGGGTGACATGGTTTAGTGTGAGGTGTCCCTGCCCATGGCACGGGGGTTAGAACTTGATGGTCCTAAGGTCCTTTCCAACCCTAACTATTCTATGATTCTATGTTTCTGTGGGTAGCTGTTGTAAGGGAAGTCTGTTGCCTAGCATCTAGGTGTTACAGAAATGTGTGCCCAGCCGTCATATATCTGTTATGAAGTTAAAAGCAGGTGCGAGTAACAAGTAGTTTACAGTGAATAAACATTACATCTTTATAGTATATCCAAATGTTCAGCTACCCACCAGATCATTTGAGAGGAGCATAAAACAAACACATACTTGCATGAAAATGCACCCCTACACAGACTTGCTTCACTGTTGCTACAGTCTCTGTGATCACCTTATTCTGCACAAATGAGGTGTAAAACAGCACAAAAATTGTTGTGGCCCTGCATCTCATCCACTCTGCATAAGTGCAGAGGAAGAAACTGTCTCTTTTGGCCTGTCAGTAATCACCTAGGCTTAGCAGTGCAGGACACACAAGACTTCATAAGAAATCAATGAACAGGCCTTGACTAGATCTGATCTCTTTACTCAGCAGTAGTTAAAAAGTTGCATATGGGCATAATATTATAGGAATACAGAGACTTGAGAAGTATTCTATGGGAATGATGAGAAACAGAGTTAGGCAGATTTTTTGGATGATACATAATTTGTCAGAAATGGACTTCTGACACTGACCAAAAAGAGCTTTAGTTTGATTTTGTTTAAGTTTTAAGCTGAACAAAGCTCAGAAACCTAAACCATGGAAAAAAATTATAAATATTTGAAACAAACATGTGCAAGTGAAGTAAATGAATAAAATAAACTGAAGTAATCATTTTTAAAATAAACTATTTGTTTGTCCTGAAAGGAAAAAATGTGAAGAAAAATAGGTGGGTAATTCCATATACAATAGTTGCAAACAGTGTTTAGGCAGAGTGATTGATCTATTGTCCCAGAGTTCAGCAACTGATCAAACATCTGTGATATCATATCCCAATCAATTATTAATGTTAATGAACTATGAATAAGGTAAATTTAAGTGTGTCTAAAGGGAAATTTCACAGAGAAACTTTCCGAAGAGTCTTGCAGGCATCATCTTAGCAGTGGAGAAGAGACCCAACCTAACCTATGCCAGACCATTTGACTAAGGCTGGAACAATGCACAACTTCAGTCTAAAATTATTTGCTTCTATCTAAAACATGTCAGGTAGGAATACTCTCCCTGACATGGTACCTGAAGGTGACTAAATGTAACTGGCAATGGCATCTAACCACAGAAATATGTGCAAAGCGTTCTTTGCTAGCAACAAACCATCTCTCCTTACCACTGAAGGGCATCTGGGTGACGAAGCTGTGCAGTCCAAAAGTCCAGTACAGATTACAAACAGAAATATTAAGCCACCAGTAGTGTACCAAAGATATTGTTTCTAAACTTGCTGGTCTCCATAGAAACAGTTCTTATTTTACTGAAAATGCTGTAAGTGTCTGAAACTTCACTAGATTGACGCATCAAATTTGAAAGAGTTAAGGGCAGAGTCAATGACAGGGAAGAGCAATACGACTGTCAGCACATGGAAGGGAGAAAGGAAGGAACAGCTAAAGCTCATCTGGAAAAGCAGATCCAGTTCACACATAATTTTCTTGTAGCAGGAGTCAGAAGGTATATAGGAAACACAGCATTGTAGACAAGAAACCAGGAGCTGGGATAACTGCAGAAAGATGGAAATTACTTCCTTCCCAAATTTCTCCCCATTGCCAAGAAAAAGGCAGCTTGCAAAGTGCTTATTTGATCTGAATAGGCACTTCATAATTGGATCAGAAGCCAGAGATAGTAAACTGCAATTAGTAGCTAATGAGAGGAGAATGCCCATTGCTGCTATTCTGGCTTCTGGTGCTTCCCAACAGCCAGGTTCTTGCCTGCAAATGAGTCCTGTAGGTGGGTCTTGTGGGCTGCTCCTTCGGCTTGCCTGCATATTGGGTCCTGTAGGCAGGTCCTTCTGCCTGCCTGCAGACGGGGTCCTGTGGGCAGCTCCTGCTGTTTGCCTGTGGGAAACAGTCTAGGTTTTTGGGTTTTTTTTTAACTTAAAAAAAAAAAAAAAAAAAAAAAATTAACCAGGAAAATCTTTTTTTCTTCCATGCCTCTATTCTGATGTTAACCAACTGGGGTTGAGTTTTAAGCCTTTCAAAGACACCACGAACCAAACTAAGCTAAGGCAGGTCTGATGATAGCTCATATGATAATTGCCTAAATTAAAAAGTGTCAACTGAGCCTGAGATCAAGAGACTAGAAGTAAATGACTTGCATAGCTTTCAGAACTTTAGCTATTTGATTCTCTTTGTGGTGCAAATTATTCGTCTAAGGCTATGTTACTAATACAGCCAAGTCTTCCCTTTCACAATTCTGCTGAGCTGCAGAAGCTGCTATTAAGGGATGAGCTGTCTAGCTGCTCACAATGTCTTCAGTGGATTAAAAAATTCATGTGTGTAAGTATGAGAGGCAATGAATATAAATTCATAAAGAATTTTGAAACATGTTTTCATACTTTTCTTGCCTGTTTGCACACTTACGTCCCTTCAGTGAAGTTAATCAAAAGAAAAAAAAATAAAAATCTCTAGCTTCTACGAATCTTTGGACATTTCCACCCAAAAGTAGATTTAGCGGTATTCTTGTCTCCCAGAGAGGCCCACTCATCTATCATAGCTGAGTTCTTTCAATTCTGAAATCTCATTAATTCAGACAATGCGGTACTAAGTTGAATCAAAGTATGAGGATATTACATCACAGCATGATGCTTCAGCATCACCATGCACTGCTGCAACATCGAGGCACAATGAGGCCGTCTTGCCTGGTTGAGAAGGGAGTGTGAAGAGTGGTATCCTATCATCTGCTAAATTTAGCCATCAGATAGCCTGCAACACCCACAGAGGTGGGAATATCAAACTGACAGCACTGAGGCTGGTGATTTATTGTTGACACTTACGGTGAGTTCCATGTCCTCCTCCTCTTTTTCTTTCACTGGTTTCTCTGGCTCCTCTGGCTCCTTCTCTTGGAGATGGATCTCATTGGCTTGGGTCATGTAAGGCATATCATCTTTGTTCTTGAACTCCAAGCTGAGGATTGAAGGAGGAAGTAGAATTCCTAGAATTACCTAAAGCAATAATAATGATAATAATAATCACCTCAGCAAACAAATTACAATCATGATAGTTAGCATCAAAAGGAACAAACACCTCAGGACATTCAGGAAAAGGAAGATACGTGCGCACATGAGTTTCTATGACAATTGAGTTTATCACTTGGGGTAAAGTTATCAGAAGTCCACAGTGAAACAAAGCCTGTGACTTCTCTTAGCATTGCTGTGCATGCTATGGCAAATTGCCTCTCTTGAACACTTCTTTTATTTGCTTCCTCATCTGATGCATATTATTACATACCAGAATATATTTACAAAATATTACATAAAGTCAGCTGTAGGTGGGAGCATGGGGATGTTCAGACCTTGGACCTGAAAATTTCTGCATTTTACACAATAGACAATATCGGTGTAAATGACACACAAGCAATATTAATTTCTACAGAGTGGGTTAATAGGTCTCAAGGTCTCTGTGTCCATATACTTAATTCACACAGGTAGTCAAGGTTTAAGTGTGTGCAGATCTGAGGAGATAAGGAAAAGCCAGCAATAGCATATGCTGATGTGCTTAGCTATGCAGTCCTCTTAGATTTTGCTTCAGTAACCTAGCAGATGTGTAATGCTCCTGTTAATGCCAGCTCATTCTTTTCTGCCTTTCCTCTCTCATGATGTGGGGGTGAAGAAACCATTGTTACCTTGAGTGGATATATGCAATGAATGATGCTTGGAGTTAAAACAGTAGCATAACTGAAAAGATATGATAATAATATAAAAAGTAGCTTGTCTGTATTCACAAGCACAATAGCTTTCCCTGGTTTTGCTGTAATCTCATGAAAAATTATTTTGTTATAAATCTCTCCCTAAATGACAGTGAAACCATGTAGTTAGCTTGTTGGCAGGTCAGAGACAATGACTGCTTGTGCTCATCATATCGACAGACAGCATGTGTGTTGTTGTAACCATCCAATTGAGATTCTGCAATTAGGAGCAGTTAGCATATAGGAACACTGTGCCCTACCTTGGAAGAGCTGCCTGCACTGCTCCTGAACTTGGCTTGTCACAGAAGGGTGAGGTGGCTACAGGCAGACCTGGCTTCCCAGAGAGGCTATTTTTAAGAACAGTCTGGATTAGCAATTGCCTCTCCCCCTCCCACTGGTGCTATATATCCCCAGTGAGACTCTAAAGAATCACATTAATCCATTTGCCAGTTTCAGCATGAGAAAATTGTCTATGGGAAATAAATCATTACTCATGCTTGCAAATTTATTTGCCATGCTGCCTCTTGCTCATATAGCTTGTAGACTGCTTTAGCTTTAAACAGGCCCTGCTAATGAACTTCAGTGAAACCACAAGCTAAAAGCTGAGTAAGGGACCCTTGCGAAGCCCTGATGTTACAAGAAGCTGAAAGGAAACAGAGTCTGTTACCTTTGGTTATTCTTTGTGAAAGAAAGGTCTATATTTTATGGCTTAAAAGATGCATGCTGCAAAGAAGAAAGCATGCAGTTGGAAATGTACTGCTGCACTAATCCTCATCTACCCAAGCTGAGTATCTGCAAAGCCAAGCACTGAACAATGAAGCAATCCCCCTGAAGGGCCCATGGGTCAAGTCAGAAAAATAGGAGGTAAAGATGTCTCCAAATGTGAAAATGCCTTCTATCAATAAGCAGAACAATAGTTATACACAGTTCTGCAGGAGTATGATGAGAAAGTTATCAGCCACTTATTCACTACCTCCGTTGGATTAGACCTAGTACAATGACAGTGCATATATTCATAAACATTCTCACCATTACTGAACATCTTTTCATATTGCAAGACAGCCGGGCAGTTGCCACTTTTTACACACTTGGTTAATGCAGGAGAGAGAACCACTTGATGAAAATATTTCTCAGTCATCTGGGAGGAAAAGGCATGTGCTGGTCATGTACTGACTGGTGAGTATTTTGGTGAAGGTGAAAGATACCAGTCCTTGGACACAAATTTCTCTCACAGAATTTACCTAACTCTGTTAGCAGTTTTGCTACCTGTAGAAGTAAAGCTTAAACAGCTTTGAAAATGGAATTATTCTCTAGATACTCTAAGATAGTTCCTTCAGGTCAGTCATTAGAAAGACTGGCAGGGGACTGCAAGAAAATTTGTACTGGTTGCTTTGGCCTGCTCTGGGGAAGGCTGTCAAATCAGCACCTTTCACTAATGGTTAATTCACTTACACATCCTTTTTCTTTATGTATCTTTAAAATCCTTGGCTAACTCCTCAAGTCACCAGGCAGGGTGACATACTAATTCTGATAGCTCTCACTGTTACTAGAGGAGGCTCTGAAGATTACTTTCTTGCCATCTATGAGAACTGTTATTTTTATTTTAAAACAGTACTGACCTTTAGGCCAGAATTTTTGCGCATCCGGAGACGACCCATCCACATGTCTGTGAGTAGCATTTGGCTGCAAGTGTGAGCAATGAAGTCCCTGTGCTTGGCTGCCACTGCGAGCTGCAGGCATGTGGCGTTGCTCCAGTTCTTTAGCTCGTAGGTCAGCAGTTTCATTGCCAGTTGCTCATCCTGCTTGTATGACTGGTCCAACAGCTCCACTGCCAACTGGCCGAAGTCCCTGCAACAGAGGGACATTCGTTCATTCCCATTAACCCAAGCAGCCTGCTGCAGAAAATATCCCTCTACAACTGACAGCCTCTGCAAGGGAGGCATCACCTTCCATCATGCAAATCGTGATGTTGACTGTACACATGGAAACCCACATTTTCAAATGTGAGTGGTTAATGATAGGCATATAAATAAGTGCCCTGACTTAGCAGTGGTGAGCACCCACACCTACCAGCTGTCTGCTCCCACCTGCCTGCCCACCTTCTTGACAGTTCCTACTTGAAATCCTCTGGTTATCTGCAGCTTAGAGAACTGCTTCTGTACTACTTGCCTATGACTTAGTGGTCAAGTCTCCTGGAAAAAGGAGTGTCCAATACCCTTTTCTAAATTCTGTGTCTCAGACCTTTAACATCAGGAGAGATTACTGTGGAATCTAGTATCTTGGCTTGCTCACCTAAGCATGAGCTCTTGGTTAAATAACACTTCTGCCCAATATTATGTTCATTAGGATTTCAATAATTGTTCTGCCTGGGATGAATAAAGTATTGAAAAAGCACAGAGAAAGGTTGCAGCCTGACTCTTGGGGCCTCAGGAAGAACACATAGACAAAACAGGTATTTCACTGTCTTCTCATTTCAGAACTTATACTGCTAGCAGCTCTGCTTCTCTGTCTGACAGGCTGTTTAAAAGCCATTTAGATTTCCTCCAAAGGGACTGCATTTTTCCTAAATTAGAAATGAAAGCAAGGTAAAGATAAGCAAATTGCAGGCATGGTCAGAAGCCTCTCTCTCTCTCCTACCCCCCTCATACCACACCACACCCCCTTCCTTTTTTTTTTTTTAACCCAGGAAAGTGTACATGAAAGAAAATTCACCTGGAATTATGGTTCAGCTCTTGGGATATGTCATCCACCATGTCATTTTCTGATGCTTCGTGGGCCATAGCTTTGCAGAGTTTACAGGCCACCAGCGCTTTAGCCATAGCCTCTTCCCCATGTTGCCAAAAAAAGAGGGCCATCTTCTGACGCTTCATCAGTACAGCCCACACCATCAGCTCATGGAATGGGAAGGGGAAATGGTTGATCTCAGGGTCATCCAAATCAATATCTACTTCTTCTTCTCTTTTTCTGGTTGTTTTTCTCCCTCGCCGCAAAGGGACATCATCCTGTGAGAATTATGGAGAAATTTTTTTCACCAGTGAAGAAATTGAACCAATTCACACAGTGTATTGGAGTCAGTACCTGAGATGTCAAACATATTCCCTGCAGGCCAGACCCTTCATTTTTTTTGACAAAATATTTAAAATAGGAAAATAATAAAAAAAAGTATTGGTCCATGCACTGTAAAGGAGAAGTCAATAACCTCACACCTAAGTGAAAAAGAGCTTTGGACTATCACTGAACTGTTCTATCTTCCTACGCACACAGACCACAGTCACACAATACCCAGAGCCATTTTGGAAAAGCGATCATTAAAATAAAGCTAAGGCGGCACTCTAAAAATAACGTCTGTTGCAATGTATCTGCCTCGTTCCACCTCCAGAAAGTACATATCCAGGGGATGTTATGGTCTACTGAAGACTTCCTCCCTGCTTATTCTTGTGTTTTCTCCCTTTATCTTCTTAAAAGTTCTTAAAAGAATGGGAATCTCCTTTCACCATTCCATCCTGCCTTTGTACTGCATTTTTATCCCTCTTTCTCCATCACTTAGTTCTTTCTACTGCCTTTAGTTTTTTTCCCATTTTAGCCTATTGCTTTTATCAGATAAGCTGACCTATTCTGTGCTGCATCTGTGGACAGCAAAATGAAAGTTGTTGCACAAAGTAAATAAACAAGAAAACATGCTATCTCCTTGAAGCATGGGAGTAGCCTAAACTGTCAACAAAACTAATAGAAATTTGGTCCATGTAAAGATTTCTGCATCACTCTCCACACCTGCTTTGTTTCTCTGAACACGTTTCAAAGTTATATAGTTATCTGACTGGAACTCTGCTTGGCCTGACAGACTGAAACATTTTGTTTAATATTTGTGACAAGAAAAATGATCCATAGAGGGGGAAGAGCATTCTTTTCTGCTGTCTATCCACTGGAGTTTTATTAAGAAATGTTTCTTAATCTGACCCTTCCGTAAAAAAGTTATCTGGATGAAAAATACAATTTGTGTGGCACATTTCTCATACAAAACTTGAAAACAACTCTTGGTGCCTTCATTACAGTGAATTTAAACATTATCTTGATATAGTGTACATTTGTCAAAGAAGGAAAAGACATTAAGATTTATCACAGGTCGCCTACCTCCATTCCCAACAGTTTCAGGGCTTTTGGCTGTACAAAAAAGTTAGAAAAATGTTATTTCTCCCAGAAGGGTGATGAAAAATTACAACTATGTGTGTATACATATATACATACATGCATGTGTAAAATGATGTATAACATATAATACAGACTATATAATAGGTAATGTATAATATAGGTGATACATATGCAATGTAATGTAATATACATATATACATAAATCAAATAATTATATATATATTTAATTCAACCTTGAGTTTGATCCTATTCCACCAAAACACACAATATAAGACATACACCTTAGTTCAGGTACAATGTGGAAAAGAGGTAGGAATTACTGCTAATGCATGAATGGATTCCTCTGGATTACATCATTGTTTTGGCCATTCCCATGGCACATTTTTGTTGACTGCTGTGGAGCTCCTCCATATGCTGGTTAGAGATCTGTGAAATTGTTACTCAAATGCTTTTCTTGATGGAGTGACTAAGGGGAGGATGTCTCTCCCAGCAGCTAAAATTACTACCTTTCCTCTCAAAAGTGAGGAAAGTAGGGAAACAAGCCAAACCATTTCAGGTGTTTGGATCTAATTGTTTCACAGAGCTGTTGCTCTTTGTAGCCATTTAGGACAATATTCAGTGGTGTGCATTGCTAAACAGAGACAGGAAATGAAAATGTGAGGTAAAAGTAGGCAAAGAAGGAAGTACAGATCTTACTGGGAGCTGACAAGCAGATTTTCGTTCATGCTGGATTGGGTCCCTGGCATTATGGATGACAATAAATACAATTCTGTCTTATAACAGTAGCAAACTTACTTTGGATTCACAGTATTATAATTCATCAAACATAGAAACCACAAAAATACCGGAGGGTTTTTTTGCCAGGAGCCCAGTGACTCTGCTGGAGCCACATCCAGCCAATAAAGCCAATTCTGATTTATGTGTTTGCCCTGATACCTTCAGGTCACAGTCAAGAAGATGAGCCATGAGATAGGAAATGTATCTATCAAAACACAAGTTTTTCAAGTTTAACCTAGTTGCCTTATGGTGTAATTTGTACAGGTCAAAAGACTTGCCTTTCAAAAGCTGCAGTTACTGCTAATCACAGGTTTAGAGGCTGAGGAGACTGTTTTATGTCCTAACCACACCAGGGCAGCAGAACCTAATAATTTTTTCACTAAATTTGTAAGAAAATGTCTCTCGTACCAGTGGCTGCCTTGCAGTGTGCTGTGGTGAAACAGCTTCTATGTACATAATGGAAATGAATCTGTACACTGAATGCGTGTACACATACATCCCCCCAGCCCAGAACCGACTAAGAAGCTACAGTAAATCCTGTCAGTGGGTTCAGTCATACAGATGGCAAATAACTTGCTCCTTACCCTCTTGGGCCCAAATAAATTGTGGTACAGTGTTCTGAAACGCTTTCGGGTGTAATTGCAGCGATATGCTCCTCCCATCAGGTACTCTATCACCAAACCAATATCAATCAGACTTATCCGATAATCCGGAGGTAAATTTCCCTGCAATGAAAATAAGAAGGATGGTTGGGGAGGAGTAAATGCTTATTATTGCTGTTGTTAAATATACTTCATAATTATGTCAGAATAAAACAAATTAAAAACAGGAACGTGTTATTATGCTGGTTAATTAATTCACCTTAAAATAGATCCAACCGAACCCTGGATATTCTCGCTTGGAAAGAAGACACAGGTTAAATAAGAAGATGAAGAACTTGTTGGAAGTAACAGAAGACAATGTCAGTACACAGTACTCATATTCTTCAGCTGGGGAAACAAGGAACATGACTGCAGAACAAAAAGCATGAGGATCAGCACACTTGAAAGGTCAGGCACAGTTGCTCGACTCTAGTCCTGCAAGATAGCACCTTTTGTGCACCATCTGTTCCCCACAGCTCTTTCCTGGCATCTCATGTCTCTGCTGGCATCTCTTTGGACTGCCTTCTCTGTACTGCCAAGGCATGGTGAAGTGACATCACACAATATGATTTGTTCACATGGAATCAGTTTCTGCATGTGATCTTCCCATCCGGTCAGTGTTTCCTTCCCATGTTCCAGGGAAGGAAGGGCAGAGGGAAAGGGCTGTATTATCTACTGTAGAGAACTTACATAGGACATGAGTTATTATTATTGCTTGTTGCTAGAGGCAAGGAGAGTCTGTTAGCATTTTTTCTACAAATAAACACATATTTTTGCTTAAATTCCACATCTAGTAGGAGGAAATAATCTGTATGTATGAAAGTAAATACGAAAATTGTAATAAACAAAATACCTGTGGCTAATTCTTTGGGGTTTTATTCAAGAACTACAGGCATAGCAATTTTCCTAGATTGTCCCTCCTTGAAGTCCCAACATATTTTACTGAAAACCACTCTAAGCACAGTAATCTTGCTACCTAATTTCCAGCAGTGCCGAGGAAATTGCCTCCCAGGAGATGAATTGTCCTGTCATTAACAGGATCCTGGAAAAGTCATTTACATACTTGTTTTTCCATTTCTTTTCCTTTCTTATAGTTATGTTAAATATTATACATGTGTGTGTGTATGTATATATACACACACAATGTCTTCAGCATGCACCTTTTATTTTCAAGGGTAAGAATTATAAATATGTCCATGTCTTACTTCCCTCACATTGTGAACATCCTTGCACATATCTTCCTTCTCTCCACTGTAAAGCCTGAAAACAGCAACGGTAAGGCTGTGAGTCCTCTAATACTTACGGCTTGCAAGGCTTTGAAGAAAGCTCTCAGTAACAGATTGTCTCTTACTGCATACAAATCTGAGTCTGCCATTGAGTTAACTGGGCACTTCTATTCTCCAGAAGCAGTAAGCTACTGAGACATCTAGCAGGCCAGAACAACTTCAGGCTGGTCTGGTCTCACGGATGTGCTGGTGAAGTGCTCTTTGGGGATTTCTGGCGATGGAAGAACAAAACCCCAGCGTGGGCACACCTGCTCTTCTGTTCCCTGCCTTGGGAGTTCCACAAGGACAACTGACTGTTTACAGGAGAAAAGGGCTAATGGGAAGCGAATGCCCTCAAATTGAAGTTTGCCTCCTTCTCTACATCACTGCCTCTGAATTGTTTGGATGACCATCATGGTTCAACCATCAGTTCCCTACCAGAACAGAAGGCACGATTTGGCAAACTGTGAATAGGTCACCTAGATCTAGAGTTGTCATTAAGAACCCTGTAGATTTACAGATCCTTCTCTGTCTGGTATGTTGTGCAGGAGATGTGACTACAAATTAGAGGTGGAAAGAGAGGTAAATAAGACTTCTGTGAACCGCAAGCAGTAGCCTTAGAAAAAGAGAAGATTACTCTAGTAAAAAATTAACTTGTATAGCCAACATTGCAGAAGGACTAGGAAACTGTAATTGTTAGCTTTAAACTTTTCCAGTGCACTATAATAAAATGATCACATTTCCTATAATGATATACAGCACAGCTTACAGTTAGCCTGTAGCTCTTTTTATGTGGTCATCAAAAGATGGTTAGTTATTAGCACAGAGCAATTTTATGACTGTCATGTCTTGCTGGAAATATCTGCATATCTGCAGATATCTGCCTGGCTTCTCTGCAGATGTGCTTATTAGATTCAGAATAGAGAAATGCTAATGGAGAGCAGATGGCAACTGGTTCTGCAGAAGAGATGAAGTGGATGCAAAGATCTTCCTTCCTATTGTACTTCAGCCAGGAAGAGCAATGATTATTTTCCTCCCTGCTCACTACAGTACAAAGGGCACACTGAAAGGCTGAGGAAGGCGAGAGGGAGGTAGTGCTATGGTGTACCATGCCTAGCAATGGGCTGGGATTCAAAGGGACAGAAGATCAAACTAATTTAGTGACAAAAGATGATCTGCCAACTGTCTTTCAGCAATATCTCTTGGCATACCCGTTTGCGTTTGTGCTACTTTTTGGCTAATCTGGTGGATGGGATTTGCAGGAATGCATATTAGTTTATTTGAATGCTGTCATTTTTATTTTTGAACTGTTCAAGGAAAAATAATGTAAATCTAAAAATGAAATTGTTATTTTTATTCCCCCCCCCCCCAAAATATTCTTCTCTCTCCATAATGCTTAAGGCACTGACAGTTTTACTAGAACAAGGATGATGGCACTGCTAGAAGTGGGAGTTGTAGCTCTAAGACAGTGTTATAGTTCTTCAACAGACTCCTGCTGTCTTAATGTAAGTTACTAAAACTGAATGCTTTGATACTATTAAGTGGCAAAAAAACCCTTGAATAATTAAGATAGCACAACAGGCATCAGCATGTGTTAGCTTCTTGATGAAGTTTTGATTTCTAAAATTTCATAAAGGGACTTAGATAAAAATTTTCCAACACATTAACTTAAATAAAAGGTGCATCTAAACCTCCCACTGTAACACTGAAAGATTTTCCTAAAAAAGCCTCAGAAATTCACAGCAGAAATACACATTATAGACACACACATATGAATGGCTCCATGGTAACACACAATTACTTTTCCAAAGTGAGCAGTCTAGTAAAGCTAATCAGACCACCCTTGTGTGAGGAGTTACGCATGTGCCAAAGCACTTGCTGTATCAGCAGACACCTCAAATTACCCTGGCAGCGGTGAGTCTGCTTGTAAATGAAGTGCAGTGGTCCAAGTAGGCCAGAACCACTGCGAGAAGTAAAAAATTTGGATGGGCTAATTCTAGTACAGCTAAGGTGATGGAATGAAAGAGAAAGTTTGAATTTTGAGTATGATAGGTACCCTGGTTAATAACCAACTAACTTTCTATGTTCGGACAAGCTCTTCAGTGCTAATGCATTGTTCTTTTCCTGAAAAAACTTCAAGCTGCAGCTAACCACTTACAGTATTTTTTCACTTGAAGTGCATTTTTATATTCAGCAGGTATAAGCCTCTCATTTTGCATTCTGAGGAAAAGAGTACTTTCAAAATTCTCTGTATTGCTTGTTAGTTCTCTGAAAATGTAGCCAGACAGTGGCAGTCCAAACTAAACTTTGAAAACTTACATCACTCCAGGGTGGTATTAAGATACATTGATTATAGACAATTCTTGGATTAAAGAAAAAATGCATCTGTTAATTTCTACCGATTTTCATCAGCCAGCGGAGCTATGGGAGGAAGGATTTTCTAAAAACAACCTGTAGAGGGCAACCTCCACTTACAGACAGGATGTCCAAATGGTCAGGGTTTCTTTCTGCTTAGTCTGGATATATTGGTTTGTACCGTCTAGGGAAGGAAGTTAACCTATGTTAAGTTCTGTAACCTTGAGAGGGGATGTCGAAAAGGCCATGGTGTGAACGGTGCAGGCAGAACTGTCTCCGTATGTAGTTATAGAACAGAGAGGATCTAAAAGAGGTATGAGCACAGCTGTCTCTAAAGCAACTAAATTTACAGTCTAAAGCTGCAAATTCTTATAAGACTGTGTCTCCAGGCCTTCACAGTATGCTGCCCAGGCTAACAGTCTTCACAGCAATACTTGGATATCCAAAGAGAAAATTGTTGTCTTATATGTTTTTGTGTGTGCCTGTGTGCATGCGCACATATGTGTCTATAAGCTGCCACAAACAGGATGTGGTGACTCCTGAGATTCAAATTTTTGCTTTATTAAGCAGGTAGGGCGGTTCTCCAACAAACAAACAAACAAATTCCTAGTGATTTATATGACTATGTAACACAATAGTAATAAATTAAATAGTGCTTCTATAATTTGTAAGCATGCATTTTCTATTTGAGAATTCACACTGATGCAGACATAATTACTTTTTTTTGTAGCATATGCCCTTTTAAAAAGAGCAGGTTTTAAAATTGGGTTGTATGCATATAAAGCACAGAGTGTGCATATGCATGAAGTGTTGTCTCAAGGAGACACACCATATTTTTGCATTTATATTTTGTGATACTGTAATTAGATCAGAGAGGTTGGGTAACTGGCATCAAAATAGATATAAACTCAAAAAGCTAGCATCAGCAGGTGGTCTGGTTTTCATGCGTGGTGGGGCACTTGACTGTCATACAGTGATGTCCATTAAGAAGTTATTATTTCCAAGGAGGTGTTTTCTTTTAAACTGTTGTTAGATCTGCTGACTGATTTACAGCTTGGCTGCCTGGTAAGGAATCTGCTCAGATATCAGGGCTACGGTGCTGTCACTTTTCTCTGACTGAACTGTGGTAGTTTCTCAGCCAGTAACAAAATGAGAAATACAGGCCCAGAGGTGCACTTTTCTGACGAAGGTACTAGAGGCCTGCACCCACCTGTTTTTAAAGCTCTTAACTATTTTCCCATGAGAGTGCACAATGACTTCATGAAGTGGGGACTACTGGAGACCTCGCATATGAACAGAGGAAAGAAAGATAAATTTATGGAAAAATAACCATCATCGAACATTTCGCAATCACCATGGAATACATAATGTCATTGAACATAGTGCAGGTTTATTGCCAATGTCTATCAGTATATTCCTGTGAGTTCCGATAATCTTTGCTTATTTTGATGCCTTTTTTTCAAGAGAAAGATGATTTATGAAGCATTGCCACTCCCCTCCCCTACCTGCCTTCAGTTGTGCTCAGCTGTCAGTGACAGAAGAAATCACCAAAACCTGTGGTCTTACAAAAAATCTCCATTCATTTTTCAATCTTCTATCTAGTCCCATGTACAGAAATTTCCTTTCGCAAGCACGTTACCTGTGAGGTCCAATATATGTAATGTGCAAGGCTGTAATCTGTACATACTGATAAGGTCAGCTGCAGACTCAATCTTCTTACTTGATCCATATATTTAGAGGATAAGGGATTTTCATCCATTGCTACTGCTGTAACACTTTTAATCCTGAACACATTGCTAAAGGTATTTCGTATTTCCTTCCTGTCACTATGCCTTTCTGTGTTTCTGTCCTGTCCTTTTAATGACTGTTTATAATTCAAGATGCTTGAAATTAACTTGATAAGAGGTGCAGAGGAAAGCTGTACTGCTTCTTTTAAATTTTTTTGTGCTGAGGAAGATGGCTACAATATACCACACAACACAGAACAAAAAACTGTTTCAACAGGATCCAGCACAGCATAAGGGCTATTTACAAGCTCAGAAGTAAACTAACAACATGGAAATAAGCTTTGACAGAAGTTGCAGGTATGGAAAAATACAGATAACAGCATAAATCCACATGGTATGTAAGAGCCTACAATTATGCTAGCAGAAACACTATCACCCAAGCATCTAAAACCACAGAGAAAGCAAGCCAAATATCTTGCTAATTGTGCTTTGTATGCCAAAACATTGTATTTGGTACATACAAACAGGACAAACTGTAATGGCAGGGGAAGTAGAAAGCTCTCACTGAAAGCTCATGCAAAGCAGAGATTGTGTCTAGCTATAAAAAGCAATCACAACATTATCTCCAACCTACCGTCTACTGGACTCTTACCTTTTTGACATCCCTGACTAGATGATACAGAGTGTTGGATGGTCCATGTCTCTGCAAAGGACAAATAAAGAAGAATAAAATAGTTTTGTATTGTCCAAAGACTGGCAAGATGTAAATGCTAAAAAGGCTTTCTAATCTTAGTTTAAAAATTAGGTGACTGAGATCACTTCAATTACCCAGTGTTATCAATCAATCGATCAAAAAAAAAAAAAAAAAAACCTAAATATCACAAGAACATTATTTCACCTGATTTCTCTTTTGTACATAAACCTGCAGTAAGGAAACTGCAAGAGCTGCCACACTGTAAACTAAGGCCCTATATATCAAATTAGTCTCCTAGCTTAGGCAAAGCAGAAGGCCAGCACAACATGCACAGCCTCTAGGAGAGAGCAGAAGGAAAACCACCTCCTTCAGTGTCAGCTCTCCTGCACTCAGGATCTCCAGTTCCACTGCTGGTGGCTCAGAGAGTCCTGGAGCCTGACATTTCATCTAGGACCTCTTGTCTGAAAGCCACTAACAGCATTGCACAGTCCGTGAATTTGTTGTCTTCTTTTGACTCCACTTGATATGCAAAACTTTCTGCAGCAGACTCCTACAATTTAACTTGTATGTTGTGTTTCTTTTCTGCTGTGCTTTTGACTTGATATTTTTAGACACTTTCATGGGAGGTCTCTTTGGCTGTAACCGATGATAGGTAAGACCATTGCATATGTAGAGAGTCAGTGTTTCCATATATACATTGCTTTGCACTTGCCAAGACTTAGTTTTATGTAACCCTATCACGGAGCATGATGAGACTTTTTTGTGATTCTTCATATGCAACTTCAGATTTGCCTACCCTGAGTGATGCTAAAACACTGACCCTTCAGCAGCTACTATTTTTTAGATCACCTCTAAACAGGCAGTGGTCCCAGGACAGGGTCTTGGATGAGCCTGGTCGTAATGTCATTTTGTAATGAGAACAAACCATGTTTCCTACTGTTTTCTACCCTTCAAGTAGTTTTTAAACGACAAGTACCCCTTATCTTCTATGCCATGACAGCTATAGTTCTTGAACACTTGAGGCTTTCAAATATTGCCAAAACAGTTTTGCAAAAGCAGGTGGGCCGAGTGCAACACACTTTCCCGCATGCTGGCTTCAGAAATGGTACTAGATTACTAAGGTTTAACATTTTCCAAGAGAAAACACACAAACTCTTCTTTAACATCAAACTGATCCCCTGGTTTGAGTAATTCTATTCTTTATTGTATTTTTATAAATTTGCCATGGCAGAAGTCAAATTCACTGGTTTATAGCTTCCAGGTAATTCTCAGGGCTTGTGTTGTAACCTAGTATTTTTTTAATTGGCTTTGTAATTCTTTTGGTGCTAAGGCTACTACGGAATCATTAGGTCATATATCAAAATTGGTAGTTTAGGCATTTCACAGCCTAAGATTTTCTTTTGAAAATCTTGCATAAATAATTTATAGTGCTTTCTTAGGTCACAATAAATTTGTTCAAAAAGCAGTGGAACTGAAAGCTTTCCTCTAACTTATTCCCTGTAAGAACTGGTTTTAGTACAAGCACTACAATGCTTATCTCTGTAGTAAGAAAGCTCATAGGCTTTCTACTCTTAATAGATAAATGCTAGTTGATACGCAAAGTTTAAGCTGATCAAACATCAGATGCAATTCTGTCTCAAGGGTAGAGGGGATACCTGTTCCCTTATATTTTGCACAGATTTAATGAGTTCTTTTCATATTTGATATTTTTTGAAAGACTGACTTCTGGTCATCATCATCAAAACTGACTTCTGTTATCTCTGGATAACAGCCCAGTGTGACAGCTTATGATGGCAGGGCTTTTGTAAAGTACTGGCAGAAAAAAACTTTCTGAGTAGGGCTATGCACTGTATTACAAGCTCTCTCCAACAGACAGAACTAGCAAAACTAAGAACTAGATAACGCTTTCAGAATTTTTCCATACCACTTAGCAATTCCAACTTACTGGTTCCTCTTGGTAGGCAATAATGATGTGAATGCTAGAATGTGCTTTACAGTTGAGAACTCAGAAGCAATTTGAACGTGTGTGGTTTTATGTTCATTTTAAAGGCAAAGATATAAAACTTTCAAACAGGCTTTTAAAAGTCAAAACTATAATTTTTGTAACATTTGGTGAGGACATGGAGAAGTCCTTCACTGTAACAGACCTCCTGAAATCATTGCATTTCACCTTCAAATTAATAATTTTACCCCAAAAAGTTTGCTCCTATTTGTTTTCTAGTGGCTGAATTTGATTAACAGTTGCAAGATTTTTCTGAAACCGTAATGGCTTGGACTGTCAGGAGTCATCTATCACCTCCTACAGGTCCTGACTCACCAGTAACTGTTTTCCAGCCAGTGCCACCTGCCTAAATCTCAGGTCTGTCACACTGGAGTTACAATGACCAGAAATCAGCTGGTACTGTGAGGGGCTTCATCCATGTCTTAAAAAATACATACAGCAGATTAGGTGGGCATGACACAGCATGTTCTATTACATGAGAGACAAAACTAACAGACAATATGGACTTCTAAAACGGAATATTCCTGCTTTGTGCATCATCTTGCTGTTGTAATATGAGTGGGAGCGACAACAATGAATATAGAGAGAGAAAATTTGCCTTAGCTTGGCCCTACCGTATTGTACAATTCTTCTAGCCGGGAGATGGTGAGAAAACGATGCATGCTTACTCCATTTTCTATGAGTAATTTCACAAAATCCACTCTGTCCAACACCAGTGCATCCAGCATTGCTTGCTCAAGGGAGCCCACCTGCAAAGCAAGCGATTAATTCAGGCTGTTCCTGGGCATTGTAGGCTGAATCCAGCTGGTCCCGTCACTCTGGCACAAGAGGAAATCCTGACAAAATTCTGGGGGTTGCTCTTCTTAGCTTAAACTGGGATAATCACAGTTTTAGTCTACATTGTCTCTGATTCAGGGCAGCATTTCAAAAATGAGCGTCAGAGTGTGAAGATTTACACACCCTAAGAAATCCAGAGTAGGACCAAGGAACCAGAATTCAGGAAACTGGTGATCACACCTTCACACTATTCACCATCTCAGTATTATCTTTATTTTTCACTTTCCTTATCAACATTTTATTTATATGGGGCATATTTGTTATGTGCACACTCACTTTAATTCTAGCTTTTTCCTGTTCATGGTGTGGAAACTCAGGGAAACTGACACCCAGGAAGCAGAAATAGCTTCATCATTTCTTTGAAGGGCCAAATGTAAGAGGTCTCTTTATGAAAATCTCTCATTTTCTATGTCTTGTAGGTTGGGGAGGTCAGAAGGATGAGAAATTATCTCATACTTCCAGCTTTTAATTTGTAAAATGATTTCAGCTTGCAGCATTCATGCAAATTTTTGCTACAATGTGGTGATGGAGCGATAATAATAAGGACAGTTTAGCAGCATTAAAATCCTTTCTATGTTTTGATGCATAATTATGCCCAATATTGAAGACAAGATAAATAGTCCATATATATATTTTTGTATAAATAATTTGCTCCATAACTGAAAAGGCAAGGTTTCTTTAAACTAGCTTCAAGGGGCAGTGAGCTCCAAACACTACATTTAAAGCAAGGATATTTAAACAGAAGCTTTTCCTTTTGTTGTATTTTTCCTGTGGGGAGTTGTAAATGCTATGAAATTTTCATGATGGTGGCAAAATAAATGTCACACTAATGAATACTATGATCCAATTCTGCCTTCTGAATGAAGGCATGGTAGGCTTGAAGGAGCTATAGGTAGAGTCCTGCTTGGATTTTTTTTTTATTTCTGGTTGACAACCACCACTGTAGAAATTGCAGCACAAGTTGGGAGTCGACCTCCTCCTCTGCCCCACACAGCACTCAATATTTACAGCCCTCCCATTGCTGCAGAGAAGCTCTGCCCATGTGGCCCCTAGGGAACAGGGTTGGCCAGGCAGCCTGTCCCCACAGCTGGCAGCTGGAGCATAGGATGGGGCAGCCGTGAAACAGGCAGATCAATGCAGAGCAGCACTGGGCATGAAATTAACACCAGCTCAGGTCTGGAGCCACAGCATTTTTTGCGGTAACATTGCTGATCAGCTCTTGTGGTCCATTTGATGACCTCCAGTATTTGGTGCAGCAAATTTGGACATCTGATCATCATCAAATTCAGTATTTCTGTATAAAAAGCATTGCTTCAAGAGCAAAAAGAAATTTTGCCTTGCCATTAGTTTATAGTCTAACACTGTAACACGGCTGTAAACAGACACTTGCTTTTCTCAGCTTTCAGAATCATTACTTGATAGTGTAAATGTGTTGCTTCCCATTTCCTTAAAGGTGTGGTCTCCCAGTGTTAAGGCATCGCTAGATGTCACCATTTCCTTGAACAAGCAAACATTCATGTCTTTGGAACTGCCTGCCTTCAGGAGCTGTGAATGGGGACTTTGTGTTTGGCTGGGAGCATGACTCAGTATATTCTATACTGTGTTAAACCACCGCTGCCAACAGAATGTATTTAATGTTGAGTAGCGTTTACAGTGTTTCAGTAGAAGATGCTGTATATATACTGTACCGGCCACTGTTGCCCGTAAATAAAGATCTGACTGCGGGCGATGTCTACTCTGTTCCACGCTAATGCTAGGCTCAGCTGGTCGGGAGCAGATGCGTTAGCTCCTGTGTATACATACAGGGATGCAGGGAGGAGAGGAGGAGAAAAAAGAAACAAGAAATACTTTAGACTCAGCCAACAGACCACCACGGTAATTCCTCTCACAGATGTCCATGTCATTTCTGCAACTGATAAATATTGAAACAAAACAAAGCCTTACATTGTCCCTGAAATAAAATACTGTTTATCAAATCTGAATCCATGCTTCTCAGATTGTCTCATGAATGTTATGTTTTCCTCACATCCCCCTTGAAAAATACAGTAGGTAGACATGACATCAGCAGATGAAACTTGCAGTGGAGTGAACTGGTTTCTCTCCTCTTGGATGGGAAGCAAGAGCAGAAGCCAGGTGGGATACTGATCCAGCTGCAGAATATGCGCACGCACACACGTGTGTATGAGCACACACATACTTCTGCATTTAGCAATTATGAAGAGGTTCAACTCACACAGACCTACTGATTTCAAGAGCTGTGCATTTTATACACATTTTATGCATTCCCACCTGACAAGGTGGGGATCCTGCACAAGCATGGGAATTTCTCCTCTACGACGGGTCTTCGTGGGACAAATTTCCCTTCACACATGCAATAGTCATGTAAGAAAGCATGTTATAAAGCTGTTGTCAAGGCATAATGTTTTCAAATTAAATAAGAAACTATGCAGATGATAAGGTGCACTTGGAGCTGTTTGTTTTTTGGAAGGCAGGTTGTGTTTTTCCCTGCAGTTTTAATGTACGCTGTGGGACATTCCTGCCCTGCTGTGCTTTTGTAATGTTTTGCTAAGGAGTTCATGGTTATTAGATGATTTGTAATAATAAAACAGTATTTGTGCTTCAGTGTCTTAAGGAGGACTGGCGCAAATGAACTGACCAACCAAATAAATAAAGGGCTTTTCGACTTTTGACTACACAGCTGCTTGCGGAGATCAGGCAATTGTATAAAGGTTCAATTTTTAAAGGCCTCGTATCTCCACTGTCTTCTTGTCTTTATTAATTTTTGTACTGGTATCTCGGAGTGAGTACAAACAAGAGCTTTTCATTGTTTCTGTTCCCGTTTCTGTACTACTCCAAGTCACGCACTGCTCCAGCTGAAAGTGGACTCTGAAACCGGAGGCACAGACAACGTAAAACGGAACATGCTGGCTACTGAAATGTTCTACGAAGGATATGGTCAGCAGACCTTTGGGAAACTTACCCTACAGTTTAATTTTGTAACTCTCAACTTTTCATCCAGTTCACTGCCATGAAACTTTGCTGAATACTTGGCAGTATCTGCAGTAATTATTTGGGATATGCTGGACTGCAGATCATCCACTTTCATTTTATGACAGAAACGAGCTCTGATAAAAACATAGGTGATGCAGGAGCAGAATGATAGAAAGAAATGAAGAAGACAAAACCAGAGAAAAACAGTAAGACTTTTCTATGACTAAGAAGTACGTAGGATTCAGCTTCTCATTGATACATAACAAGACACAGACAAAAGCTCTCACAAGAGACTTCATGGGGGATGCCGACAACATCTGAACTTTTCTTACACAAGCAACATGTAACATTCAAGAACAGAAAATATTTACCTTTGGGAAGGGCAAAGATGTCTCTGCAGTTATATTTATAAAACCAGGAAAAAACTACCCGCAGTGGGTATGATAGTGTAAGTTAAATACAGAGAGCGAGTAGTTTTCCCCCTTTCTGAAGCAAACAACAGATCCTCTCAAAATGTCACTGGATCTTCTTTCTACTCATGCGCCTGCAGAAGTGAGAGCTTTGGCAGGTGCCCAGGCAAGCTCTCTGGTGAGCAGTGGAGGGGGCACATGCATGAACTCCAAAACCCAGGGACAGCCATGGCGATCCCCCAGCCTTGTACGTTTTTGCACATGTGATGGGGAAGCTCCATCTCCTGCTTTTCCTAAACTGACCACAGCATGCTCTCTGGGTAGCCAAGGGTGCAGCCTGGTTAGAAACCGTTTTGGCTCAACAGTAGATCAGATGGGCCTGGGGAAGGAAGTGGGCTACTTATGCTGCCCCCACTTCAGCCAAAACTCAAGCCAAATAATAGAGAAGCCAGGTGAACACCTTCTGTCCCCCGTCTGTGACAAGAAGCCTGGCCTTCCTGTGCCTTTTCATGCTTTAGGAAGGACTCGGCTGCTGTATGACCACAGGGTCTTCTGGTGGATCTGATCATGTGAAAGAGCAACTGGCATGGAGTAGGCGGGGGTGGCTGCATCTCCAGAAAAGCCCCCAAGCCCCGCAGCTCATCAGAATTGTTTTCTTTGAGCGTGCTTATTGCTCCAAACACCAAGCAGAGAGGAAAGAAAGCCATAGTGGGATGGGTGCTCCCAGAGTGAGACTTGCTGCTGCAAAGGCCTTGCACCTTTCTCCTCTTTCCTGCCTTCCCTCTGTGGTTTTCATGTGAATGTGGATTACACTGGCGTTACACAAGAGGAAATGAAAAATAAAAGCTACAGAAGTTTGTGCAGAGCAGCATATGGGCTGCGGATACCATTTAATCAATTTTATTCCAGGATGAACTGATGACTTTTGACTCAAATGAAAAAAAAGTATTCAGGATACTTCAGGTGGAATTCTATCAAGTATTAAGAAGTAAAAATAATTCCATTAATACAAGAAAGTCTCCTTAGAACAAATGTGAGGTGGGCTTTCTTAAGATACTGTCTCCTTTCAATTGTTTCTTTGATTGCATTCAATGTCAAAGAACATGGATTTGAATCATTAAGAATCCAAATAGTGACCTCTGAGAGGAATCATCTCACGCAGGAGTGTCCCTGTAATGTATTCAAATCAAAGCCAATGAATATTTGGGAAATTAAAAAATAAGGTAGACTTAATAACCTATTGCAATACTGGGATCACACTGGACCCACATCTTAGGCCCTTAACACTGTCAGTAGTGAGAAATTAGCACTTCTGTGTATTTCTGTTTCATTTTGTCTCTTGGAAAAATTCTCTGCTTATCTGTGTTGTATTTTTTCATTACTGTAATATACTTACTGCTTTAAACAGTGCTTTAGGCACTCTCTGTAATATTTACTCAGTATTTGGATGTCTGACTGGGCCTGAGACAAGTTCCTCAAAAGAATGTTTTATGACAATATGGCTAATGTCTGCAGTGGGACGCTTCCTTGCCTTCCTCTGCTTGCAGAAGAATAGTTGAACCTGGAATGCAATGTACTGACTGGCAATATTTTATTTCAGTATAGATATTTCTGGATATAGATAGACAATGCAAGGATAATGCAAAGTTAAATGAACAAGGTGATCTGAATCAGCTGTTAGTTCCTGTAGATGCTAACTTTATGCTCTTAGGCACCCATCAAGGAGTGCTTGGATATCTTACATAGATTCTTCTGGTGAAAAGTCATACAGTCTATCAAAAAAATGCAATAATCCTTGATGATAAAGACTGGGATCATAAACTTGACTCTGTACCCTAGGTGAGCCAAGGTACATGTCAGACTATTAGTATTGCGCCATAACAGGATCCCAGATTACTGAAGAGATAAGACTACAGGCTTTTGTATACTGGCTAAAGTTTACTGTGATCAACCTAAACCTCTAAAGGATTCTCTTGGGATAGTCTGTGACAACTAGTGCTCAGAATCTTCAAAGCTGAAATGACACAAAACTGATCTATCTAGACACAAAAAGGTTGTTGGAGATTCATTTCCACAGTGCTTCCAAGCATGTTAGTGTCCTCTTTGAATAATCATTTAAAGAAAATAATTAGATTATAGAAAGTAGCAACCCAAATTAACTTTCTGTTCTACATCTCAGCAGGTCTTGTGTTTCAGCAACTTTTTGGAGAAAAGGCTGTGTTTCCACTGCATTTGCTACAGGCGCCTTCCTGGCATTTAGCAAATCAATTGACAATAACAAAGCAGATAGCAACAACAGCTATAAGGGCAGTAACCAGATATCTGGCCTAACTCTGAAATACTTCTGTGTCAGCGATTTCATGGTTTGCAGACCATCACAATGTCTTCTAAGACCATCTGATACTGCATGATAACTGTTCAATGGGCATGAATCATGACTTATTCACAGGCCGGAAAGTATGCAGAGACATCAGATCTGCATCAGCCTGACATGGCTCATCTCAGAGGGTTGCATGGTATTAATACTGCCATATACCACACAGCACCTCTTTCCAGGTGCTGACAATTGCACTGAGAAAGCTTTTAGAGCACCAGCTGAAACATGTCTGGCGCTCCAGACATTGTAAGAGCTTTGTGAACTAGGGTTTTTGATGCCACTCCAAAACAATTATATTTTAGAACATCCCCATATGCTGTCTTTAACTTCCCTGTCATATGCCTTCTGCTCAGTTAGCAGCTGCAAAAGGACAAAATCAATTAATTTTTGAGTTCCAACTGTTCAAGTTAAGAGAGCACAAACAGTTAAACTGTATCAATAAATTTACTTGTTATAAATTCATGCAATTGGAAACTTCCCACATTTACATGTTTCTTGTACTGTTTTTTAAAAAAAAAGGAATTCACAAGCCATATGCTGTTGTGACATCCATTCAATGTGAATTGATAACCAGTTTGGATGCCATTCCCTAGTTTATTGGAAATCACTTCTAAGAAAGATAGATCTGCTGACAAGATTAAACAAATGACTCATGAAAACAAACAGGGAAATAATGTCTCATATTCAGTGCAGGGTTTGGGGTCTGTGAAAGTTCCTGCATTGGCAGTCTGCCTGATGGCTGGTTTAAAGAGAGACTGGCTCATCACAGATTTTACACAGCAAACAGGAAATGCTACTTCCTGTTTCCCAATCCTTGTCCTCCTCCTACTCGCTGAACAAATCACACCAGGGTGGGGTTGGTAATTATCTGGTACATGCTTGAATACCGGCTAGCATGAACTGCAAAATCCTCATCAGTGAGACTGAGAAAAAATGACCGATAATCACTCACACAGTTCCATACTTTTCTCTGCCCTCTTTTCATACAATACTGAAGAGGTGAAAGAGATTAATTTCTGAATCTAAATTTATGAATTTCAAGGTAATTCAGACCCAGTCTTCAGATCTGGTTACTAGTAAATCAATAGACAAGTGGTTCAGCATTGCCATCTTAGATTTCTTGATATGATGAAAACCCAACTATCCATCACCCTGGTGAGGTATACTTATGGAAAGGCAGCATTTCTTTCAGGGTGAGCCAGAAACTTTGCACAAAGACATGGTATGAATAAGAACAAATGACTTGCCTGACTTTGCACACATTGATTAAAAAATTATATAGACTTTCATTCCCTGTGATCACAAAGCTCAGATTAACAAGAGGCACCAGATAAATTTAATCTTCACTGAGTACTTCACAATCAGAAAGTGCTGAAGAGCAGGGAAGATGAGGTGTAAACTGTAGTTCCTCTGGGTCTTGAGCATGACACAAGCACTGCTGCCCATCAGCAGACTACCAAGATTGACTGGCAATCATGAAAGGAGATGTGAAAATTACTTACACAGATCCAGGCACCTTCTGAGCTAACAGAACTTCACCACTATGTCTTGCACTACTATTATGAAGAGGGAAGGTAATTTTATTTTACCAAGAAGACAACAGGACCAGTTAGGCACCTGCAAAATGTGTATTTCAGATCAGAGGGGATTACTCATATACACAGACTGCACCCAAACTACTGTAAATACTGCAGAAGAACTTTTCAAATAGAAAGCAATCCTTCCTAGGCCTATGATCTAATTTTTTCACGTTCTAAGAGGCAGCTTTCAAGGTGGTAAAAGTCTTCAGGGATCCATACTGGGATTCAAACTTTGGAAATATATCTAGACAAAGTAGAATCACAACTTTAAGACAATCTGTATCTCACTAACATAAATCAGTAGCAATAGTTTCAGTGACTGTCTTAAGAATAAATACGAAGGAAATAGACTTTACAGTGAGGATAATAAAGGATCCAGTTATACTAAAGATAAATTAAATGGAAGTTTCAACTAAAATATTTCCTAAGGATAGAAAAGAGGAATTTGGTGATGGATGCAATTCTCATTCCTTGCTTTGAATAAATTTCTTGTTCCTTACTTCAAGTTGATTTATATTGTTTCTGTGTAAGGATGTCTCAAATGTCTTGTGATTTAATTATGCAGATGGCCAAAACTTGTTACCTCAGGACAATAGCAAAATAGACATGTTACCTGCAGCTCAAACAACTTTTATCTTGATGGAAATGAGCAGAAGTAGTGGAGAAAGCAAAACTACAGAAGACGAAGGAGACAAAAACTACTGGAGCAGAATAATTCCAGTTCATTTCCTTAGCTGGTGGCTAGCAGCTTGCAATCATAGTTTTGAGGTGGCCAGTGCTTGTTTACTCCTCCTGTTCAGATTATTGTCTTAAATGTCTGAAGTAACATTTGAAATGAGATTTGTAATTATGTAAAAGGTAGAACACTATTCTGCTTAGTTAGCTGAAGTTATTGATGCGTTCTGTCTTTTCTCCTCATACAGCTTTTGTATGCCTACACAGGAAGAAACTGAGAATAAAACCGAGCCCTGGAACAAGCAAGAATAATTCTCATTACCATTTGAATACCTAGTAAATCTACTAAATTTTTTGTTATGATTCAAATTCAGGTCTGCTGTATGGCAATACGGACTCTCTTATTCAGGTGTGGGCAGTATGGCCTTGTACTACATAGCATAAACCAGCCCAGACAGCAACAAGATGAACATGGTTGATAAATGCAATTTGTGAAACCCCATTTTGAGAAATAGATAAAAGGAAGGCTAGAACCTCCTAGCCACTGCCTAGGTAAGTAATTATCCATCAGGTAAGTACATATGCTTCAGAGCCTTTCAAATCACACCTGTTTCTGTATTCACAAGCAGATATTAAATTACCCAACAGTATCATATTTTGAAGAAAGCTAACCTAAATGGTGTGTCTGCAAGACCAGGGTTTATACTGACCTGAAGCGACAGCAGATTTATTGTCAGACAATCTTTTAAATTGTAATGTAATGGCTTAGAAAGATTTAGAGACCTTAAGATTAAAACCCCTACTACTCCAGCAGCTAAATTCTTAGCTTTACCTGCTAAGCAGAAGGTGGAAGAAATCCCATGAAGTTCCTAGACTTCCCTAGGATGACTACATGAATCATTTCACTTTGACAATAGTGCCAGTTTTACCTAGAGGGAGATAACCTCCTTCTGGACATTCTACAAGCCACCAAGGTAGTCAAAGTGTGAGACGTTCTTTGGCTGTCTTCTTGTGAGTATCTTTTCAAGTAATCAGTGGGGCTCAACATTGATGTTTCTTGTGATGCATTAGTGGTTGTGGGTGTAGAATAAAAATTCAGGAAGGAAAAACAATAGCTATTTAAACATTAAAAAAAGAGCTGGATTTGTATAAAGCAGTTAGAGCAAAATGCATGCTTCAATTTCACAGTATAAATTCATAGGTATTGTCAAAAACCACAGGTTTCAGCACAGCACAGATAACAGAGTTAGTCCATTTGGGTTCATACAGACTCACTGTGGAGTGAAACTCCATTACCTTTCAGTAATGCTGTCAGGATAGCTAAATCAATATCCTGGTGTCCTTCTGATCCCATGCGAAATACTGTGATCTGAAATGTTAAAAGACAATACCATCACTGAAACCAGGGTACTTTTTAAAAAAAGAAATTAAATTATGGCAGCAGCATTTGGATCTCAAAATGTCCTGATGGCTACAAGATGATCTTCATACATTTTATGAGAATCTTATTAAATAGGATTAATACACAGTATTTTCTATGAGATAAAATTTGTAGAAATTTCATTACTGAACATATGGAAGAAAAGTGTTGAGTGATACAGGGTGAAATTAGAAACGAAGGAATAGTCTTGTGTTAGATTAACATTAGATTTAGTATTCACAATGCATTACTAGAAGGAATTAGGTATATAATTGGTGCTGGGCCTAATTTATGGCATATGGCATTGAATAAATATTTTTGACTGAAATTAGCAACCTATTCCAACTCATGATTTTATATAGCAGAAAGTCAGATAAATAACCTAAGAATTAAGCTTCTAATACATGCAGAAACATGTGTAGTCAGTGACCCATCACTATAAGATATAAGCATTGAAGCAGTGAGATGAGATACACAATTCATAAAGAATACGAATGAACACAGGGAGGCTGTTATTTCAAGCCAGTTTCACTCTTGGCTAAGACTGCACTAAGACATACAGAAGTGTAAATCCCCATGCTCCTTTGGTTGCCATGGCAGTAGCTGCTCCTGGGCCTCTGCTTCTTGTGAAGCTTTTCATCAGTGCCTTTCCTTTACTCATGAAACATTTTGATGTGAGTACCTATTATATTTTTTTCTTTCTCCTTTTGCCAGTATGTACTGCTTCAATGTTGTTTTTTTTTTTTTTTTACTTAAGTGTTATCTTTAATTGGGAACTATGCAAACATATTTTAAACTCATATTCAGCAGCATTTGTTGCCCCCCCCATTCCTAGATTCCTATTCATACAGAACCACTGAATTGTAATATCATCTGATGTCTGGAAACATCAGGACACAAATAACAGTGTACTGTAATGGGGAAAGGAAGTATATAAAGTGGTCAAGGCTAAGACAATACTTTGGTGACAAGCTTAAGTTTGCTTGCTAAGATAGCTCTGCAGAGTGTATTCCAAGAAATTCGTTGTAGCCCTCCTGTAGCACCTATTCTACATTCACTTGACTCTAGAGCTCTAGGGGATTCAGAGGTTGGTAAGAGATTTTGACATCAGTGACAGTAGTACAGGATGTTAGACAGTGAAAACGCAAACTGTAAATAAGTAATAAGAAACTGGTTTAGCTCAATCAGTCAACTGATTTGAATGATGACTAAAATAATTAATGTGAGAAAACATTCATGTTAGATGTCCTCCCCAGTTGAAGTAGACTGTTTTCCAACTACGCCCTTCAAAGTCTTCCTGAGACAAAGCATAAATACTGAAAATTATACTTTAATGCTGTATTTTCTCTCTCCCCCTCGACTCTACAGATGTTTCTGGCAAGCCCCTTGATGTCTATCCCCATACCACAACTTGAATAGAATGTAATAGTTTCAGGTGGAAGAGACCTACAACAATCATCTAGTCCAACTGTCTGACCACTTCAGGGCTGACTAAAAGCTAAAGCATGTTATTAAGGGCGTTGTCCAAATGCCTCTTAATAAGCCAAATGACAGACGCCAAATGCCACTGACAGCCCTGGGGCATCAACTGCCTCTTCAGCAAGCTTGTTCCGGTGTTTGACCACCTTTTCCTCAGAATGAGAAGTGATTCCTGATATTTTTTTCTTATCTCCTCAACAACTGGCATGGAAGCTTCCCCTGCAGTACAGGCTGTCTGCTTGTCTGACCTGTAGAGCACAGTTCATGTAGGTAGAAATACACATTTCTATATATGTCCCATCCCAAAACACAATAAAAATGTGAGCTGATGAGATCAGCCTCTCCACTGTACATTTTCATGACATGCTTCCCATGCCACAGATGACAAACTATGCCACAGATGTTAGCAGCCAGCCAGGCAGGTCAAAAGGCCAAAGGAAGAGAAAAGCCTTCCTACCCAACCAGGTAGGAAAGACGAACATCTTCCTTCTCATGAGAAGCTCCGGGAGGTGCTGGCAAGAAGTGGGTGAATACAGTATTGTCACAAAACAGTCTGTTCATAACATCCTTGCAATGGTTTGCAATTTCCTACATGATTTTTGCAGCAACAGGCATCTCTGTAGCACTGAAGAGAAGTGTGACAGCCTGGCAACTGGATCAGCTAATGCTGGGAATGTCTAGTTTGCGTCACTGTGCTTCGTGGCTCCACCACACAGCAAAACACCCTTCTCCTGTGAAGGAGAAGGTGAAGCCAAAGGTGAAGCAGTCTGCACATCAGGGACTAAAAATACTGAACAACAGGAGTTCAGCGGAAGAGCAAAGTACATCTCAAAATAAATACATGCTCAGTGAACTCCAGCTTAATTAAAAGGCCTTATATAAATTGCAAGCACAGAACAGCTTATCACCACAGGAAAACTAAGTGAAGCACTTTGCATGTATCAGACCACATATAATCCTAAATTTCAAACTTCTCTTTCATCCCTCCTCCCTGCATGCCTCAGAAAACCCCACTTCAGCAGAACAAATTGCTGCTCTGCTAAAAATAAAACAGAACTATGTAATTTAGTTACATTAGAATAAAAAGGATGTCTTTCCACAGTAAGTGTTACTTTATTATTAAGAGGTCTAGTGAATTCAATTAATAAAACAAAGAAGATGAATAACTGGGAAAAGAAGATGGAAGTAGAAAGAATGCTCAGACTCATACTAGAACTATTACCATTTGGGGGATCATGCCCAAGACTGAACTAGAATTTTAGACAGAACCAATGCAAAACATCACAATACTTCATTCTAAAGTGCTGAGAGTTCAGAAGCTCAAAAACTTAGCTGATACTGTGGACTTTTGCCTGTTTTGAACGCACAAAATCTTCTAAGGTGGTAAACAGGTATGTTCAACCTCTCCTTATGGTTTAGGTTAACTGTAACTATCCATAGCTACTTTTTCTCTGTGATGGGTGCACTCCTGTTTGAATTAACAGACCTTTGGTCCAGGCAGATGCTCAGCAAGTAGGCTTAATCAAAGTTAATGTTGTTGTGTGAGGCTATCGGCTAGAACTCAGCATGAAGCCCCCCAAAAAAGTTTGGCTGGAGACTGGGCTTATAAGCAGCCAAAACTGCATGAACACAGCAGAAAATCTGACTACAAATGAACACTCCTCACAGCTAGTTATCCTTTGAACATCCTTTGCCTCCCAACCTGGTGGAACAGCTTTTTATCAATCTGGACCTTACAGGCAGGTCTTTGCCCTGCCATGGTTTATCATGTTTTTGGAAGACGAATTGTTTCTTCTTTCCACTACTGCCCTAAAGCTTGACCCGTATTTTTGTTCATTCACAAAGTGGAGGATTTAAAATAGGACAGCACTGTAATTAGGCAAGGAGCCAACACTGTCACACTGCCAATATAATCTTTATCTCTGTTGATAAAATCTTAGTCCTGATCTGCAGCATTCTTTCACATGTATCTTGTTCACCTTGTATCTCTGCAAGATGTGTTGGTTGTTTTCACTACTAGATGTCAGAGATATTTTAGTACAAGGACATTTGCTTTTAAACAGCTAAATGAAAATACTTCAGCACACATGGCTCTGCAGAATGAATTTTGGGAGATGAGGCTTAAAGATGCAGCACACTGAAGTATTTGCCTCATCATTACTTGTACTTCACCTGGCGAAGCCAGATCATTACCAAACCATGTAGTTGCGGCTTATAGTTCTCCTTCACTAACTATTCATGACCCAGGAACAAGGCAGCAGGAATTAAAGAATATCACTGCTGTGTTTTGAGTTCTAGACCAACAGCCTGTAAGGAACCCCATGTATCTCCAGCAGACCTGTATTTCTTATCCAATGAAGCTTAATGTTAGGCTGCTTTCATGCCTGAATGATTAACGATTCAGGGCTGTATGTGCCCCCTGCCTTTTTTCACAACTTCTGTTAGAAATGCATCCCCAAATGCTGCCCCTTGTTTTTTTCTGCCAGATTCGAATGTGGATAAAAGGAGAAAATAATCAAGCTTTGTAAAACAACAAAACAGAAAACCATCCAATTATTTGTACCTGGATGAGATCCTAGTGTCTTGTGTGAAAGGCTCTCTTGACCTGTCCAGAACGAAAGCATGGATTTTGTTTCTGCATTTTATGAGTACAGCTATGATGAGACAGCAACTGTTCCTAAAACATGAATTTACTTTTCTGCTTACACAGCCCCTGTAGTTTTTCTAGCATCCTTTAACATTTGTAGCCAGAGGCATGATGAAACGGACACATCCTGAAGTACTTATGCAGATTTTACACTTAGAAATGTTCAATATTGTTTGGTCTCAAAAAAAGTGTCTGTCTCTCTTGCTGGAGACCTGTTCTGGTGATTTCTCCCTATTAACAGGTAAGAATTTTATGTTTGCAATATACTAATTTAGTTTCAAGAGTATTAAATATATTTGATATCTTGCTAGTTGCCATTTACAAGTATGCTGATGGGTAAATCACTGCAGAGAATGAGAGACACCACATTGATGCTGTTGAACTAGGACACCGACTACAGTGTCCTGACACACAGAGCCCTGTCCAACAGAGCCCTGTCGGAATGGGCTACAGATTCTACTGAACTGATGTGTATAAAACTGCTGTGCTAAAGGAAAATATCTGGGTCAGTAAACTATATTGCCAGCTACCTCTTGCTGGATGAATGTCTGCTACAGAGATGCAAAAATAACAGTAAATTAAGGACTCAGAAGCAGAATTAATAACTAAATAAAAAAGAAGGTCTTTAAATGAAGGGAAGGGGGAGCGCCTAAGAGCCTATTCACTTTTCAAAAGACTTACTGTAGTGCTGCTTAAGCCTGTTGTTGAGCCCTAACCTCTCTACAATTCCAGTGAAAAAATGAGAACCAGTCTAGTAAGATGTGTATATGAAATCCAGAACGTTTAATTATGAAAAAAAGCCCCATCCCAAAACAAAACAAACAAGAAGTTGGGTTTAAAAAGTAATGCATACTTAAGACTTGATTACCCTGCCAAAAGAAAATAAGGTAAGTGTTTCAGTACTAGTCAGACTAACACTAGCCATTGGTTTGCACTGCTGGGAAAAAAAGGATATTAGTTTAAACTGAAAAAATTTCTTTATGTTGATCTGATTCAAACTGCATCTTAAATTTTATTTTTTTTTATTTTTCAGAGCATAACGGGATTGTATTAGAGAAAAATCCTGCCATTTACTCTACCCAGATATTTCTTTCGAGTAAAAGACAAATTTACATTCGAAGAAGAAAAAATAAAAAAAATCAAGTACTCTTTTCTCTCAGGGATTTGGACCACATTATTACTTTCATGTAGCTGGTAGTTTCAACAGTTGATGTCAAACCCAATTATTTTAAAAAAACGTTTCTTTTCTGTTCCTCTGCCACCACCTTGGGTATTTTGGGATTGGTCTTTTTTTTTTATTTATTTTTTTTAATTTTTTTTTTATTTCCTCCTTTCTTTGCTTGGTGTTCACACTATTTATTGGTTTGAAATGACTTTTTCAGGTAATTGCCTGAGGCATCTCAGATAACAACTATGACTTCCAACAAAAAGCTTTTTTTTTAATATATTTTTCTTTCTCTTCTTTACAAATATAATAGAAACTGGTGTTAACACCCCTTACAAATACAAAACTGTATTGCATCGCACTGAAAAAAGAGTTAAATCTTCAGATGAAAACACACCTGAAACAGACAAGCAAAAATGCCTTTGAGTTACCAATAAAGGTTGCACCAACAAGCTGCAAAAGCAGCATTAATAAGCATCCAGAGTCTTGCTAAATTTAACTGTAATGTCTGTTTTTCTTTTGATATGTCCACAGTGATCTACTTGCGAAGTACAATAGGTAGTAGCTACTTCAGATTCTTGGGGCAGCCAGGTAAGGACCACCATCTCTACTGCTCTGGGCTCCTCTCAGGAGAATGTAGCTGGTACCCACCATTCAAAACCCTGTCACCAGGCTACCTCTCATCTGCCTCCATGAAAACTTGCCTGACTAAAATGCCTGAGGTTTGCCCTTAAATGTAGAAAAAGACTGCCCAAAAGCCATGGAAAGGTCTTCCCTCTACCTCACTGCAGATTTTACTGAAGATTGCAATTAGACCAGGATTAACTTCCAGGAAAAAGTCCTAGCTGTGTCCCAATTCTCCCTAGGAAAATATGCTAGGAAATCACAGAGCCAAAACAGACCTTCTCTGTAAGCACAAAGACTGCAGCACGCTGTGATACTTGCCAGCAGTAATTACAGTCCAGCGGGGTAGGAACCTGATTTTCAGGCAGGACAAGTAGCAAGCAAGTAAAAAAAAGCAAAGAGATGGAGGTGGAAAAGGTAAAGAAAGGACAGAAAGCAAGGTGGGGGGTGAGCATGAAGAATATTATCTGACCTTAAACTCTACCAAAAGCACTTGTTTTAAAAAAGCTCCTCTTTCTGTTTAGCACCAGCTTAATTCGTGTTTGACAGATTACCTTTTCTTTCTCTTTCCCCCATGTAGTTTCTGGCTCAACAGGCTTAACCTAACACATTCTGTTGTTTCCTGCTGTCATGCTGATACTGCGTTGCTCTTCCATAGGTGAGGTCAGGTAATAATGTCTTACCTGAGAGCAGTGAATACCAGACAGACTTTCAGAAATTATTCACACACTGAGAGACACAGATACTACATGCCACTTTGGACTTCCCAAATCCTGTATGCATGTAAATGCAGGGATAACTTAGAAATACAATCACAGCTGGCCATATGCATGGACGTGTACATGCGGTCTCCTTAATGGAAGCTGCCAAATCAAAGGACCAGATAAGAGGAAAGTCGAGCAGATGCTGAAGAGGGAAGATATTGTCAAACTGAAAGCTATATTCAGGCCTAGCTGGATATGTAAATGACAAAACTTCCTCAGTATGATCTGCTATACTGCAAACAGGTTTGTGCTCTACATGGATGAAGTTGATTTTACCCCTAATTGAGAAAAAAGAGCAGTAAGGAGGGTCAGCAGCCACAGATACTGGGCATTAACTGCAAATTTTCCAGGTCATAGGATGCTACTTAATACAAAAACCTGTTTTGGAAAAGTTTAAAACAGTGTTTGGTGAAATTAATCACATAAAAATTCTTCCCAAGTACTAGCATATTCAGTTACTCTTGTTATGTCTTCTCTAACCAAAAAACTGAGTCCTTCCCTCCCACCACACTACTTTTTCTAGGACTTCAAAAACATCGCAGAGAAGGAAGAGCTTCTGTTCGAGGCTAATATAAGGGCCCAGGATTGAATTTGAATAGCAATTGAGCACCAGGCTGTACTTGGTATCTCTAAAATATTCTATTACATGTGAACATTTAGTTTTTCACAGTAGGCTTAACCTCAGCCACTTTGGAGTATGAAGAGTGAGCTGAAACATACCAAGATTTTAGCTTGTATTTTGTAGAAAGAGGAACCACCACCAAATAAGCAGAGAGTGCAGTGCACACGTGAACAGAAAGGCATTTTACCCACTGGCATGAAGGAGACAAGAAATGAAGCAGAAAAATTATTCTCTACACCTCGGATTGACAGTGCCTGCTGACTAGACAATAGATGGTTGAAGACAGAGTTAAAAAACAAGGTAGCAGTGATGACAGCAGAGAAGGCGGCCAAGTGTGCTCTCTTTTCATACTGTATTCGTAGCATCTTCATAACGCTTCAAATTATTCACGCTTTTAGAGATGGAGCTGTTTCTCACCATCATTTCACTATGACACCAGGAGAAAATGTACAGCAATTTAAAATTAATTCAAAGTGGTGTTTTTTTTTCACCTGCTATCTCCAGAGTTTTTTTAATGTATTTAAATCTCACCTCCAACAAACACACAAATTCTTTGTATGTATCTTGGTTATGTAAATCAGATAAAAGTTCTCCCTTTTCTACAAAAAAGCAGATGCAATTGTGAAACTCTATGGTTTGAGAGCATGGGCTCATTCTGCAAAACGGGCAGTTTCTTCCAGAGTACATGTTGACCACTGTTATTAATCTGGGCCTACCTGAATACTTCACAGTAAAATTACCCTGAAAACAAAAATGAGAGTTTGATAAAACAAAACATTAAAGGAGATGAGTTATGCAAAACCTCAAAATGGTTCAGGTAAGAGGGGAAAGCATTTCCTTTTTTCTTGCAATGAATAGTCTCATTTAACTCAGGGGAAAAGCTGCTTGATGTAGAAGCATAACAAAGATCAAAGTGAGCAGGTGAGTCAATGGGTAATACTGCAGAAGAAAGGGGATGGCCAAATAAAATGATATTAAGGAATAAAAAGATTAGAGAGAATTATGTTTAGGGAAAACCTAAATTAAGTAGTCTGCTATTCTGAGGAGTAAGAAAGAGACTTCCATATGAGGAAATAAGAGGGAACAGATATGAGGGGAGGATTTTGAATGTTGGTTGCAAAATTTTTAAATTTTACATCTCTTTCCATGTTGTGGTAGCACTACAACAATTTAAATTTTAGTTTGATCCAATAATTTGCCATAAACTCATTGTCTGGTAAAAAGCAGGGAACAAAAAAGAAAAAAAGAGAGAAAAAAATCAGAAAGTAAGAAAGGCAGCAATTCTGCAATGGAAGAGCCATCTGGGTGCACAGAAAATCATTTGACAGAAATTAGTGTAAATGTTTGACTTCCCCTGTCATTGTTAGCTCTTGTTCCAGACTGAGACAGCAACGTCAACCCTGTAACGACTGAAGAGAAAAGGCTATGTACATCAACAGGCTGTGATGATAAATACAGATGTGTTTCCAGGTAGAGGAGCAGTGTTGGAACTGGTTAAGAACAGTGATCAAGAGAGAAATGAGTTTGAGTGATGAGATAGGCCTTTTCATTCAAACATTGGTGTAATCTGAGCTCTTCCATCACCCTTATTCAGGAAGGAAATGTGGAGTAAATGTGATGTAGTTCACCTTCTCCATCTCCTCTATTATAGACAGGGTGCCTGGAAGTATTGGCAAGACACTACATTTATAGGTATACTTCTGAAAACATGACATGACTTGAATAAGTAGAAAGGGACATGAGTAGCACCATGAATAAAATAATGAAACTTTATCACCTGGAAGGTTCTGACACCTGAACCCCAACTAATAGGAGGTAAGACCAATTGAAACCTAGTATACAGGAGTATATTAACCCCACTGGTCCCAATGCAGCTGTCACCCACAGACAAATGGTGTGTACCATTTGAGCTTTGTTTTGCAGTTAAGAGTCTCAGTAGACTCAGGTCTTTATGTGGGTGAGTGTCCCCACATATGTCCTATTAGCTCATTCTGGGAAACTAAGCACTAGCAGCAAATTGCAGTCTCATACAGTTTTACTCTTAAAGGAACAGGCTCCTTTTGGCACCTAACCTTGCGTCTGCAACATCTCTGCTCCTCTGCTAAACCAGTGGTCCTGGGTAGGTAAACTTCTGTAAAAAACAGCCAAGCAAAATAATATCATTCTGGGCTTTTAGTGAAATAATTTAATTGTAACCCATCTCTAACTCACAGAAACCAAGCAATGTAAAACTTAATTGTTTTTCAAGGGAAAGTTTGATAAAAAAGCCACGAGTCATGTAAAAACCTCATCACTAAGATGGATAGACTTAATGTTCTGTTACTTCAGGAAAACAAGAATTCAGTTTGGTCATTCCCACTGCTGCATATACTGGAAAGTTATTTCTTGCAAGTCATTGTCCTAATGACAATGGTATTAAAGTTGGGGACTCTTTCTCCAACTTAAAACTTCAACTTGTAGTTTTGTTTTGCAACAGTTTTTCAAATAGTCTGACAGTACATAGATGCCCAGGTTGCTTTGCAATGACACATTCACATGCCTATTCTGTGTTTAGGTTGACAACAATGTCATGATAACACAGAGAAAAAAGCAGCAAAAATAGCCACAAACCATTAGTTTTCTAGCTGGTTTGCTGGTGAGGCTAAGTAGGTAATACTTGGAGAAGACAGCTCACTTGATGTTAGATATTCCTATTGGACAGTACATTTGCAGTTACTACTATACCTACACAGAATCTGCATCTCATACAGTGAGTTCCTTGTCTATGACCAAGACATTACAGCAGTAATGAATGGGTTTTCATACTCCATCTGAAGCCAAAGAAATAGTAATTATATTTTCTAAGAAATACAAAAGAAATTACAGCTCCCAGACACAACAGAGCCAGGATTCTGAAGAGTATTGTGGAGTTATTGTGCAGCTGTAACAGCAGTGAACCCTTCAACTCCCTGACTGCAGTATTGGCCTATATTTTCTAATGTGGAAGTTGCTGTTTTGCCTTCACTTTCATTACTGGGATAATTGACAGAGTTGTATAAGGATTCTGTGTGCATTTCCCAGAACTACTTGGTAATAGTGTATCTGAGGTAATGTGTATTTTCACAAGCTTGTATTTTTAGAGTGAACAGAAACATTCTAAATTTAATTTCTGTAGCTGTAATTTTAATCATTGAATATGTATGAAAAGATTTGTAGTAAGTTGTGCTAGTATCTGCTAGGTGACTGTGGTAATTGTGCAGGCAGCATGCAAGAAATTGAACGGAAAATATCTGCTTACTGAGCGTAAGCAACAAAAGGAATACTGGACTTTGTGGACTTATGCTGAAGATGGCACTCCAGAGGTTCAAGATGGACCAAATAACTGCTTAAACTGAGCACTTTTGCTTCAACAGTGGCAGTGACATTCTTGTGCTTTCTGTTAGCAGAAGCTCTACCTCATTTGGCAGCAGCTGGAAAGCAGCTGGTAGGATCAAAAGCTTTACAAGGCTTTAGTGTAATAAAACAGATTTTTTTTTTTCTTTCTTTCTTTCTTTCTTTCTTTGCTTGAGAAACTTGTTCTCTGAATTACTGAAATAAAAGACCCGGTCCTAGGGTTAGATTTTGTTCTCTGCGGAGTCAGTGCAAAGACCAACTAACTTCATCTGACTTCTTGGCAGCTGAAAAACCAAATACCATTTTATCTCTTTACCAAAAAGAAACCAAGTAAGGCATGCAGAAGTTAAAACTACCCTGCACTCATAATCTTAACACTTACGTAAGTAGTGTCTAAGTTGATTGGCCCTGACTGGATAGGAGATATAACCTTCATCAAAATTAGGGGAGTTGCTACAGTCACCGCTGAAGATACCTGGCACCTCCATCAGTACACTTTTTGTTGGAGATCTCACAGAGTGCTTCCATGTGAGAGACAGGAGTTCCTTCAGCAACCAACAGGCCAGTAGTTACATGATGCTTTCCTGCTCCAGATCTCTACTGCCAAATTACATGCTATTCACAGCAATTATACTGAGGGAACTACAGCTGCCTTTTACTGTTTAAGAAATCACCAAGCCCCCTTCTGCCTCTATAAAAAAGATTCCATCATCATTATATATCATAGCTGAAATATTTTTTGTTGTTTTATAAGCCAGTTTTCTTTAAAAATATAAATCTGAATGATCTTTTTAAACTTTGGGAAGGGCCAAAGAAATGAAGTGACAATTTCCTGGTAAATTCTTAAAAGTCCATTTGATTTAGCTAATATTTAATTTGGAGCATATCTATGTGTATGCTAATAAACAGTTGCAGATGGTGTTTAATTAGCATACAAATTCACTGAGCCTGCACATCCAGCTGAAAAGCACAATGTTTTTTGCAGCAAGTATATGATCAAGTCAAGCTCTTTTCAGCACAAAGTCTTCCAGAAACATAGCAGGTTTACTTGAGACTTTTCAGTCAGACAAAGCTAAAACCACTAAATAGCTCTTATTCATAGTCCAAAGAGAAAAGAAACTGCTAAATTACTCAATAGCTTCCCAGTACTTTGCTTAAGTAACCAATAAACTGAGTCAAAAACCTGTATTAGTGTGATCATGCACTGTGCATTTCTGACAGTTTGGATCCATTGCTGTTTGAGGCAAAACCACAGTAAACAGCAAGCACCTCTATAATCCAGGTTGTCCTGATCTGAGATAAATGCACTCAGCTACTTCAGCATGACACCTGCTTTGTTTAATCTGACAGCACTTCAGCTGCAAGTTAGTGACAGGACAAGGGGGAATGGCTTAAAGATGAAAGAGGGGAGATTAAGATTACATATTAGGAAGTACATTTCTCCCCCCTTCCCTGTGTGGCAGGCAAGGTTATCATCAACTGGCCTGTTTTAGCTTCTCATGAGTTGCATAAATGGGAACATGAAGAAAAAATGTTCATGGTGGAAAACGTGTGGCCTGGACTTTACAAAACTGCCTCCTGCCCACTCAGCTTTCATAAACCTTCATGCTCCTATTTTAGGAACCTTGTGCTCCTATTTTAGGAACTTTTAAAAATAATTCTATGTAAATGTGATAGTAGAGAATCTCCATAAATTATATATAAAATGCTCTCCTACTCTTGTAATCTATGGGTATACACATAGACCTGTATAGTCTACTTCATTTTAAACACATTTTTATACCACAGACTTCATTAAGCACCTCAGTCAAAATACATTTCTGAATATAAACTCTGATGCTTGCAGTATCAACACAGCTGTTTAAGATTTAATCAAACTACTCATTAAATTAGGAAGTGGAATTTGCTCTGTCTTGCAGACCTAACAGACTTAGATGTCTCCTCTGCTATAGCCTTGTACACAAACTTGCGTACTCACATATTATTCAACAAATGAACTTTATGAAATAAATGGAACATTGCACATCACAATAATGATGCTCCCTGGGCATACAATTCAAAGACTATTCTTTAAGAGTTGAGTCAGCACTTGAAAAATCTGATGTTCTGTGAAGTGGATAATTTTTGTTATGGTTATGCTTTTTCCCTGGCTACCACACTTACATTAAATGTATAAAAGAGATGCCAGTCTTTTTTGAGATTCTAAGTAGGTAGAGCAGGAACATTTTTTTTTTTTGAAAGATAGTCTTTTTTAGCTTTCCAGAGATTACCTTGCACTTTATTTTCCCTTTCCACATCTGTGATTCATTTGTATTTCTTACTTTACTATAAGACCATATTCCTGCCTGTACACATTTGCAGCTAATTGTTTAATGTCACCATAATATGACAAGGCTCTCCTGCACTACTTACAAATTCAGCATCCACAGTCAGACAAGCAAGCATAGTGACCATGAACAGCCATGATCAACTTGGCTGCTGCTGAGCTCTTTGAGATGATCTTTTGAATCTTCCTTCTATTTGTTTCTTCAGGGAGTGGGGAGATCAGACTAATGATGAAGTCAGTTCACCAAGCAGTGTTTGTCATATCATATACATAACCAAATCAGAAGGTCAAGCCTGAGGAGGGATCAGGGCTGGGACAGATGTGGAAATATGAAACTTCTGGCTTTCTAGAACCAGTGAAGTCACCACTCACTCCTGGGAATTCTTCTCATCTCCAAGGTCATCCATCTCTTCCGGTAATGCTCTCATCATCACAGTGAGTATCATCTATCTTTTACATTCACATATAAGGTTATGAGTCTTAAAAGACACCATTAGCCTAGCAACCACACCTCAGACACAAAATCTTTCTTGCACGTTAAAATTAACACCCTGAATACAACTAAGGCACCAGGGAGAAACACTTGTTTTACTGTATTGTCTTTACATACGGTTGGGTTAGTGGTATTAATTCAAAATCAGAACACTTTATTTTGGGTCAGCCATCTCCTTGCTAATAGCTCTTTACAAGACATGGAGGTAAAGAACATCAGTGGTGACAGAGGTTACACTTCTGCAAAGAAACTTGCAACAAACGCACAACCTTGCTTGCAATAAAAGTCCTGATGTGAATACTGCAGACAAAATCATCACAATTAACTTTGCAGTAGCAGAATTTGTTCAAAGCCTGACAACCAGTTCTGTAATTAGATGTCTTGATAATTCAGTGTCTGCCTTTACTTTCTTTTCCTTGTTCCTTCCTACCTTCCTACCTTTGTGCCTTTCTTCCTTCCTGCTTCCCTTGGTCCCTCCCTTTTGCTCTCCCTCTCTTCCTTCCTCACTTCACATTCCTTTCTTCCATCTTCTAAGTATTTTTTTTATGTTTCTATGCAGAACACTGGTTCACAAGTAAGTCCTACACCTACATATTATAATTATTGTTATTGATATTATTGTTTTTTACTCTAAAAGAAAACATAAAAGATTGAAGGGGCTAGTCTATACCTTATGGGCTGCACTGACTGATTGTGAATAGCTAAAGGGTGTTTAAAGGCTACTATACAGTTTGAATTCTGGTTGAGAGAGGAAGAAGGCAGCAGCGACAGCTGTCCAGTATCATGAGCCATATACATTGCAACAGCACAGTGGAACTGCATGCTGCTGTCATGTCTTCCATCAGAAGTTGTCCTGGGTATCATCTCCTTTATGCCATTGTCCCAGGAACATGCCAGGTCATTGTGATACATGTAAATGATAGTCGTGTTCATACATAACTAATGAGGAAGGCTGACCACTTTTTGATGGATGCATGAACTGTTGGTTACGGAACAGAATACCGTGCTTTTGGCAAGTTAAACCATATAAAGAAGTATCTTCTGTTTATAGAATCATAGAATCAGAATAGTTAGGGTTGGAAAGGAACTTAAGATCACGAAGTTCCAACCCCCCTGCCATGGGCAGGGACACCTCACACTAAACCATGTCACCCAAGGCTCTGTCCAACCTGACCTTGAACACCGCCAGGGATGGAGCATTCACAGCTTCCCTGGGCAACCCATTCCAGTGCCTCACCACCCTCACAGTAAAGAATTTCTTCCTTATATCCAATCTAAACTTCCCCTGTTTAAGTTTTAACCCATTACCCCTTGTCCTGTCACTACAGTCCCTAACGAAGAGTCCCTCCCCACCATCCTTATAGGCCCCCTTCAGATACTGGAAGGCTGCTATGAGGTCTCCACACAGCCTTCTCTTCTCCAGGCTGAACAGCCCCAACTTTCTCAGCCTATCTTCATATGGGAGGTGCTCCAGTCCCCTGATCATCCTCGTGGCCCTCCTCTGGACTTGTTCCAACAGTTCCATGTCCTTTTTATGTTGAGGACACCAGAACTGCACACAATACTCCAAGTGAGGTTTCACAGGAGCAGAGTAGAGGGCAGGATCATCTCCTCCAACCTGCTGATCATGCTTCTGTTGATGTAGCCTAGGACATGGTTGGCTTTCTGGGCTGTGAGCATACACTGAAGCCGGCTCATGTTCATTTTCTCATCGACCAACACCCCCAAGTCCTTCTCTGCAGGGCTGCTCTGAATCTCTCCTTTGCCCAACCTGTAGCTGTGCCTGGGATTGCTCCGACCCAGGTGTAGGACCTTGCACTTGTCATGGTTAAACTTCATAAGGTTCGCATCAGCCCACCTCACAAGCGTGTCAAGGTCCCTCTGGATGGCATTCTAATCAGAACTTTTGCGAAGTTCTGAGTAGAAGGGCAACCTTTTTTTTTTTTTTTAACACTTCCTAACTCTTTTTCCCTGTTACCCTCCAGTGGTATTAGCTACTCTATGCCATACTTTCAACTTCAGTTAAAAGGCATTGCAGTAGATGAAGTCACAAAAACTCAGTTTCAGAAAATGAAACTTCTGAGGCAGTATTTCCCCTTGTGTGTTACCCTACACTAACAGACTGTCATCAGCTTGGAATTCCAGGAAGCTGTGATATGAACTGAGAACAAAGCTTAGAAGAAAGATTAAGCTACAGAATTGAAGCACATCTATTCAATCCTTTTGAAACCCCTGGAATTGAATCCCAGGTTTTTTACAATGTGATTTTGCTTCAAAACTACTTCCTCAAAAGCAGCCTGATGTAGTTCCCTGAAATTGTTGACGGATCTTCTGTTCTTCAAGACACGCAAGCATGCATTAAAGGAATAGCCTTGCTGATGCAGAATAGAAGTCTTGGAGGCAAGCTGTTTTCTTCTCATGTCACACATCTCAGTAACAAATTAATAGTCCTAGTGATACTTGTGAATTCTACAGCACCATTAAAATAAGATACCAGTGACAGATAAACAATTATGCTTCCTCATGAGGTTTTCTGTAGTTGAATGAGGTAGAATTTTAATCATGATATGCCTGAGGATGACTGAACTGTAATAGTACCCATACTCTATTAGCTGGATTTTGTCGTGTCAAAGAAATGTAGAGGGATTTACATAGGAACAGATCAATTGGATTAATTACTCTAAGTGAAAAAATACAGAGTAAGGCAAACAAAAGTCAGCACAATATCATAAATTTCTTGAGTCTCTGGATCACAGTGTTTGTGAAATGCTTCAACAGCCACCTGAAAGATTGAACAGAACAATGCACTGAGCTCTCTCTCTTTGCATCTAAGGAAAGTGTGGACATACCAGCTCCTTCTTCTTCATGCACTCCATGAGGATAATGAAGAGGTGCTGTGCCTGGGTTCGGGTGTATGTGAAAGTCTTCTGTATGGTAACTAGCAATTGATCCCTCAAAGACTCATTGATAAGTCTGAAATTCAAAAGGAAAACATAGATTAGAAAAACAGATATGAGAGAACATTGCAGTTCCAGCAAAGGGTCTATCAAGTAAGAGCTGGACAACAATCACCGCAGGTTGTTTTTCACAGGTCTGAAGGACAAGAATTGCTGGAACCATTAGAGAAAATTTGGGAAACACGGTTCTAGAAAAACACACTGCTTACAGAGTCACAGAATCATAGAATAGTTAGGGTTGGAAAGGACCTTAAGATTGGCCTTGAACACCGCCAGGGATGGAGCATTCACAACTTCCTTGGGCAACCCATTCCAGTGCCTCACCACCCTCACAGTAAAGAAATTCCTTATATCCAACCTGAACTTCCCCTGTTTAAGTTTTAACCTCTTACCCCTTGTCCTGTCACTACAGTCCCTAATGAAGAGTCCCTCCCCACCATCCTTACAGCCCCTATTCAGATACTGGAAGGCTGCTATGAGGTCTCCATGCAGGCTCCTCTTCTCCAGGCTGAACAGCCCCAACTTTCTCAGCCTGTCTTCATATGGGAGCTGCTCCCGTGCACTGATCGTTTCTGTGGCCCTCTTCTGAATTTGCTCCAACAGTTCCAAGTCCTTTTCATGATGAGGGCATAAAAAGGACATGTAGCTGTCTTCATACAGAAGGTTTTCCAGCCCCGTAATCATCCTTGTCCTTTCTTTGAGTTGCTCCAACAGCTCCATGTCCTTTTCATGTTGAGGACACCAGAACTGTGCACAATACTCCAGGTGAGGTCTCACAAAAGCAGAGTAGAGGGACAGGATCACCTCCTTCGACCTGCTGGCCATGCTTCTGTTGATGTAGACCAGGATACCAGTTGGCTTTCTGGGCTGTGAGTGACACTGCTGGCTCATTTTATGTTGGGGTCCCTCACGTCCAAAGTTTTTACTTCAGTTCCTACCTATTGCACGACAGGTCATTCAAACTATCAGCTCTGTGGGATTTCCTAACAAAAAAAGCCAGAAACATCCTGACAATCTGGATTTGAGGGAGAACAGCACTCAGGTGCTGAAGACCTCTTTCTATCTATGAGTGAGAATTTGATTCATGGTTAATTTTATGAAACTGAGAGCATTAGATTGGATATAAGGAGGAAATTCTTTCCTGTTAGGGTGGTGAGATACTGGAATCGGTTGCCCAGGGAGGTTGTGAGTGCTCCATCCCTGGCGGTGTTCAAGACCAGGTTGGATGAAGCCTTGGGTGGGATGGTTTAGTGTGAGGTGTCCCTGCCTATGACAGGGGGGTTGGAACTAGATGATCTTGAGGTCCTCTCCAACCCTAACTATTCTATGATTCTATGATTTGCATTGTTAGTGTTTTTGATTTTAGCTTGAATATCCCAACAGTTTCAACTCACCTTACTGAAGCTGCACACGAGCAGGTAAGAAAACAAACTCCGTTCCCAAGTCCACTCAAAGAAACCATTTTGCTTTTGTTCATGCTGATTTTCCATGAGTTTAAAGTGTAACCATTTTTACATTCCTCCTCAGTTCTAATGTTAGTACTTGCAAAGAGTGGCCCAACACCAGAAATAAATAGTAACATTGCATGAAATATTAGCACTTGGACTAGATCTTTGCTATCAAAAAAGCCTATTCCTTAGGATTGTTCTGGGTGAAACATTACTGTTCTTACTGTCTCAAAAAGTAGTCTGCTCTGATTTAGAACATGTATTCTTTAATGTATGATAGTTTCTACGCTATAGCATTTTTCTCACACAAAAAAAAGTGTTTCAAATTAGCTGAGTCAGAAAATTTTACAGACTAAGTCATTGTTGATCATCTGAGGAAACGAAAATCAGAGAATCTTCATGACTCATACTTCATGACAGAAGATGAAGAAAGATTTAGCCCTCTAGCAACTGCAAAGAATTATCAGAATCAGCATAGTATCTAAAAGTAACTGTTAGCTTATGGAAGCTGCTTTTGGAGAGCAATGAGCAAACCCTTGTTTATTTCATACTGTTGGTAAAAGTTGCCTCTACTTCTGTGCAGCAAGGAAGCCCAAATGAGACTTCAGGATATTCATTACACAGCTGAATTTCAAATATGATTTAACTATCTAGCCTTTATACCTACAGCAAACATGTCATTAGAAGAGAAAAAAAATGGTAATGGGAAAGAGGTATACAGCTCCATAGGAGAATATAGAAGGCCTAGCATATGGAGTGCATATATTCTCTGCTCTCTAAATTTGACTTTGACTGTAAATATCCCTGTTGAGTAGGGCTTTCACTTCACAAAGAAGCCTGTAAGCCATATGTCGATGTGTTTGGATTAAAATGAGTTTACATGGGATTTAAGACCATGCTGTGGATCACTGTTCTTTATATGCCTATGACTGTTGTTTTCTACTTTATTACAGACTTCTGTTGAATGGAATGCATTTCCTCTTTTCACCAAGGAGCACTGTGGCCCCAGAGGTGCTTTTTCTTGAGATACCAGAGAGCTGGCAACACTGCATTTACTGCTCACTCACCATGTAATCACCCACAGTGTTACCTGCTTCCCCCACCAAAGGGCAACACATGATGAGTCAAAACCCCCAGTTCTCTTGGGGGGCAGTAATGAGAGCTGACAGCAGAGGGCATTCTGTATGTGGGTTATCAGAAAAATAAACTGACCTGGATAGAAGTAAGGATGTCGTAAGCACATGGGAACATGAAAAAATATGTCAGAGCACGGGCAGAAATGTGGATTTCCTCCATGTTAAAGAGAATCAACTGGAAAGGCTGACATCCTGAAGAGCACTAACATTACTTTGAGTTGCAGATTAGTAGGTCATATACAATATAAATTCTGAAGCCCCATTCTTAGGCTCTTTAAAAAAAAAAAAAATTGTAAATTTGCTTTAATCAAGAAGACTGTCCTTAAACAAAATGGTGGTCTCATGGTAAATATAAGTGGTTCAGAGCTATGGAATTTTCCACCCTTCAAACTAAGAAAGTAAAAAGAAGTTAATCTCTAAGAACATAAACTGGAGGATCTAAAATGAGGTGTAAATAATGCTCTGATTTCCTTTGGAAATGACATATGAAAATGAAGTACATTAAGAAGTCTGAAAAGTATATGAAGAAATACATGGAACTGGAAGAATCTGAAATTGGAGAACTTCAGAAAACATTTCCAAAGATTGGGGTTGAAAATAATCGTGTTTTCTCATCACAATTCAATTTCCTTAAAAAAAGGTGTAGAATCCAAACCTGAAATTTCATTACAGAAATTGGCTTTTTGTCAGGCTAATATACACAGCAAGAGAAATTTGCTTTTGTAAGCTCTGACTGAAAGCAGAATTAAATCTTAAGGCTTCATAAGCAGCCATCACTTTCCTAAAGTAAAGCCATCAGAAACTGTCATATCATACATTTAAATAGCATGTAGAACAAGCTCCATGTGAAAGATATGGAATTTTTAAATAAAAAAAAAGTATCAAGAAGTGGTTCCTTAACTACAGGGTAAACACCTGTTGAAGCACCACTGCTCAGAAACTTCTTGTTGCCATCATTTGACTTAAGCTGTTTTCTAGCCTTACTAAGCACTTTCTGTTTCAACAGCTCATTGATCTGCAGTTCTACAGCACACATTTTCAAGGTGTTCGTGAGATCAAAAACTTTAAGTGATTCTAATAAAAAAAGAAACAGTAACAGCAAGTTCTCTGATAAAGCAACTGTAGCTGAGTTAAGCTGTAAACTGAAACAAGTGGTACCAAGACTGTATCACACTTACCCTTAGGAATCTATAAATGTTAAAGGTATCAGATCAAAGTTCCCAATTGGGTAACCCAGTTGGGACAAACGCAAACTGTGCCAGGCTGTTAAAGGCTAAATCTATGATGCATAAACCAAATCCAATGCATGTTAAACTACTAACTTCACAGACTACTCTGAGCAAAATAACTATGACTTGCAGGCGGTGAGATGATTTATCCACTGTGCAAAGACAATCACATTTGTTACACATACAACCTTAGCACACATTTTTTGAAGTCACAGATTCCTAGTTTTACATTTGGAGGTAAAGAGATGGCTCCTTGAGCCTTGTGATGAGAGGTCTAACCTAGAACTCAGGAGATTCTTGGCCACACACTTGGGAACAATATTTTCAGCATGGACTACAATCCTAATATGCGTAAAGCTCCCTAGGTGTAAAACTGCCTACTTTACCAGACTGAAATTCTACGATTATGACTTCCTTCAAAGTCAGCATACTCCCACCGTAACAAAACTGGACAGTGTCAGATGAAGACAGTATTTTTATCATCTTTCTGCTAGGCTTCAGTTCTGAAAATATTTTGCAACGTACCAACCAAATCCTGCTTTGGGGCATGGTTCCCTAAATTCCATTAAATTTTCGATAGAAGCGATGCTTCAGGTAAGTTCCTCTTCCCTAAATGAAATGTCCTGAAACGCCATTGAAATGACAATTTAACCTGTTCTTTTATTTCATTTCCCACATAGTTAAAACCTGTTCTTTCATTCCCTAAATACCTAAGATAAGCCCATTTTCTTACCAGTTCAGAAATCCAACATTTTTTTTCCCCTAGATTATGCATCCCGATTGCTGATGGAATTTACGTATTTACTATCAAAAATCTGGCATCTGAAGTAGAGCTATATAGATTTTAAACACCTACATTCAGTTTCAGAAAAATAATTACTCATAACTGTTATTTGAGTGAGGTTTTTTGTTTATTTGCGGGGAGGTTTTTGGCTTTACTTTTTTAGTTTGGTTCCCTGCCTCCTCCACCCCGCCCCCCCCCCCCCCCCCCCCCCCCCCCGAAAGATGCCAACATTAGTTTTGATGCATCAGATTCTCAGAACTGATCTGTATGGCCTTACCACAGGAAGAAAGGATGAAAGATGTCTTGGATCCATCATGAGAGGCCACTTAAAGACACCAAATTGACAAAGTAAATGAAGTGACATTTTATTTTTGGCCAGGATATGCTGGAAGATTAAACAGCAGAATAGAACTCCTGTCATTGCTATGGCCAATGGAGAAGAGACAGATGACAGCATTTTGGCATCCTCCCTCCTCAAAAATAATTTTTTTTTAAGTAATAGATATAATAGACACTCCCCTCAATATATCACAATCATTCAAGCTCATGGCATAACATCCTGTAGTGAACATCGGACAGGATTTGAAAGATGCGGCTCATAGCCAGCTCCCTAAATTATTTAGTCTTTTTCTCCAGAGATTTTTAGCACTGTAGTTGTACGATACACTAGAGATTTGTAAAGACTGTGCTCTAACCGAATTTCAAAATGCAAGTTCATTATAGATTTTTATAAACTTATTCTTATCAAAATACATTGAAATTTTCTAAATGAAACATTTCATTCAATGAACAGCCTGCAGTCTGTTTCTAACTTTTCATTTATTCTTTTTTTTTTTAATTCTTTTTATTCAGGATAAAGAAAATATATCCATAAAATATAAGTGTGACGTTAAAGCTATTTCCTACCCTCCTTTATGTGAAGCTTAGGGGATTACTGTTTTAATTATGATTTACACATTAGACAATCACACCATACGCAAGAAACAACCAGAGGCTCCACTGATATTTTCTTCCATTGGAATTACAAATAAGACACAGCTGTGCAACTCTGTGGGACTGAGTAAATTTTTCATACTTTCTAACTTCACATATTCTGCATAGAATTTTTGAGAAAAGACAGAAAATAATGTAAATAATCCTTTCCTCCATTCAAACAGGAACGATTTCTGGGCACTTTTATGAGGAATCAGCTTAATTTGAAGCTTTTCACTGGTGGCTGTTCTTTTACACTATTCCCTGACTATGTTTATTAAATGGTTGTCCCTTCGCCGAAAGAGAGATGATTGTATTTCAAAAAAGAAATTATGTTCTTCTATCCAGATTTTGATTTGCAAAGTACTTTGTTACAAGAGAAAAGTAATGATATCAAAATCTACAACGTGAAATGGTATACACCATAGGGGATACAGAAGACCCACATCATACCTACATTATAATTCTTTCTGCTTGAAGTGAAAAATCCCTATGTTTTCCCTATTAGGGGAAAAAAAAAAAAAAAAAAAAAAAAGAGGTTTAAGTAATATACTTCAGTTTTGAAGCCTAAATGCTATGCCACTGTGGATGCAGAGACAGATCAATCCAAAGGTAATCTTTAATGATTCTTACATGAGGATGTTCATTTAAAGCACGCAGAATATTTTATGTTCCCTTGTGAATATTACACAAGAAGTACATTTTTATGGCATTGAATTGAACCCCTTAAGGGTCTCATGCTTGCAGGAGTAGAACTGATGGAGCAGTTAATATGCTATAAACTGAGCTTGGAGACTGCACTCAAATGCTGCAAGTCATCTGTCATTCTATAAGGAAATATTTGTCCAGAAAGTGACATAGTTTTAATCTAGTGTTTGATTTTTCTCATTTTAAATTCAGTTTTTAATTGAAAAAATCTCTGAGGATTAAAACCTGCTAAGCAATCCTATAAATAGTTGCACTTTACTGTTGCTTTATTTTCAGCTTGTGCTTTTATGAAAGACAGTGAAATGAGAAGGCATCTTCTATTATACAGTCAAAAATACTTTGGCTTTATGTGGAGGAGTTATTAACAACTAGGATACTTGCTTAGAGCTTGGTAGGGACTAAATTTGAGCGTTTATGATTCATCTAAAGATCTTACCTCTCAGTATTGTTCAACATATTTTCAACTTTTAAGTAAATGAGAAATTAAGTGCTTCAAAGTCTGGAAAACCTAACCTCTAAATTAGGGCCAATAGTGATGAGCAGCCAAATAATTCTTCCATTTCACTACATGGGGAAGGTTGCATTTAAGACATGTTCTCATTTAGGTTATCCCGTGTACATAGGTAGTTTGTCATTAAGTTGTAAAAAATACTGGAAACTTACTCAGCTTAAAATTCTTAGTAGAATTTTATTTGCTTGTAGTGAAATGTAGCCACCTTGTACATTCTTAAGACTTTTCAGACCAAGGCAATGCGTAGTCCCTATATTAAAGTTATGTCAAACTTAAAAAAAACCACCTATGTTAATTCTGCAGATCTGCTATTGATAGTAGCTGAAACCTCAGCTCAGTGGGAAATGGCATATACGCCTTGCCTTCCCCCTGGAACTTCAATGAGAGAGAAGAGATACTGCGGCCTAAAAACTGTTCTGCCTCCAAAGACATCTTTACTTCAAGGTATGCTTCACAATTCATTCTGACTTGTTCTCAATACATCACATAGTTGCAGGCAGCACCTCCTGCAAGGCAGTGCAGGCAGGCTTACATTTACAATATGTACAAAAAAGACTGCCTTAGGTGAGTGAAATGTCTGCCTTTTCACAAGGAAACCCTATAATCAGGCTCTGTTGCAAGCTTCTTGTTTCTTCTCTTTTCAAGGACACACATATACTAGCATTGCAAAAGGGTACTGCACCTTGAATAATATAAAATATTGTTCATTTTTCTGCTATGTGAAATCTATTAGGAAGGGTAAATAATGAGGAGGGAAGGCAGGCACGTAAAAATTCTGTGAAACCCAATACAAAAGGACCTGTTGGGCAAATACGCAGCTGTTCAACACTTCAGGATCCCTCTGAGAGGACTTGTTGGCACAACGCTTAAGCAGAGAGCTTTATTTTGTCCTCCGTCACCTCCAGATACAGTTCCCCTTCCCCCTGAAACAAACTTTCAAATAAACTTGAAAATTCACAGTAGTGCTTAGTACACATATACACATGTTCTTGTATGTAGAAAATTAATGCATATTCGTCAGCAACGAGTGAAAATTTAAGACACTGAAAAAACAGCAAAATAATACCAGCTTGCAATTGATGAGTCTGTTGCTGCCATGAATGATGTGTTTTTTGACTGATTTATACCAGATATTCAGTGTACAGCAGTTGGAAGATACGCTGGGTCTTGGAGAAGACCCAGATTCGCAGCCAGGAGCCAGAATAAAAATAGGGTTTTGGTTTTGGACTGTAATTACACAGTGGATGACAGAATTAAATTCTGCATGCAATTTAGATGTGCTACATTGATTTGGAGTCTAATAGACACAGTTTTGTATAGCCTACTTAGATTCCATCTAAAAGAACAAGCTAGAAGCGGAACTCAGTTAATGTGCCAATTACTCAGTAGTCTCCTCATATAGCTAAGCACTATTAAAAAGTAACTTACAGAAGGAGAAAAGTACCCAATTTGTATCTGAAGTCTAAAGCATTTGGGTAAAACATTTTTATGAGCATAAATAATATTGGTGTTTTACTAGTGGTATTCTTAAAAATATTACTGCATTTTAAACTGCTGTTTTCTGAAGCAGGGCAAACACACAGAATTCCCACTAGGTAGCTTTTCAAATTTCAGAGTTAATGCATTCTAGTTAGTGCAAGGTAAACAGGAAAAAATAGTTATGCTATTTGACAGGATTGCAGGCACCACCTGGAATGGCACCACCACAGAAAGAAGACCCATAATAAGCGAGAACAATAGCTTTCACAAAGCCAGACTTTGGTGTCTCAGGTAAGAAATTACTTGCTTGTTCTGGCTCTACTGATTCTATCACTTGCTTTTCTTACAGGCAGGAGTTTGTGGTGATGAAAAGAATCACAGAATATTAGAATGGTTTGTGTTGTAAGAGACCTTTAAAGATTATCTAGTCCAACTTGTTGCTGTGGGCCGGGGCGCCTTCCACTAGACCAGGTTGCTCAAAGCCCCATCCAACTCGACCTTACAGGGATAGGGCAGCCACAACTTCTGTGGCAACCTGTTCTAGTGTCTCATGACCATCACAGTAAAGAATTTCTTCCTAATATTTAACCTAAATCTCCCCTCTTTCATCTTAAAGCCATTTCTCCTTGTCCTGTTCCTACAGACCCTTGTAAAAAGTCTCTTTCCATCTTATAAATCCCCTTTATATATTGAAATAAGCTGCATTCATTCTCTCCTTGCTATGTTCGTTTCATGATAACATGAGAATACAGACAAAGTGGACAGAAACTGTATAGGTACATAGCAAGGAAAGGGATAAAATGTGTTTGAGTAAGGTTATGTTAAATGTGTTAACAGTGAGGTCACGGAAAACAGAGAAGCAGCTTCTCAACACTTCAGATGAAACCTGGCACATTCAGATCTATCCCACATTCAGCATTGATTATGTATAAACCTGAATATAAACCAGATCTAAATATTTGTGGAAAACTATCTTATTCTCAGTAGGAGTTTTAGGCTGAATACTGAGTAAGCGCATGATTACATTTATTTAAAAAAAAACAAACCCACCACATAATAGCAGTTGGTCTAGAGCCCAGTGTTTACGGATTTAGTTTTCATTATTTGCATAACCCTGTTTGTAGGTGTGAATACATATGTTCACATATTCTAACAGAAAAAAAAAATAAATCTGTCCCTTCCTGGTAAAGCCTGATCAGAAGATTACTGCAGCTACGCAGGCAAAAAGCATAAAATAGTGCTTAGTTACAAGAATCTAAGAAGGTTTGTGTTCCAATTTCAAATTATTAAATCCTTCTTTATTGTTTATTTCCTACTCTGAGCAGCAGACTTGGTTTTACTTTGGGGGCTTCTGGGAACAAGGGTCATAATCACTGCAGAACACCTGCAAACCCTTCAAGGGTGCCTGTTGCTGCCAGGTAAGGATAAGGCAAAGGCAGCCACAATGGTATGGGCCAAGAAAGCTCCAGTATTTTCCAATGACCATCCTGAGCAGCCTGCACGTGAGAAGGAGCAACCCCATGTACCAGTACATGCTGAGGGCCTCCCAGCAAGAAAGGTGTTTGGCTGAAAAGGACCTGGGGTTCTGGTGGACCTCAAGTTGAACATGAGCCAGCAGTATGCTACTGCAATCACAAAGGCTAATGGTATCCTGGGGCAGGTGACCCTGTCTCTTCAGCACTGGTGCGTACGCACCTGGAGCGTTGTGTCCAGTTCTGGGTTTCGCAGTATGAGAGGCATGGACATACTGGAGAGCATCCAACAATGGGTCACAGAGATGATGAAAGGACTGGATTGCCTCACATGTGAGAATAGGCTGAGGGAGCTGGGACTGTTCAGATCAGAGCAGAGAAGGCTCAGAGGAGATCTCATCAATGTGTATAAATACCCAAAGGGAGGATGTAAAGAAGATGGAGCCAGACTTTTTTCAGAGGTGCCAGTGGCAGGACCAGAGGCAATGGGCACAAGCTGAAACACAGGATGATTCCTCTGAGCATCAAGAAATATTTTTTTTTACTGTGTGGCTAACTGAGCATTAGCACAGGCTGTCCAGAGATGTTGTGGAGTCTCCATCCTTGGAGATAAGTAAAAGCCATTTGGACACGGTCTTGGGCAACTGACTCTAGGTGGCTATGCTTGAGAAGGCGTGTTTGACCAGCTGCCAATAGCACTGCTTCAGCTCCCCCTTTTTTTATCTGGATACCTTTAATATTTCACCTGCTTTGATAATGGAAACAGCCACGTAAAGAAGTCATTGCTTTTGCACTATATTGCTAATAATTTCCTGGGCCCTATCTTACCATCAAGTTGAACCTGTAGATGAAGAAACAGAACACCATGAAGTGACTTACCCTCCTTCTTCAGAGTATTTGTGACCAAAGGCAAGGATGTCAGATGCCCGGCCGCTGCCATCGCATACCACAACAGGAACAGGAGGAGTGTCTCTCAGGTACTCCAGAACAATGGAGATAACATTGGGACCTCCTTCCACAATAAGGGCAACCACTGGAACCCCTTGACCAATTCCTGGAATAAAAGAAAGAACGAACGAAACAAGCAAACAAACAAACAAACAAAACCAAACCCAAAAAGAGAAGGAACAAAAAAATGCAAAGCCAGCAAACAAAACATAACAGAACATAGAAAAAAAAGATCACACTGAAGTTACTGCATTGCGACAGTAAAGTATTACGTTAGAGAAAATGACATTCAGAAAATCATAGATTTTAAAGACAGAAGGGACTGTATAGCTACTTTGTCAGTTCCACTGCACAAACCAGGATTTTCTAGAACTGTTTGAAATATAATAGTTAAGGTTGAAATAAACCATGTTTATTTTTTTTTCTTTCAATACTGAATCTTGGTTTGAAAGCACAGAGAAGCTACAAGTCTTCCTAACATGCTCAGTCATGATTTTGTAGCTTGCTTGTAATCTAGATTTTGGCACAGTGTCAGTCTGCAACCATTGGGTCTTCCAGAAGCATTGCTTGCTATTTTAAAATCCTATGATATTTTTGTTACCTAATTAAGATGCATTTGATGGTTGCAGCTGGATAGCACTTTCACCTTCTGTTTGGTAAGCTAAGCATATTCTGCTACAAGTCAATACAATGCTTGTTTTCCAGTTCTAGTTGGTCTTACAATTTTTCTCTGAATTCTCTCTAAATTTGGCAGCATATTCCTTGATTTGCAGATCTCCAGAGAGAGCTGAACTAGTGCTTGAACTGGAGGAGAGACATCTTCATTTCAACACTTGTAGCATAATTAGACGGGAGCCCACCGCAAAAGTTGCAGCACAGACTTTGCCAGAAAAATCTTCTGGATTTAGAGAAAGCCAATCTGACACCAGGCTGGTGTTAACATGACTGGTTGTCACTTCTTGACCAATTGAGACTGGGGACATTCAAAAGGATTCACACAGTAGAACTAGTTGAGTTTAATTACTGCAAAAAAATTAAGTGAACTATTCCTTAGAAAGTTAAAAACCCCACCAGTCCTTATATGAAACAGCAAAATATTGTAAGCACATTTGGAACCACTTTACAAGCAAACACTGTGTTTCCTGGAGAGACTTCCAGCATGGTTTGTTATGGCTGCATCTACTGTCAGTTTGTGGCTCTTTTATTATATAACTTAAGGAAAGTGCATGGTGTTTATTTAAGTTAATAAAAAATAATATTATGGTAATAAATATTAATAAATACTTATGTAAATAAATATTAACTATAAGCAGAATTATAAAATCTGGGCTAATGAAAGAGAGTAATAAGGGTAGAACATAACAGGGTGATTAACAGAATGATTTGCACAATGCTCACTGCACTGGTCAATTTTTTAATTGGTAATAAAGACTTCTCTGAATTGCTGCTTTACCTAAGCAGTAAGTTCTTCTGGTGGTTAAGTTCTTTTCAAAAGTCTTACTGAAAAAGCAGTTTTGGGGAACAGAGTTAAATAAGAAAGAAAAATTTGAAACTTTGTTTGAGAAGAGTGAATTATAAGTCCCACATGCACTTCCATTAACTTTAAGTCATTTAAGCTAAGGATAAATTTTGTTTGGAAAATTTGTTTACCCACATTCATTTTACACATGCTTAAAACTGCATTCCTTAAGAGTGCACTCTAAATATTAGCAATAAACTCCTATTTTTTTTCCCCTGAGAATCCTATAGTACAATTTTTTTACCATGTTAATACATGAAATGTGATACATCTGGTTGCAGTTGAGCATGCAGCACAGAACTTCATGTCACAAGGCTGCCCAGGTTTTCCTTTCCTACCAAGTGACAAAAGAAATGTTGTTTATAGTTATGCCTGTCCAAAAACTCCTTTTTTTTTTTTTTTTTTTTTTTTTTTGTGAGACTATTGCTATTGGAAGATGAATAAAAAAGAAATTCTTGGTGTGGAATATTTTTCTTTATGATACTTCCCAACATAATCACATGGTGGCTGATGAGAGACTCTCTTCAGTTAAAATTTTAATACAGAATTGGAAGGAGTTATTTTACCATTTAATTATTACTGGTCTGGCTACTCTAATGTTACCAAGTTCTTTCAACTTTCTATGAGTACTTGTTTTTTTGGTAGATTTTCTTTATACCACACTGTATAACAAATACTTACACCAATTTTAGTTCTGCTGTTAGTTTTTTTAATATACGGGTTCCTTGCTCAAAAGACTGAACACAGGGAAGTTCTAACAAGAACTCTGACTGGGAGGCCCAAAACTAGCTGAAACCTTTAATTAGCATTCCTCTTTGGCCGTGTAGTATTTTCTTCTGGAAACTGACTACTTTCTTTCATTATGGACCAAAAAAACCCCTTCAGTGCTGTGTTTAAAAGCCTGATCCCAACGTTTACCAAGGGTGGTAATTTGTAAAGTATTTTCTATAATGCCAGATATGAAATTGTTAGCAAAGCTGAATATAAGTGCACAGTTTTGAATGTATATAATTAACTAATGGGTAGAGTTGTTGTGTGGAACAGTACCACTAATAAAGTGCCTTGAAAAACTTAGTCTGAACCTATCATTATTATTAATGACTTTGAAACAAGAAGTAAAACTGGTAGTCTTCTAATAAGATAATATTAAGAAATATTCTAGGCAATGAGTCAAATAGGGCCTGGATGACAATAAGGATTAATAGAGAAAGTTCATAGTGCAAGATGCAAAGTAACTTACTTGATGATTAATGAATTCTGCTGTAAACTGGGAACCCATTAGGAAGAAATACTAGAAAAGAGAAAGGTATCATCCAGCTGATCACAGGAGAACTGAGTCTTTGGTACAGCAAGACCACAAAGAAAGCACATATGATCCTTCCAGGATCACACAGCAAAGCATTTTCAGTAGGAAATATGGGCACATCAGTGCCAATGTGCAAGCCACTCATGAAATTCCATGCAAAATACTGTCTGTAATTATGCTCACCCATGTTCAAAAAGAACAAACTGGAACAAATGGAGGAAAAAGCCAGAAGGAGCATATGGAAAATCAAGACCCCATCCTAAAAGACAAAATTAGATGAGTTTGGCTCATCTTCCTTAGCAAATTGAAGGGTGAGAGATAATATGTCTGAATATCCCCATGACATACAGCACATTGGCCATTTATAGTTTCACATGAGTTCAGAAGATTTCTGGCTATCAGAGGCATGAATTCTTCACATCCTTATATGACTAAAAGGGAAAAACTTGCTGACTTTGGAGCGATGCTCAAAAACCATTACAGATGCAGTCACCTTATGTATCTCAAACCGTTCCTAAAGCAGGTTCCTTCAGTGTACTGGAAATTTGTTCAGTCCTGATGTATTCTGCTAGATATTGAGCAGCTATGTAATTCTAAAAGTACAAATAATGATGGTTAGTCAACAGTTGTATGGCATATAGCAGTTCTCTGCAAGCATTTCAGTTGTTTTTCACTGTGGTTAATCAGATGGCATTTTTATTTTCCCCTGATCCTGCAGGAACACATCCAGCATGAAAACAACCTCTAATTTAAGGCTAGTAAAACAACTTCAATGAGGCTAAAAAAGCTCAACTCATGTAAACCTTAATTTATCATATATGAATAAGTTTTGGATTGAAATGTAACTCTTTCAATTATTCTTGTAGATGTCTTTCTGAAACAAAATATTTAAAAAACAAAGTTGATTACTGCTTCTCATTTTCTTTTGGAAGTGCTCCATGAGTTTCAGCAAACAGATTTAATTTTTTTTCTTTGTAATTTTCACTGTTCCCCATAAATAATTTTTGTTTAAGAAAACATACTGTTTTTATTAGCGAGGAGGAAATATTAGGAAGTACATTTCTAGAAGTGCCTCCCACTGTAACTGAAGATCACGTTCATGACAATTTGAGGAACCTGAACATACATAAGTCTATGGGACCTGATGAGATCCACCCCAGAGTCCTGAGGGAATTGGCTAATGTAGCTGCCAAGCCATTCTCCATGATACTTCAGTTATGGTGGCCAGACGAGGCCTCTGGTGACTGGAAAAAGGGCAACATTACACCCATCTTTAAAAAGGGTAGAAAGGAGGATGCTGGGAACTACCAAACTGTCATCTCTGTGCCTGGGAAGATCACTGAACAGAGCCTTCTAGGATCCATGGTAGGGCACATGGAAGACAGGGGGGTGATTTGAGACAGTCAGCACAGCTGCACCAAGGCCATGTCCTGCCTGACCAACCTAGAGGCCTTCTATGATGGAGTTACAGCATCAGTGGACAAAAGAAAGGCTGTGGATGTTGTCTATCTGGACTTGTGTAAAGCCTTTGACACAGTCCCCCACAACACCCTTCTCTCTAAACTGGAAAGAGATGGATTTAATAAGTGGACTGTTCGGTGGATGAGGAATTGGTTGGATGGCCACATCCAGAGGGTAATGGTTAATGGTTCAATGTCTGGATAGACACAAGTGACAAGTGGCATCCCTCAGAAGTCCACAGTGAGACCAGTGCTCTTTCATATTTTGACCAATGACATAGACAAAGGGATTGAGTGCACCATCAGCAAGTTTGCAGGCGACATGAAGGTGAGTGGTGCAGTTGACATGCCCAAGGGACAGGAAGCTATCCAACAGGACTTGGGCAGGCTCAAGACGTGGGCCCATGTGAACCTCATGAGGGTCGACGAGGTCAAGTGCAGGGTCCTGCACCTTGGCTGGGGCAACCCCCCAGTATCAATGCCAGCTGGGGAATGAAGGGATTGAGAGTACCCCAGAGGAGAAGGACTTGGGGGTGCTGGTGGATTGGACATGAGCTGGCAGTGTGTGCTCACAGCCCAGAAGGGAAATCATATTTTGGGCTGCATCCAAAGGAGTGTGGCCAGCAGGTCAAAGTAGGTGACTCTGCCCATCTAGTTTGCTCCAGTAAGACCCCATATGGAGTTCTCAGTACAAGACAGATATGGACCTGCTCGACAGGGTCCAGAGAAGGGCCACAGAAATTATCAGAAGGATGAAGTGCCCCTTCTATGAGGAAAAACTGAGAGAGTTGGGGTTGCTCAGCCTGGATAAAAGAAGGCTACAGGGAGACCTTATTGCAGCCTTTCAGCTCTTAAAAAAGGATTACAGGAAAGATGGGGAGAATTTTTTTTCTCAGTGCCTGTTGTGACAGAATGAGAAGTGATGGTTTTAAACTAAAAGACGGGAGATTCAGTCTGCACATGAGGAAAAATTTCTTTACAATGGGGGTGATAAAGTACTAGAACAGGTTGCCCAGAGAGGTGGTAGATGTTCATCACTGGAGACATTCAAGGCCAGGCTGGAGGTAATTCTGGACAACCTGGTCTAGTGGAGGATGTCCCTGCTCTTTGCAGGGCATTGGACTAGATGACCTCAGAGGGTCCCTTCCAACCCAAACCATTTTATGATTCTGTAGAAAAACTTCAGTGATTAGGAAGACACTAGCTGATGGACTTCTTTAACTGGTAATCAATGTACTTTTTCCTTTTAGATCTCTTAGAAATGCAAGAGTCATGAATTCTTCGCAACAGCACTGTTTCAGCTTGTGCATGCACAGTGTACAGTAGTCTGCAAAAATTGGACTAGAAGTGTCTGATTTACCCACAGGGAGCCTCTTGTTTCAGCAACTTCATTCAGAAGGAGAATGTCAGGCTAGGAGGTGAGATGCTAAATTGAAAGGTAATACATTCCTTGCAAAGTTAAGGACATCATCATTATAACAACAGTTTCTTGCTTGAGTTGAGACTGTCAGAAAAGAAACAATGTCGAGATTGCCGTGGTTTAAAAACTAGTCAGCCACTCAGTCTTGCTCACTCAGCCCGTCCCCCTTCTTCCCTCCCCCCAGCTCCAGAAGAGATGGGTGGGAGAATCGAAAGAATGTAACTCCCATGGGTCGAGATAAGAACAGTGTAGTAACTAAGGTACAACACAGACCACTACTGCTACCACCAATAATAATAATGATAAGGAAATAACAAGGGAAGAGAATACAATACCACCAGCCAACCGAGCCCGACCAAGCAGTGAGTGCCCTTCCAGGTAACTCCCAGTCACATCCCAGGCATGACGTGCTGTGGTATGGAATACCTCTTTGGCTAGTTTGGGTCAGGTGTCCTGTCTCTTCTTCCTCCCAGCTTCCCCTCCTCCCTGGCAGAGCATGAGACTCACAAAGTCCTTGGTCAGACTAAACATTTGAGCAGTAACTAAAAACATCGTTGTGTTATCAGTGCTGTTCCCAGGCTGAAAGTCAAAGCCACAGCGCTGCACCAGCTACTAAGGAGAAAAATGACTGCTACTGCTGAACCCAGGACAGAGATAAAACCATGCTGATGCAAAACTGGACTGCAGTACTGGGGTTGCTTTCTCATAGCACACATCCAGAAGATGTCAACTTTGTGCCAAGCTTTAAAAGGTTTCAAGATGGTAAAGGTCTTATATCAAAATCAAAGATCTTCCTACTCATAATGGTCTCAGAATTTTTTTCTGTGTTATTGAAAACAGTTTGTAAGCCAGAGATAATTTTTTTCCTTGGATTTTCAAAGGAAATATTCAGCTTGTATTCAAGAGCAGGTATGTATGAAACATTTCACTCAAATTTTCACATGACTTTCTCATTTAATAACATCTCCATCTCACATACTGAGATCTTAGCATTTCCAATACATGAAAAAATAAAAGCCAGGTAGTATCTTATGACATAACTAATAGGATACAGACAAAGCAGCATTTTTATTTTCATTTCATATCACGGTTCATCCAAAAAGAAGGTGAACAGGACCAAAGACCTCGGAGTTAAAATCACTTCTCTGAGTCTCATCATTATCTTAATTTCTAAAAAATTAACTTCTATTTGTAGCATTTCAATAAGCACGGATCTTTGCAGGGTAAGACTAGATTTTAAGTGTTTCACATTGTCAGCTACTATGGATATTGCTGGTGCAATATTGTAAATTAGACTGCAATATTGCAGAAAAAAATTACACAGTCAACCTAGAGCTTCATTACTGTGTTATTGCCTTTGTGGCCAGCAACAGAGCCAGTGAGAGACTTTCTGGCAATTGCGATTTCAGGACAGTACATACATACCAGAATATTTGTCCCGATGAGCACCAGTGGCAACTTGTAGGCCTTCAAGTTAATAAATAATCCTATTTCCCCACAGATACAGGGGTAGTGCACAAATATGTAAGCCAAAACAGCAAACTAGAAGAAATGAATTTGGGAATGGAAGCAAAAAAACCAAACCTGCATAATGTCTTTGCTCTGTGAAAAGGGATTTTAAAAAATCTACCATGTTTTGCAGAAGCCCTACTTTGCTTTCCCAGTTCTTGGAAAAACATGAATATTTTATATTGTGAGTATATTTATAAATAATCTACAACTGTCTTATAAATTATTAGTAATTCTTTTCATGGAGAGCTAAACATGAGTAACCCACTTTTTTATAGACCAGTAAGTGAATAAAATGCCTCATTTACTACAGGATGCATTTACTACTCATGGTTTTAGTGTGCTTACAGGAGTAACTGGGACATACGGGTATGTTGCATACTATTTCTAAGTTCACGCCTGAGATCAGCACAAATAAAACTAAAAGGCTCTAGTTCACTGTCCTTGGCAGAAATGTCTCTAATTTCTGCATCTTAACACTGGGTGACAGTAGGTGTATCTAAGCTGGTATCTCACTGGCCACCTCTTCTCCTTCATCAGGACAGACAAGTGGGTTCCCCTACGTTCATTTTCTACCTGGAAATTCTGGCTGCAGAATTTGTTTATTATGTGGATTTGTTTGGGATGCTGGGCCCGTGGCTGTCCCAGTGGAGCAGGTACTGCATTGCGGTGGGTACAGAAGCAGTGTACAGCTGGAAATCTGTCACATTTCCCACACAGCATGCAGCTGTACGAGTTCTCCAGAAGCAGGATGCAACAGAAGAATTCAAGGCTTATGGTGGATGTAAGACAGAGTTACCACAGCCAAACGCAGTGAGCCCAAGCTGTGCCAAAGGGTGGGGAGAGTAAGCTTCCATGAACCTATGCACAATGCATGTGCAGTCAGCCTAACCTTCTGCTCATCTGTGCAGTGTGGAAACAGAATTCTCACCCTTCCTAAAAATCGTGAGACTATCGCAGATGTGTACAGGGATACATAAGGCAACAATGAGCTGGAATGACTCATCAGTTCATCATGAAATCAAGTATATTTGCATGATCAAGGGCCCTCTACAGTTTTGCACAGCACCACCCTACAGGTCAACAGGTTACTAAACATTCTTCATGCTAGATGTACTGCAGACAGTGGGGTACACAAATTAGCAGGTTTCTCCACTAGTTATTACATCATAGGCTGTCTCATGCTTAACTGAGATAATGAGATAATGGACTCCTAGTTGTAGAAAGTTTCTATGACAGGCTTTAGATTTGCTTTAGGCCTCTGACTCGCATTATGTCCTACAAAAGGTTTACCATTTGTGAGCAACAGCTATCTCTATACAGGAAAAATTCTCTTAGAACAATGGCTTTTGTAAGGGGTAAAGTCTAGGCTCTTTTAGGAGCCAACCAATAGAGTAATAAAATTGAAGTCCAAAAATAGAAATTGACAACTATATACATCTTAGTGTGCCTGCAAGTGTTTGCAGCTGCGCAGTATATAGACCACTTTGCACAGGTTGTTGAGCATAAATGCCCCGTAGGTTTCCTGAAACTCAAATCTTTATATCCTTTCATGTGCAGAAGTAGAATTAATTTGCATGCAAAGTCAGGAAATTTTAAGCTTTTCCTGTCACATGCGATTTTACATAGTGAGGACCTTTGTTTCTTCCAGATTTTTCTGCCTTCCTAGTCTGTTTGTTTGTTTGTTTTTGTTTGGTTTAAATGCTGTTCCAGCTGATGGAAAATGATGTTCCATTACACGGAAGTTTTCCCAAAGATATTAGGAAATTATTCTCTCTGACCTTTGCTTTTCTAACTAGGTGCTGCTTAGTCTGGATCATAGCTTCCTTTGCATATATGACTTCAGGAACTTTGTGCTACCCATGCCTCTGGAGTTAAAAACTCCCTGAGTTTCAAGGTTGCTTTGCTAGCCCTGTGCTGGTGCCTTTCTCCTCAATGACAAACTGCTGCTCTTGCTAGCCAGCAAGTACTTCTGTTGCTCTGAGGTATAACACAATCCCACTTTTAGTTGCAGCCTAGTCTATCACTTAAGGGCCCAGTTCTTGGTGGATATCTGGTTTAAGCGTTAGTCACTGTAACAATAAATGTAAAGGCAAGTGGCCAGCATTGTAAAGCAAAATGGAATATGTTTTCTTTTCGAATACTGAAGGTAATCATCCTTCCCCTTACAGACGTGATAGTCCTCATACACTTTCACGCAGAACTGTATGATATGATAATCAAAACTAGAAACTTCAAAATACAAGTTTTTAGCAACTTGGCCCTGAAACTTGTTTTCAGAGGTTTATTTAATCTTAACACAAATGAATTCTGAACACATTTACTACAACTCTATTACCAATAGGTATCTTGATCCTCACTTTAATTCGGTAAATCCTAACCACCTTAGTTTGATTCTCATTGATTGTTACAAATATCTGTGATGTGTAACAACTGAAAAAAAACTGAGCAGCATTAGAATCCCATATTTATGAAAAATAAATAAAAAATTCAAGAAATTATGAATTCATACATGCAACTCTACTAACTAGGATTAGAAACACTAATGCCACCCTGCACACGTGAGCTTTTAATCCTTAAGCAGGTGCCAGTATAGCAAGTCCTTAATTGCATCTAGCAGATTATGTGTTTCTCACGTACAGGCTACTTACTCAACAGATGAGGATACAATTCATGATTGTTTATCAGGAGCATTCAGTAGAAAATCCCACTTAACTCCCAGTGGAAGACAAAGTGTTGTGAAGCTCAACAAGAATGTGCATGTGCTCACGATCTTTTTGACAGTTTTGAACTACATTTTGCTAAAATCTGATCTTGATTTTAACTGAAATATGTCAGATAAACTACAATTTTTCAGTGGAAATCAACTAATGGGCATTAATTAATCACTCATATTTGAAACAAGGCAAATAGTATATCTTTCTGATTTTTTTTTTGCAGAATATGAGGCTTATGCGTCTGGAAAAACAAGCTGGAAGTTGGGAATTAAAAAACCCAAAGAAAGCCCTTAGCTCAAGAAGTCTTGTCTTAAAAGCCCGACTTCCAGGTCATTGCTATATTTCATAGGCCTAGCAGAATATGCAACAGCATGTTGCATCAGCACAGGCTGAAAGAAACACACCACATAAACCCTGTGGCTTTCGGAAACATTTTGTGTAGCACTTGGATATCCTAGTATTTACACAGAATGAATAAACAATGAAATATGCTCTGGAATTTTAATAAGCGAAAATCCCCCCAGCATGAACTTAAAAGTTCGAGGAATGTAATTTTTAATTTCTGAACTAATATTTGCCTTACTGTAATACAGAGTCAACAGATACTGTTTTTTGGTTGTTAATAGAGTGTGTCTAACCACAGGGTAAGTGCTGCTCAAACAGATATAAAACGGTTTTGGATGCACAGCAGTCTTTAAAAAGTTTGCCCAGTATCACCTCTGGACATCTATGGGGTACTGCCTAATGTCCCAGCTGCCTCAGAGGGGCTAAGTAATAACAGAGAACATCCTGACACAATACAGATCCTTCCTGTTAGGTTACACTGAAATAACATTACAGACTGTTGTGTGGTGTGTGGTGATTTTTTTTTCTGTTGTTTGTTTCTTGTTTTTTTGTTGGTTTGTTTTTTTTTTTTTTCTCCAGGCTATTATTTCTATTATTTTCAGCCTTCAGGCCCTTTTGGAAACACCTCCTGATGTGTATGAAACAATTTTGGCTAAAATATCAATACCAACATCAAAGAGATTTGATCAACTGCATGTACCAGGTTGGATGAAGCCTTGTGTGGGATGGTTTAGTGTGAGGTGTCCCTGCCCATGGCAGGGGGGTTGGAACTAGATGATCTTGAGGTCCTTTCCAACCCTAACTATTCTATGATTCTACCACGGATCTATAGCAAATCACAGCTCTAGTAAATTACCACCAGAACAATTACACTAGTAACTACTAAGTGAACATGACTGGAAAAAGGGGAATGCAGCTTGCCTTCACAGGATGATGGAGATGCCATAACCAGCTCAAACTTACTTTCACATAGCTGCACTTCTGACAGTCAGCTCTCCCTTTTCTTCACCCCTTATCTCCATTTTTTTCTCCAGACAGAACAGTTGCTACTATTCCAGATTTGACAAAGATGAGACAGATATTTACTTTAATCACTGAAAGGACTGTTCAATAATAAGAGCAGAGAAAATGATGGAATTTTATTTTTTTTTAAGAAGGAGCCTGAACTCATTCTACCTTTTTCTGAACAACAGTTTTCTATTTTCATAAATTAAGTAGAATTTCCATTTGTTTGGAGGCTTCATTACATGCCCCATATTTAGAGAAACCAGTGATCTGGTAAGTCAGTGCAACAGCTTCTAAGAATATTTGCTTTTTCTCAAATTTAAAGGATTGTGTGTGACAGAATGAAACAGCTCACGACCATGGAACTTATTTTTGGGTTTCAATTTACTATTTTACTTGTTGTCTACCATAGACTCATTGAATTTCACCTGCTATAATTTCCTTTCTCCTTTTCATGTTTCCCAACCCCATTAAAAAATTTACTATTATGAATTTTATTTTGTCCAGTTTTATGAAAAGCTACAGGTTGGGCAAAGAAGAGATTCAGAGTGCCCCTGCAGAGAAGGACTTGGGGGTGCTGGTCGATGAGAAAATGAACATGAGCCAGCAGTGTGCGCTCGCAACCCAGAAAGCCAACCATATCCTGGGCTGCATCAAAAGGAGCGTGACCAGCAGGTCGAAGGAGGTGATCCTGCCCCTCTACTCTGCTCTTGTGAGACCTCACCTGGAGTATTGTGTGCAGTTCTGGTGTCCTCAACATAAAAAGGACATGGAACTGCTGGAACAAGTCCAGAGGAGGGCCACGAGGATGATCAGGGGACTGGAGCACCTCCCGTATGAAGACAGGCTGAGAAAGTTGGGGCTGTTCAGCCTGGAGAAGAGAAGGCTGCGTGGAGACCTCATAGCAGCCTTCCAGTACCTGAAGGGGGCCTATAGGGATGCTGAGGAGGGACTCTTTGTCAGGGACTGTAGTGACAGGACAAGGGGTAATGGGTTAAAACTTAAACAGGGGAAATTTAGATTGGATATAAGGAGGAAATTCTTTTGTGTTAGAATGGTGAGACACTGGAATCGGTTGCCCAGGGAGGTTGTGAGTGCTCCATCACTGGCGGTGTTCAAGGCCAGGTTGGATGAAGCCTTGTGTTGGATGGTTTAGTGAGAGGTGTCCCTGTCCATGGCAGGGGGGTTGGAACTAGATGATCTTGAGGTCCTTTCCAACCCTAACCATTCTATGATTCTATGATTCTATATTTGGCATATTTTTCAACATATTTGACACTATATAATCTCAGAAAATGATCCTTTTCTCACCTGTTCTAGAAAACTATAACAGCTGAAATACAGAACAGCACAAATTTTGCTAAAAAGGATAATAATTTCTCATTCTTAGTTTTATGTCTTTGTTCTGATTTTTGTAGTGAATTCAATAAATCTAAAACATCCAAATATTACAGAGCTTAAACTACCTGTGTTGGTTTATTTGTATATCAGTCATACGAAACCACATATGTTTTCCATAAACTTATCTATTGAAAGTCAAGTCCGTGAGAAGAATTTATGAACCCACTTGCACTCAATCAACTGCGTATTTATCTCTGCTTCACGGACAATTTTTAAGAGCATGCTCTTTCTCAGCCCTTTCTGCAGTATGTTTGTCACCAGTTCCTGATCCACCAACATCATGATGCTTTTGATGAAAAGCCCCAAGTTTCCAATCTCTATCAAAATCTGAAATGAATCAAGGTTCAAACACTTATGAGTTTTACGCAGATTTCACAGAACTTAAAACTTACAGCCGTCTTCCTCTCCTAGAAAGAAGTCTGTACCTACATCTTTCAAGCTATGTAGTTATGACAATGCGTCTAGGGTTGCACAGAATATGAAGGAAAAATCTGAAGCAAATGACAATTCTAATGCATTTGATGATGGTGCAATGGTCAGAGAAGATGCCAGTGATGACAGTTGAACGTCCCTTTGCCGTCCCAGCCCCCTTCATATATTCTCAGGCATAGGATGACAAAGGGAAGTCCACGGGTCACATGAACAGATACTGTCGACATATTACCCTGTCCAAATTGCTTTCTCTACCCAATCATTCTACTTAATCAATTCCTTACTCAGAGGCAACTTTTTCTTATAGGCCTACCAAAACTCAACTATATCCACTAACACTATAAAGAAGAAAGATTAAATACAAGGAACAAAGGAACCGATGCCTGTGGTCTGTCTGTTTTCAAGGAGCATATTGTAGAGGTAGAGCAAACCTTTGGCACCAAACAGCATGTTTAAATTAAGAACACTGCAGATTGATAGTGAACAGTAATATTCTACATTAAATCCTACATGGTCAAGAATATAATTCTTCCAGGTGTGTACTTATCAAAAGAAGAGTAAGAATATCACAAGGTGGTTACAGAGCTTAAGGTAATCTTTGTAAGAAATACCAATATGCTTTGGTGCGTGGAACTGACTGAGCAGTGCAGAGTGATTCTTGGGCAAAATACCCAGAGTTTTGTTTAGTTTTGTTTGTTATGCTATGCTATGCTACACTATGCACCAAGTCTAGATTCTGATTCTGCTGACAGATGGTTATACATGTCCTTCTAAAGAAAAACTTGAAACATTCCTAATTAATTCACAATCTTTTTCATTCAAATTAAAAACTTTTGTAAAGGCTACACATGATCATCTCAAGTAAAAAAAACGATTTCTGTCCTTGTCTTTCTCCACTGCTCTGGTAAGATTATTCATATGAAGGAAAGAAGACATTTCAGATGGGAGTGATAGCAATCATGTTGTAAGCTTTTTAAGTATTTAAGAATATTTCAGTTAGAAGTAACAGTTCAGTTAGTAGCAACATCTATACCACATGAACTGAAGGCCTTAATGCAAACAGGAGGAAAGGAAAAAGGAAAAAGTAAAGGAAGGGAAGGGAAGGGAAGGGAAGGGAAGGGAAGGGAAGGGAAGGGAAGGGAAGGGAAGGGAAGGGAAGGGAAGGGAAGAGAAGGGAAGGGAAGGGAAGGGAAGAGAGAAGGGAAGGGAAGGGAAGGGAAGGGAAGGGAAGGGAAGGGAAGGGAAGGGAAGGGAAGGGAAGGGAAGGGAAGGGAAGGGAAGGGGAGGAGAGGAGGGGAGGGGAGAGGAGAGGAAAGGAAAGGAAAGGAAAGGAAAGGAAAGGAAAGGAAAGGAAAGGAAAGGAAAGGAAAGGAAAGGAAAGGAAAGGAAAGGAAAGGAAAGGAAAGGAAAGGAAAGGAAAGGAAAGGAAAGGAAAGGAAAGGAAAGGAAAGGAAAGGAAAGGAAAGGCTTGTTCTGCATGAACCTTGAATGTTTCCTTTTGATATTGAAATAGTTTTAGCAAAGTTCTTCCTACTTTCAGCATTTCTTACTACAAAACGATGCACTTCTAAACCATGAATTTGACACATCTTGTGGCTTACTGTGAGGTTGCTGGTCTGTGTTAGAATAGTCTTCACTTGTGAAAATAAGGAAGACCTGCCTTGGGCATTGAACCATCAAACTGACCTCTAGCTAAATGCACAATGGAGTGACTCTGTCCTGAGTCTGCAGACTCAGACTGACCCACAAATACAACTGTACTCTCTGTTTGCCTGGAAAGCATTTTTTAATTGTGAATATTTGCTGTGGACAAAATAAGAGCTATGGGAGCTGTAAAAGCTAAAAAGATAAAGTGAAAATAGAATATCAATGAAATCTATGCTCTAGTCTTCACAGGGGCATAAGGGAAACTGTTTATCATTATTATTTAATAGTACACTCATGCAGGAAATTAGATATTGCTGAATGACACAGAGGGATGCCATATTTGGAATAAAACTAGCCGAGTCTTTCAGAATTATCTGGCATACCTAATGACCTGATTTAATCTTAAATTTTATAAAAGAGACTGCCACTGTACTAATCTATTTGAAGGGAATACAGTTTTGTTTGTCTTTAATATGTGAGCACAAGATTGAAATTTTCCTTTGTGAATAGTGTGTGATCCCTAATATTCAAAAGAGAGAACTGCACTGGACAAAGATAGCTGAAGCAAAGGAATGTAAATAAGATGAAATGACAAGCCTAGCATGTAAAAGTCAGGCAGGCTTAAAAATAAGAATAAAATCTGCTTTCAGCACTATTGTCCAGGGATAGGCTGTGAAATAAGAAGTTACCAACTGTTTGTTTGGTTTTCTAGCCCTCTGCTCCTTTGTTTGGTGATTACCTAAAAATTGTACCTTTTCCCAGCTCTCCAGCAAACAAAAGTCTGATGTTGTCAGTATTCTTCTCCACCCTATATGCTTACTACTGGAAAATGGGAATGACACACATGCATGGCCGCATACACTCCTGTCTGGATGAAGATGCCCTTACACCGGTGCCTCTGCATGGAGAGGGTGAAGGATCTCCATTACACTGATAGAAAAGAGGGTAAGGAAAGGCACCTGAAAGTGACCATCTGTTTGGCTGACCCAACAGGACATGTGGTAACTATTCTCATCCATATGGTCACCTTTCTATTAACTAGAGGCCGACCAGGACTCAGTAACCTTCTTATAAAACAAAGGAAAACAAAATGTGGTAGACGCATTCTGGATGTAACTGAACCAAGACATACAAATCTTACCAGCAACCTTTCTTCTTAACAGCTCTCTCACGTAAGTATTTTGAAGAAGTGTTATGAGACCCAAGTGTTTTTAGTTTATAAGAGAGAGATTTTGAAGGAAGAGGTTAAATGAAGATAGAGTGCCTCATAGAAAAGGGAAGAGAGAATAAAAGCAGGTAATCCTGGTAGGTGAGGGGAGAATGATGCAGAGAGAAACCAGAGAAGAGAAATCCTTCATTTTTTTGTAGGTGTTTGGAGAGGACAGGCAAGAATTTGACTTGAACCATCAAAGTGTGAAGGTTCATCCATCAACGACAGCAGATAAGCCTCTTGTCCAAAACTGAATTATGCTAAATCTATCTAAAGAAATTTATTTTTTAAAATAAAGATTTCTCCAACACAACGTTGTGCTGTAAACTGCAAAAGCTCACATTTTTCTTATAAATGTTCTCAAAATGATTATTATTTCTGACACAGCTTCCTACAGTTTGAGTACTTCATATATGTAATTTTAAAATGTGAATTTTTGTTACTGGTCAATTTAGGATTAGATCATACTATCTCAAACTGCTAGGGAAACACACAGGCATGGACAGACCACTTAGAATGCACACACATTTGTTCACACCTACGCACTGCTCTCTGAGAAAAAGCAATATGTACTCCGGTATAATAAAAATAGTAAGTCTTTGGTGTGTGTTGTTCATGCAATAGTGTTGAAAGGTGTAAGTAGCACACCATTTTAATTTACGCACAGACTATACTCATCATATGGAAAACTTTATAAAGTAAGACTAACATGCTAGTTTATGCTCACATCATCGACTCTGCTTGTAATTCATTACCATCTGATGTCTGAGAGTCTAAGTTTATAAAAGGAAAAAAAAACCCAACAAACTTTTCAGAGAAAACCTGGGGCTTTAGTCTAATCATGTTGGGGAATTTATCATTATGATTGTAAAGGATGAGGTTAAAGGACCACTAAACCACATACTCTCCCTCTGGCTGTGGCTGAGAGTGGCATGGGACAAATTAACAAATATACTGTAAACACTTAGTAACACTTCTGTGGGGTGCTTTTTCTGCCTCTAATATCAACAGGTCTGGGGTTGCTTGAGTTGTCCAGTCACTGCTCCTACAGTCATGCAGGATTTTATGTAACTCTACACACTTCAACCACCTCTCATCCAATCTGCAAAGTATCATAAAAAGCTCTTCCTTACTTTTTGACACTCTTTTCTCTACCTTTACTAATTCCACTCTTTACAAAATGTAGGGAACAGAACTGTATAATGTTTTAAGGAGTTGAGGGTAGCAAAGACCTAAGCTAAACCTGAAGAGCCTTGACAAACATTGTTTGAAATTTATTGGAAACAAAATCATCTATCTGTGCTGTGCCCAGGCTCTAAAATAAAATTTTACTATCTTTATTCAGCACTATTTGCTTTTGTTAGCTCATGTTCACCACTTTAGACAGTAGAACTACTCCCCAAGATACACAGACCTTATTGCTTAGTTAAACTCATAGTGTCTTTGATATAATTGCAATTGTAGACGAATACAAACAGAATGTTACTCACTCGTATTTATCTTCTGAAGTGAAATGTGCTTTTCCAGCTGTCTACGAAGTTTCACCTCGGCTCCATATTTACCAGTAGTACCATTGTCAGCCAGAATAAAATGAGAATGCATACTGTTGAGCACTGTCAACTTACTCATGGGATTGGACATCGTCTGGTACGGCCGGACCACCTTTATTTTAGAGACAGAGGAGAAAAAGCTGTACTAAACATGAAAGACTCCTTGTACTAAACCAATTATGAGATGCCAGCTGACAAGAAGATAAAAAAAAATCAAAAAAAAAAAAAAAAAAAGCTTTAAGTACTGCACTCAAGCATGGCTGTCTTCTGTGTGTATAGTAGAAAATAACCTTAGTTCTTAGACCAGTGTGGACGCATCCTGCGAACACTGGTCTTTTAGATGCAGACACTACTTAAAGGGTTTTCCACAGAAATCTGTTTCAGTACCATCGATGACCAGTGTCAAGTCAGGCTAACGGTCAGTCCTCCAAAGGTCTGTGTAACTACACACACATTGTACTTCCTGTCTTTCAGTAGTGTTGCCATAAATCCTCACCTCATCTGACTGAAATCTTTGATTCTTCCTTCATAAACCCTACCAAGCACAATGTCCCCTGTTCTAGCCCATTCAGAGCCATCAGCACAGGAGGTCCTTTGCAGACACATCAACAGAAGTGTCTTGGAAGCTCTTGGAGAGGTGTACACACAATATTAGACCACATTTTCAATTTCCTTGGAAAAAACTACTGTCCCATTTAAGAATGGTATAGTACCAAGGCAGTTGCTGGCATTCACAACAACTTTAGAAAATTTGCTACACTTCCTTTAATTTGTTTTAATCATGAGAAACTCTTCTACCGACAGTACCTTGTTGCCTCTAGACGGGAAAAATAATAGCACTGTGCCTCATTTGGCTGTTAGCTATTAGAGTGGGTATCCCATGACATAAGAAAGACTAACTGCACTGATGTCGCAAAAGCACTGGTGCCATGTCGAGGGATCCTGGCTGATTATTCAAAGACATTTGCTAGAAATGCATTGTTTATGTATGTCGTTTGTTTTCAGAAAGACATAACTCCTGAAAATTTGTAAAATAGAGTCCCAGCTGAAGAAACCCTGAAGTGACTTGTCCCAAAACTCAGCTGGGCTATACTTCATCTGCAAGGAATTTTGTTCACAGCTCAGGCATGGTTCATTTTGCAAATCTAACAAAACCTTGTGCTTTTTAATGCACAAATGTACACATAAGTTTTGACAAAAATGCTTTCAGACAGAAATGTATCAACTTATCAACTTGTTCCTAAGCCTCTCTCCCTTTTTTTTCAATTGAGACACAATTCTTTATAAATAATATGTGCTAGTAATTTTTTTAGGCAAGACTTCTTGCTCTTTTATTATTTTCACTTGTGAATGCCTGAAGCACTTTGGTCAGCTTTTGAACGGCAAGGGGAAACCCACAGACTTCTTTTGCTGTTATAAACTGTCACACAGAGGGTAAGTACTCTATAAGTCCTGCGAAAGGAGGAAATAGTTCTGAAAAGACCAAGAGGCAGACGGCCAACAGCAAGGCAGTGCACTTCACTGTGAGAACAGGTGATAGCCTTGGCTCAAGTTTCTTTCATCCTGTTTCTTTTGGTGCCCCATTCATAAAACATTTATTTTGCAGGCATATATAGCTTAGCAAATATCAGTACGTAGCTGGAACTTGTTCATTAACTAGCTTCTGAAGTCACAGAAATCATGCGTCCCATGCCACAGTCAGAAATAAAAAACAGGCTCTTTCACACACGCCTAAAAATCAAAGAAAATCAGACTAAAACAGTTACAGATTTTTTTAACTAATACCTGCCTCATCTCTTAATAATATAGTGGGCAGAGGCCAGTGTGATCTAATAGAAGAGGAACAACTTGAGTTGCTCGTTCATTGTATGATTACAAGCTGCTGTGTATGCGATCCTACTGACAGCTTCTGGTTTGTGCCCAAGAGCCACAGCTCAAAACTTTGTAATGCTGACAGCTTGATCTGCAGTTCTTTGGAGCTGCAGCACCAAAGGCTCCACACACTGACTTAGAAAAGCTGCTGCAGGGCAGACTAGAAGGCTATGCTTTGGTTCTGTGTCTGCTGTCTGGCTACAAGGTGAATCTTAATAAACGTTATAGATGTGAAAATGAAAATACAATATTTTAAATTGAACTGTTCACAGCATGCAACAGCTGAAATACCTTTTTTTATATAATAAATTTAACAAACCACACTGTCAGACTGTTTTCCTGATTAAAGGATAAGCAAAATCTTCAGGAAGGCAAGAAAATCCCAGGCTTTGATGCTGTTTCCTTGAGGTGAATTGCTTTTCCACAACACTCAGCAGATTTTCAATTTCTCACTCTTGCAGTTCCCATTCCTTTGTTCTTTTCAATCCCTTACAATTTACAGGTAAGTTTAAAGGTTGGGAAAACTTTAATGTGCTCTCATCCTCCTTCTGCATTGAGAAGAGGGAATAATGTCCCCTGGCATGCTTCTCTGCAGAGTTGAAAGGAAGCATTTGTGTTCAAGACAACCCCTTTAAATATAGGTTAATGAATGTGACAGCAGCCATGCTTTGAAGAAGGGGAGCTGTTGTTCAAATTAAGCCTTCTTCACAGCCTTACTGTTCTGGGGTACACCAGGGAATAGAGTAGTTCTTGGTTTAATTTAGAGGATCCTGGAAGCATGATGGTCCAAATTCACTGTGTATGCTACAAATATGCTAGTCCTCAGCTTTGCCTCAGGCATGCTTCCTACCTTGTAGTTTGCAGTGAGAGAGCTGAATTTCTTTTCGTCACAGCTTTCCTTACTGTAATTATTTCCTGACCCAGCCTTCAAGGGGGCACTGATACATTGACACTGGATAAAAGGTATAGTGAAACAAACCTGTGAACTATTTATGATTATTTGTAATTTATTTTTTTTTTCCCAGCAATTTGATTTATTTTTAAAGAATAACATCTTTCTGGAAGGAATTGAAAAGTAGCTACCAAAATCAAGTCAAAATTGGTAACAGGAAATCCAGTGAACAATAATATATATATGAACATATGTATGTATAGTATTATATTACATATAAGTAATATATACTGATTACTTGAGGACTAAACAGACCCTGAAAAGAAACATGTGCATGCTATGAAGACTCTCAAAGTACACTCTTTTAAAACGAAGAATGGCTGTGTATGTTGGGAGAAACTTGTTTATAATCCAAGTTTTCTACAAGACTGAGCAAGCTACCTTACTTTCTCAGTTCTTCTATCAGCAGACTGGAAGTAAGGTAACTAATTACCTTTCCCTTGTGTGCTTTGTTTTTAAATTAGAATCTAAGTGTGTTGAGAGAAGCACTATTTTCTGCTATATTGCTTTTACAGTAGAGGAGTAAGATGGGTCTCTTTAGGGATCTTTAACCATCATAACATAACAAATGGCAGACAACAGTAATATTTTGCTTAGCTCGGTCAGTTCTCTTTATGGCTCTGAGGAAAGCCCTTAGGATCCCCAAGGCCTGACTGATTCAGATGGACTGGTAAATGTAATAAAACTCCTCAGCTATGACTTAAAAATCCATACAGCCAAGGCAAGGGCTGGTGCATTAGCAGAAGCACAGCTCTGCTGAGCATGCCTGACTTGCCATGAAGTGCAGAGAGGCAACATGCAATGGGTCATGTGCAATAGCAATAACTCCCCCCTCTTTTTCTCCCTCCCCAAATGCCATGACTAAGACAATTTTCTGTATATGCCTGATGCTGGAAGGGCATGTTTTGACAACTCTACACTTTTGATCATAATCTAACTAGACGTAGTGCATATAGGCATAAAGCCACACTGCTGCTGGAGTTTGACAAGCCTTTTACTATTGGTTGACTTTTCCCCCCACCCTGCATAATCCTTTGTGGTCTTTGTTTCTTGCTTAATGATGATTCATTTTACATGCTTTGTTACTATTTATATTTCCCCTTCTTGGTTCATTTCACAGCATTCACCTCTAATGAGCCAGTCAATACAGTACACTTTGATTTTTAAAAAGCTTTCAAAAAGCTTCCTCACCAAATGTTTCTGAAGAAAATGCACACACAGGATAAGAGGGAAAGTCTTTTGAGGTATTAGTGTCTGGGGAAAACTGAGGGGAAGGGAGAGAAAACATTAAGGAGGAAAAATCAATTTTTGCAAAGACTGTTACTATGAAGATATAGTGATACAAGTAGTTTACCTCTGTTCAACAGAGTTGTAAGTGATTCTAGGTTAAGAAGAGTGTGAAAAGCTAGGGACTATGAAGAGTTAAAGAAAGTCTTCATAAAGCAGCCTGAGTAGGCTATAAAATGGAAGTTAAAATTTAATATTGGTAAACATAAAGCAGTCTCATTACACGTGCATTAAAGATGAATAAAACCAGAAGTGCTTCAGCATTACATCACGCTATTGATCAATCATTTTATGAAAATAATTGGGGCCAGGAGGCTTGGTGGAAAAAACTTCAATTTTGTCTATCACAGATATATTTCAGAACTATTTAGAGATGAACCTGTAACTGTAATCCTACTGATATAATTGTGGCTGCCTTAATGGAAGACTTTATCCAAATTTGTGTTCTTTATGCTTTTTCAAACTTTTGTCACTTTCTGTTTGATGATCAAGTTTGCATTCCACTACTTGGCTTTCTGTTAAATTGGAAGGATATTTAAAGGAAAAAGTCTCTTAATGAAACCAGAAATTGGGGGGGGGGGAGGGTTCCATTTGGATGGAACAGCTGAGAAACTGATTCCTTAATTAATTTCTTTCTGTAACAGAGCTCCTTTAACAGGTGGTAACTAGCTGTGAACAGAGGCTGGTAGCTTTCGAACAGGTGGAAATAACTAATGGAGAAATTTAAAAGTCCCAAAATTCACAACTAATTTGATGTACTTTCTTGCCTTCTTTCTTCCTGCAAAGCTTCCAGAACTCTATGCATAGTCAGTAAGGACTGCTTATTTGAAATAGATGTGTACATTATACTTACATAACAAGACACACCTCATCTTTGTGGTTAGCTATTTCTGCTGGTCATTTTTTTGCACTGCATCTTAGATGAGTTTATTAGTGACTCAGAACTGCTGCTGCAAAGTCCTGTCTGTATAAATTGGTAATCCTATTATACAAGCACTGGTGTATCAAGAGTAGAAAACCCCATGCTAATACAATTCCCTCTAATGGCTGTACTTTAATAGTGAATTGCAATGAATTCCAGTTGGATCAATTTCTTCATACGCACTGTAATTCCTTCTGACCTAACTGATAATTGAATGCTCTTCCCCTCCCGAGCTTGCTAATGGATGGACATCCAGAGAAGAATGTTTTAGTGCAGTGTAGACAACAAAAACATTCATTATGCAGAACGAAGCCTATGTCTCTTCTCCACTCAAAGTTACCCCATTGATTCTCAGGCAGATTGTTTGTGAATGAACTAGAGGTGAGGGTTAATTAAGAGGGCTCATAGAAGCTTTAGGTAACATATAACCAGCATAAGTAAACCGCATATGTACTTAAAATAGGAGAGGTTAGTCTTTCCGAGTGACCATGTAGATTTAAAAAAGAACCCATTATGGTACTGTTTCAAAATGAATCAGACTTTAAGCTTTGCAATCAGTGTTTTCTTAGGTACTTTTCAGGGTCATAGCAGTCTAAGAATGAAACTTCAATGTATTTTCAATGAACTTTTTAACAAACTTCCTTTATAATTTAGTTTTAACGACTGTACAGCGTGGGATTTTTTACCGTTCCTATGTCAAAATGGGTATCAACCATAATGGAAAGCCTGTGTATGTACTGATTTTCTGCTGCAGACCTAATTCTATGCAAAACTAAGTGAGGGACAGAGAGGAGATGAAAAACAACTGGAAGACTTATACAGATTGGAGGTGATCTATGTCCATATAGGGCTTACATCTTTGCCAATCAGATCCTCTTGATTTTCCACAATCCCCCACGGAGCTATACCAATGGTGCAGATCTTCCCTCTAGATTTTGAGGCATGATCTTTCAGTGCATCTCCAACATGCCGAATGACTCCTGGGGAAGAAACAGCATAAAGCAAAAATCCATAATTACGTCCTTTTTGTTCATTACGGTATGGATTTAGTACAGAATTCTTTTTTAGGAAACACGTACGCATACACTTACAATTAAGGAAAGCTATGAATATACTCCTGTTGATTATTATTACTGTAATATTGTAAGTCTATTTTACCTAATCTGAAAAATATTAAACGAAGTAGCAAGAAAAAATTACACAGCTTTAGAAACAGGAATGGAAATGTTGACAGCTGACTGTAACTTGTTTATCTGCACTTGTCTTCACAAACATATATGCATATGTAAGCATTTGCACCCTTCCCAAGCACAGAAAGAAGCACAAGAATTATAACCTCCATTCCCCTTGAAAAAAAAAAAAAAGAAAAAAAAAAAGTATGGCACATAAATGTTTCTTTCTATCTGACTAAGGGATGTAAATGTGAAAACATTACACTACCCTGTGGTGAGTTAGTCTATCATTCTTTCCGAACAGTCACCTGACATAGCTTCCAGCGGAGTATTAGAAGCCCCCTGAGGATCAGTGAGAAAACAAAAATTAGCACAGAAAGAATGACTGTGCCAGCTCTTCTCCAAGTGCTTTCTGATAATGCATCTTGTATGCTTTAGGACAGCTTTGTCACTGTTTCAGTGGCATCTCTTTGCAGCAGACAAGTGCCATTCCCCCTTCCTTTTCCTAAAATACTTTTTTTAACCTGTGTATCAATAACTGTTTTTGTGATGTGGCTGCACTGAAACAAAACCGTGGATTGGCTGTGGATGTTATCTGTAACTCATTTCTGTGCTTGCTTCTTGTTCGGAGTCCACAATTTCAAGATGACTAGATTGGAATTAACAACAGTCACACAATAGATGTGTTTTCAGCTGTAGTTTTTCTGCACTGTAAATGAACCATGTAGGGAAAAACTCCACAACTTAACCTTTAAATACAGGAGTCTAATTTCCTTCTTGTGGTGGAACAGTAAGAAAAAAAGCCCAACCAAACCTGTACCTGCAATCGAGTATGAATTAATCTATGATCCAGCAACCCAAAGGATTCAAAGCAGAAAATCTCTCTTGACTGCAAAAACATTCTGCAGCTTAGAATAATCAGCTTTCTGCCTGACATGAATATTCAGAACAATTTGTTTAAGTTATTGAGCAGTCATGGTTATAGCCACGTATGCACCATTCCTGTCACATCACTGATTCTCAGTCCAACAGCAGTATTTCTCAATTTTTCAATTATACTTTTCCTTAAGAGAAATCTGATTTAAAAATTCATCATCAACAGAAAAGACTGTACTCAGAACTTCCCAATTTGTGCGATTTCACATAGAGATAAAACACTTAATTTTCACCTACACAGTTTGAAAACCTAGCCCAAGAGCAATAAACTGCTACCCTCCAGAAATCAAAACCAGCGATGAGGTATCACTGGTGATGCAGAACTGCTTCTGGAACTACATGTTTTTAAAATGACACTCAGCAACTTGAGCTTTATTGTTTTATTTAGGTAATTTTTGATTACAGGAAAAGAAAAATCCTTTTCAGCAGTAATTATGTGGACTTCCCTAGTTCATTTGTATTGTTTTGTCATTTGCAACTATGACGATATGAGAAATGGTAAGAAACAGATGTGCATTTGCGAAATGCATATGTTACAGTCAGCCCTTGTTTACAAGATTTCTGCAGTTTGATTCCTACAGTTCCTATGGTAATCCACTGCAATAAGTGTACAGTATCTACATTTTTCTAATCTGCTTTTAACTTAAAATTTATATCTGCCATCTTCAGTACACTACTATGTCAACTGACGTAACTATTAACACCACAGTATACAGGTCAACATTTAACCTGATTTTCTTCCTTGCTCTGCAGAGATGTGTGGGATATTCTACACATGTGACACTCCAGAAGCTATGCATTTTTTCTGCTATTTATACTGGTACTGTGATAAAACTGAATATAGTTCTGTCGTGGTTTAAGCTCAGACGGTAAATCAGAACCATGCAGCCACTCACTCACTTCCCCTTTTTAACCCTGTGCTCCCAGCAGGATGGGGAGAAGAATCAAAAGAATGTCAGTCCCACATGATGAGATAAAAACAGTCCCATGACTAAAGTATAATACAAAATTACTACTACTACCACCAATAATAATAATGATAAGAGAAATAACAAGGGGAGAGAATATAAAACTAAAAAGGGAAAAATAGAATCACAGAATCATAGAATAGTTAGGGTTGGAAAGGACCTCAAGATCATCTAGTTCCAACCCCTCTGCCATGGGCAGGGACATCTCACACTAAACCATACCATCCAGGGCTTTATCCAACCTGGCCTTGAGCACTGCCAGGGATGGAGCATTCACAGCCTCCCTGGGCAACCCATTCCAATGCCTCACCACCCTCACAGTAAAGAATTTCTTCCTTCTATCCAACCTAAACTTCCCCTGCTTAAGTTTTATCCCATTACCCCTTGTCCTATCACTACAGTCCCTGATGAAGAGTCCCTCCCCACCATCGCTATAGGCCCCCTACAGATACTGGAAGGCTGCTATGAGGTCTCCACGCAGCCTTCTCTTCTCCAGGCTGAACAGCCCCAACTTTCTCAGACTATCTTCATATGGGAGGTGCTCCAGTCCCCTGATCATCCTCGTGGTCCTCCTCTGGACTTGTTCCAACAGTTCCATGTCCTTTTTATGTTGAGGACAACAGAACTGTACACAATACTCCAGGTGAGGAGTATACCCACAATAAACATAAGTGATGCACAGTACAGTTGCTCAACACCCGCTGACTGATACCCAGCCTGACTCGAGAGTGATCTGGGCCTTCCTGGTAATCCCCTTGGTTTATATACTGAGCATGACGTGCTGTGGTATGGAATATCCATTTGATACTTTGGGTCAGCTGTCCTGTCTCTGCTTCCTTCCAGCTTCTTGAGCTCCTCCTCACCTGCAGAGCGTGAGAGACCAAAAAGTCCTTGACCAGGGTAAGAGCTTCTTAGCAACAGCTAAAACATGAGTGTGTTATCAGCGTTGTTCCCAGACTGAAGTCAAAACACAGCACAGCACCAGCTAATAGGAAGTCAAAAATAACTGTTACAGCTGAACCAGGACAAGTTTTAAATTTTATGTGCTTTGGAAACTAAAAAGCCCAAGACTCCTATTAAGCATTCATATTCAAATATGTAGGAGCTGACCTAAAATGCATTAAATTTAATGTCTGATAGAGTGATTACAATATTTTTCATAGACAATAAGAAGATACAGTCTGTGCAATTAGTAAATTAATAAATTATAGCTTTGTTGCTGCAGCAAATAACATAAGAATCTACAAATACCTGTCCCAGCTCAAAACTTTTTGCATTTATCTCTAGCAAAACTGTTTGACTTTCCCCTGAATCTGTCCTTCTTTTTGCCTCTTCCAGGAAGGGTAAATGGGAAGCCACTGCTCAACCTTTTCTATCTGTGGAAACATATTTTGCAGCTTATTCCCAAAACCTTCACGCTTTCCCCCAGCAGAGCTGGGCCAGATGCTATCTTGGGTCACTAGGACACACATATGGGATGTTACAGATGTTCTTTGAGTACAAATGGCGAAGTTATTGTTCCTGCTGCATGGGCAATAGGAAAAAAATAAAATAAAATAGGTCAAGCCGTCTACAAGAAAGGAAAAAAAAATAGTGATACTTATTCACAATGATGTTTTCTACCACATCCACAACACAGAATCTTTCTTCTTTTCATGTTTCAGATAATCTTATAAGATAAAATACAGGTCTTTTCTGGAGGAGTGTTTTCCATTTTATGTAATAAGAGTTCGACTTCAGTTTCTCATTAGTAGCTCCTCCCTGTAGCTTACTGTTGTAAAGTCTTCACTGGCAATATACTAATATAATTGCCTTACAGGAGGCTTTATTTTCAGCTCCCCAGTGTGTTTTTCATGCTTTAGCAAACCTTTTATTCTCTGTCAGTTCTCAGGCTAGTATGAACTTGACATTTTTCTTGTTTGCACATAATACAGCCAACACTAATAAAATAAAACACAGAATGGCTTCTTAATCTCATCAGTCCTGATTTTTTTTCTGTGATGAACTCCTAGAAGCCACTCTCCTTTCATTTCAATGTTGCTGTTACCTGTGTTTACTCCTCCAGTGAATATCCATGCTCCAGTTGTCATAGCAGCCTTAATGAGGCCTTTTCCAAAGACTTGCTTGAGTTTTGGCTGAAGTTCAAAATTCTGAAGGCCCCCATGCACAGAGATGAGAAGTTTAGGGAGCTCAAGCTGCCACTCTTTGGTCATCAGATGCAGAAGAAGGTCAGGCTTTGTGTCAAAAGACACACGTACATACTGCAGGAATAAGGGCAGTAGTGAAAGAGAAAGAAAGAAAGATTCGTTATACACATGATGTATGCAAATGGATCACTGAAAAAAGGCAACTTTTATGACAGAAGCACTAACTAATTGTTAACTTCATGATTTTTCAAAAGTTACGAAAGTAGGCAACTAGGAATAATGGAATACCTGCAATTCATATGCTGGACAGCTTTTCTTTATTTAGTCATTGACTGTTTCAATATGCTTATCAATGCTTCAAAGATGTCTTTAACTTATGGATCCAAAAGGTGGAGCAAAAATTTAAGTGATTGACCAAAGATGACCTAGATAGTCAAGAGTCACAACTGTGCATTCACTTGTATCTTACTTTCAAATTAACAAGTCAAACTCTCTAGAGGTAGGAAATAGAAAAAAACTTGGTTGTTCTAGCACAGGTAAATTTAAACTGAGCAAGACTTCTGAACAGCTGCTTGTCAGATGAACAACTTAAAGAGTGGTTTGTATAGATTCATGAATTTGCCTAACAAGGTACAGGACCAGACAGAGCTATGGAACACATTTACACATTTGCAGCTTTTTGCTTTTCTCTGTACGTCTGTAGCATTTTCCTCAAGGTAGATCACGTCCATCTGTGTGATCTCAAGGATAACAATTGTCTTCAAAATTTCTACAACATTAGCATGTCACATATACCTGTCTTCCTGACAAGCCTTTCTACCTGGGCTCTTTCTCCTGCTCTTTCTGCTGTTGATGTATGGTTTCACAAAGCCCGTGACAGAACAGATGATACTTTTTTGAATTTTAGTTACATAGAAGATATGAGCCATAGGATAAAATTCTCTCTATAGCTGTTGAGATCTGGAAGGCCCCGTTTAATTGAACAAAATAGGTTACAGAAAGCCACTCATCTGTGAATCATCATTGAACCAATATATATAGAGCTACTTCAGCAGTCCCTCCCTTGATGGGTTGTGAGCACAGCCACCAGACAGATAACACAGGCATCTTCGCTTTCAGTCAGAGAAATCCCTAGTTCTAGCTTATTTATTGTAACATGCCAGGTAGTTTAATATCCCTATATATTATGCAATCATTTTGTCCCTCTTTAACACCATCAGTATTCATTTCTTGTCAAGCGATTGTTATTTTTTAGTACACCATGTATCAGTAAAGTGGACTCCTTTCTAGTTGAGTGAGAAATAAGGACTTGACTTTTCCAGAAGAAACTGCTGATAGGTTTCTTCGCAAGAATGGGTTGTTGCACTATTAATAGCTGCTCTTAACATTTCTGGAAGCAGAAGCCTGTTTGGGCAAATAGTCACAGTGAAGCAAGGGGGGCACAGCCAGACTGAACGCTGAGCAAGAACTTGGGAATGCATATTCAACCTAGTGAATCAGTAATGTCCTCCGCAGCACCCAGGCAACTTTACAACAGCTAATGGGCAAAGAACATACAATATTCAGGCCTGGCAAGACCATATAGTAACTTTGAGCTTATATACACATGAACTGCATCCTCAGTAGTTATCCATTCAATCTTCTGTGTGGAAGTTGAGAAAAACCTTGCATGGCACCTGATCCCACTGACCAGATGGTGAAGCTAACAATTTTGGTTAGGACTGGAGGGCTGTCAAAGTTTTAACACATTAGCGGAGTTGTCTGGAGACTGATTCTTACTCCTTTTGCTCAGCCCTTAGGAAGAGCTGAGGTTGCAAAGGGGAATCCCTTGTTATCACTGCAGGCATTAATAGGTAGACAACATCCTTCAGGGGGCCTACATGAAACCTTTGCTGGTCAAACTATGTGGATTACATTTTGGGATCATGGGTAACTTACTATGTTTCATGGTGAAGACAGACTGCAAATTTTAAGAAGATAATTAAAGTGAACTCATATTAATAGTGGCCATACAAATTTGATGAAAACAGAGGCTACTGCATCATCCAGGATGGTATTAAGATGCAGGCACAAATGGCATCAGATGTATAATATATAATCCAGCCAGTGTTTTTTTTATTCGTTAGCACCGTTTTATACCCCAGAATGTGTGACTTCCCTGACCCTACCTTATTAAGCCTATGTATTAATTTTATTATCTACTAAGATGTCTGGATTTCAATAACTAAAATCTATATATAACGGGTTAAAACTTAAACAGGGGAAATTTAGATTGGATATAAGGAGGAAATTCTTTTGTGTTAGAATGGTGAGACACTGGAATTGGTTTCCCAGGGAGGTTGTGAGTGCTCCATCCCTGGCAGTGTTCAAGGCCAGGTTGGATGAAGCCTTGTGTGGGATGGTTTAGTGTGAGGTGTCCCTGCCCATGGCAGGGGGGTTGGAACTAGATGATCTTGAGGTCCTTTCCAACCCTAACTATTCTATGATTCTATGATTCTATATAGTGAACCACAAAGTTAGAACTATTTTCTTACATTTATTTGAAATGTAGCCATTTTTAACTGCAAACAACTACTTGTTCTTTATACTGCAGGCAATCCCCCTCTATGCTTCTAAGAATTAATTTTACTTTATAAAGAGTAAGCAAAAATAAATCAGAGTTCTTTTCATGGAAATTAAAATTTAAATCATCATGGATAAACTTTACTGTTTTAGAAGGGCAATGGCATCAAATGTGATTTTCCTTCTGTGCATAAACCTCAATTTTTATGACTGTCTAACCTGTTTTTTGCTCTTACACAGTCTATTTTCAGTTTGGTATGCTTGGGGTGACTCTTTTGCTGTTACTTAATATGTTAACTAGTAAGTACAAAATAATTCTTTTGTCATCGCTTTCAAAGTCTGCATTAAATTAAAAAGATTCACTTCTAACACTGGTTTTATTTGTATTAAAAATTATTTTTTTTCAGTCTCGTGGCAGAATATCTGGCCTTTTCAGTTTTTGTTTAGAATATTAATGAGTATTTCTGCAGTACCTGATTTCTTTTACTACAGCCTCCAGAGGCAGATTTAATATGTAAATGTAAATTTAAGCTAAACAACAGCTCTGTTATCCTGAAATCCCATGTCAGGTGTATTTGTCAGCTGTAGAAATGATCAGTTCTGATGACAAGTGATTCAATCCATTCTTTATGGGAGTGGTGCATGGCTAGGATGCAAGACTTTAGTTGTTACACATCAGCAGAGCAGGGCAAGATAGGAAGCAAAAATACTGTTTTAACCACAAAACTTACAGACTAACCTGACACATCAGGATAATGCTCTGAAATGATAAATCATCATGTTCAAGCTGTCGTGCCTGTTTGATCCCTAAACAGAAGTATTCAGCAAGGGTGCCATTTGATGCCAATAGTTGTTTTACTTTTTTTCACTGGTTTTCTAAAACATAACTGTTTCCATCGCCAACCAAACAGCCAGATGCTTGCAAGTTGGCTTCCAGTGCCCTAGGATAAAGTCAAAGTTCCTGAGCTGTAAAGAGAATGTACTCTGTTACTCAGGTTCAGCTGTCTCAATAAAGTACATGGTGAATGACTGCAGATGATGGTATCAGTGAATAAAATAGAAAAGATTCAGAATTTTATGGTATTTCTTCAAAGAAAATATCTTCAGGGAACATTTTGTGATCTGCAGTCTAAGGTTGCTCCTTTGTTTCATTCTGAAGCATGCAGGTGCTGAGTGGTTATTTCATAGAATCATAGAATCATAGAATACTTAGGGTTGGAAAGGACCTCAAGATCATCTAGTTCCAACCCCCCTGCCATGGACAGGGACACCTCTCACTAAACCATCCAACACAAGGCTTCATCCAACCTGGCCTTGAACACCGCCAGTGATGGAGCACTCACAACCTCCCTGGGCAACCCATTCCAGTGTCTCACCATTCTAACACAAAAGAATTTCCTCCTTATATTCAATCTAAACTTCCCCTGTTTAAGTTTTAACCCATTACCCCTTGTCCTGTCACTACAGTCCCTGACAAAGAGTCCCTCCCCAGCATCCCTATAGGCCCCCTTCAGGTACTGGAAGGCTGCTATGAGGTCCCCACGCAGCCTTCTCTTCTCCAGGCTGAAAAGCCCCAACTTCCTCAGCCTGTCTTCATACAGGAGGTGCTCCAGTCCCCTGATCATCCTCGTGGCCCTCCTCTGGACTTGTTCCAACAGTTCCATGTCCTTTTTATGTTGAGGACACCAGAACTGCACACAATACTCCAAGTGAGGTCTCACAAGAGCAGAGTAGAGGGGCAGGATCACCTCCTTCGACCTGCTGGTCACGCTCCTTTCGATGCAGCCCAGGATACGGTTGGCTTTCTAGGCTGCAAGCACACTGAAGCCGGCTCATGTTCATTTTCTCATCGACCAGCACCCCCAAGTCCTTCTCTGCAGGGCTGCTCTGAATCTCTTCTTTGCCCAGTCTGTAGCTGTGCCTGGGATTGCTCCGACTCAGGTGTAGGACCTGGCACTTGGCATGGTTAAACTTCGTAAGGTTGGCATCAGCCCACCTCACAAGCGTGTCAAGGTCCCTCTGGAGGGCATCCCTTCCCTCCAGCATATCAACCGGACCACACAGCTTGGCGTCATCGGCAAACTTGCTGAGAGCACACTCAATCCCACTGTCCATGTCAGCAACGAAGATGTTAAACAAGACCGGTCCCAACACCGATCCCTGAGGGACACCACTTGTTAGTGGTCTCCAGCCGGACATCGAGCCATTGACCACAACTCTTTGTGTGCGGCCATCCAGCCAGTTCTTTATCCACCAACCTTAATTAAGATTCCATCACTGCAGACTCTTCTTCAAGTTAAAGAATGATTCCCTTAAAGTATGACCTTTGCATAAAAAATAACCTTGATGTAATTCTCACAGAATTCAACAGAAAAACTGTTATCTAGACTGAAACTGGACTGGTTCCTTTCCCCTTTTCCTCCAATGCCATCTTTAAAATTCCTTAAATGTTCTTTAAGTGTTAATTTACTATGAGAAAAACAGTATTTGCTGCCTTTTTCATGGTTCATGCAAGTTACAGGATTGCCCTTTTTTATTTCAAAAGCACTGATAGCTTTTAAGCTCATTTTTACAGTTTTAATAATGATTTAAAAAATATACCTTTTTATATGGCTGATTTCTAAATATCCTTAATAAATCATAAAGTTATGAGGATCTGAATATTAGAAAGTCTAAGAAACTTTTAATGTACAATGGAATTGTACTGATGTTCATTCATGTTTCATGTACCATAAGAAAGCTTAGGCATCTAACACTGAATTTAATTTCTTCTACAGCTGCAAACATATGTAAATGCAAACAGAAAAACTGTTAAATGTTTCTGAAACATTAATGGAATGAGCCTCTTTTAAAGAAAATAAGAGCTTGATAGAGATCTAAAATCAAGTGTTGTTGCTGGATTATTTGTGGTTAGATGGAGACTGAAAGGCCTCCTTAGTAAACCTATCTTGTTTACCAATGTTATCTAATGTTGGCTACATAGTTCTATATAATCTGCTGCATTCTCGGCTATTTGCATTATTAAGTAGCTTAGTGCTGCCCCACTGAAGATACTACAACTACTTTAACGAGTGGTATTAGCAAAATTCATGCTGTTTGAGGATTTTTGTTTTATGTGGCTGTGGGAAGGAAATTAATAGTACAGTCAGTTCTATTGGCAATATGTAAACATGCATTGTCTTTTCTGTTTTGTTCTAAATCCACATATTCTATTATAATTTCAATATGATTTTCATTTTAACAGCAAAAATACCATTGTTAACTGTCTGGTGGCAACTGATATTGTTTCACTGCACTTGTAGCTTGCAAACATACATGCAAAGTATACGTATTATCAAATTTGTACAGATATTATTAAAATCAAATTCTGTTACTTCCAATGGAAGAAACAATTATCTGTCACTCTTACACACACTAATCTTATTATCTACCAGTTTTTCAATTATAAATCTGAGTTTTTCATTAATAAATCCCACCTACTACCTTATAACCTGATTCAGAAATAATTAAGCACAGACCAAGATAACAGTACTCAGTTCTGTTTCCCTTGCTTAATAATTTTCATGTGTGGGCATCCAATTCAGTAAATAAATTAAGGAACAGGTGGATAATTTTATGCCAAATTCTTCCCCTGTGGATTTTCTTGATGTAGGTCAGCTTACAAAATCTTGCTGCTTTTACAGTTATTTCATTACCTAGTAGGCACAATATTAACCTACCATGATTGTCAGCAAAAATAAACTCCTATGCTATAGTGATATTTGATATACAATTGCAAGAAAATAACCGAGTAGCATATTTTTAGAAAATACACATGTCCATGTATCATGTTTCCTTGCTTCTCTGTTTTTGAGTTTGAAAATATATTGCCTGAAGAAGAATGTTCCCAAGATTTATTATGTACTTGTTCCTTTTTCCAAGCCTTAATTTTTAAGATAATTTAAAAGCTCATTTTTCCCTTCTCTGCTGGCAAAGTTGGTTGGTTGCTTTGACTGAGAAAACTATTGCCTTTCACAGGAAGCTTTTGATTCAGCAAGTTGTATTTATTGTGGGAAAGACCTTGTACACAGTAAATTCAGTTAGGAGATTCATTCTTTCTACTGATAAAACTGCAACAAATAGTTAGGCAGCTCTTTGACTATAATCTACCCTAAAATAATGTTTTGAGCTGGAAATATGACCATAAAAACACCTTCATACTGTTTTCAGTAACAAACACACCATGGTATAAAAAGGTCTTTATTTTGTTTCCATTTGAAAAAAAAAAAGCACAATCACTAGTTATGCAAAACTCCTTATTTGTGTTTTTGTCAAATGAGAGATACTTTTCTCATTGGTAGTGTCTAAGCAGGACACCAATTAAAGAGATATTTAGTAAATTGTTTAATTTGAAGCACTTTTCCCACCAGAGGGATGACTGAATTTCTGGAGCTTTTAGACTTATTTAATTAATGAAGAATTTGGTTGTTCTCATTTTTCAGGTGGAATTTAACAACTAAGAACAGTTGGCAGAAGCAACTATCTTCCTGATTCTAGTACTGTCAAAATAAACTCAGGGATTTTCCAGCAATAAATATTTTGTCCGTACTGATCTCTAAGTCTCAGATTTTTAACCACTTTTTGTTTTCTATTTTTCTAAATTCTTCATGATTTCATTCCTGACTGCATTCTGTGACAAGATTTTTCTTTCCTTCATGTTGACTTCCAATTTCATCTCCACAGTTTCACTCCAAGTGTATTTTTTTTTAAGCACACAGCACATACCTTGGAGCATCTCCTGTTCTCTTATGCCACTGTGCTAGGACACCAAAATCTCAACAAAGAACGGAAATCCTCTACAGGAATTGGTATCAACAGCTTCCCTAAACCCTTCATCATTTCTTGGCTGCCCAAGACTACTTTAGTCTGGGGAGAGCTGTTTATTGCTTTATAATGATCTTCAACATAACTCAAAAAGCTCTAGCGATTACCCTTTTTTGCAAGCACAGATTTAATGCGAAGTATCCATATATGATTAATAGCATGATGGCTACTACATCTCTGAATATTACTCAGTTTTGGTGAAATAATTCTGTTTTGTTCCCACTCCTTGTGAAGATACCAACAAGGAGTGGGAACGGTTTGGTTCATTTCAGTGCTGAGGGAGGTGTCAATTTATTCACACTAAGCAAATGTTATTTACTGCATTAGAGTCTCTCTCTAGCAATGGCTTTGCAGATTTTTAGATGACTGGTTAGCAACAGAACATAAGGTGCCTGTGATACTCTCAGAGAAGTGATCTAATTTTCTATCTATTTCTCGGTGCAAAAGTGTTTTCTGGTTTCTATCAAAACAAGCCTTCCATCTGGGTGAACAGAATTGTCCATTTAAGTAATCATTCCATCTCCAGCACATATGTATCCATCCGGGGAAAAATATTTGGCTCTTGCTAGCATAGTACCTGAGTTTTGTATTATCTGTAATCCATCTATTACCATGACAGATCTGAGAGACCTCTTGGGAAGGATTCAGGCAAAGAAGATGCTACTGTGTTGCTGGGCAGGTTATTCTGTGCAGCACACAGAGGGTCTGTTTCTGCCCTTACTGCTGTCCAAAGCAGTGGCTTGGCCACAGTCTACTAGGTATGCACTCATTCATTCCCTAAGTCCCAGGTTCTGCAGTTTAGACAAAGTCAGAGAGATTCTTCCTTTCATGTAATGCCACAAAGAAGAAATACATGCATGGGTTAGTGCGGGTGCTGGAAACATCTCTCCACCTCAGTGCAGCAATGACTTCAAATTAATATATTTTGGTAGAGCTCCACAGCATTATATTATGATTAAGTGGCTCGCCTAAGGAAATCTGTGGCAGAATAGTGATTTCCCAGTTCCTAGCTTAGACACATATCGGGCCTTTTATTTAATTGGAAGATGAACCAGTAAGTCTAACTGGTCTACCCTCCGAGCTGGAGGAACATAAAATAAATTCGGTATGCTTCAAATTTATCAGTCTTGCAGACAAAGCCAGCAATGGAAAACCACAGTTGAATTCTAAAATTATTCAGAAAAAGAGGGAAAGCTAACCATTGGAAGAAAATTGAGATAGCAGCACATCAGCATGTCTTCAGTCTTCATAAAGGTAGCCCCTCTTATGCTGCACTCCAGCTTTTGCAGTTAATTCTGCTCAGCAATTCTTTGGCACATGATATATAAAAACATATGTTACTGTCTTACACTAAATAGTACTTTAAAATGAAGTTAACAAAGAATGCCGTTGATTCTTTGTGAATGGCGTTTTCGAGCTAGCAGCATTATTTAAGAGAAAAACATGGTTACCATGGCTTTATTGGAATGGCCTCCTCCTTGGAACTCAATGGTTCCAAAAGCGTCCGTCGGGCTGAGCTGTGTGTGCTTGCTGATGGACCACTTCTCTGACTGGATGTCATTGCGAGCAAGCCTGCTTTCATTTTTCTCATTCTGAATAACAGAGATGCTTGGAGTCAGTCCAACATGTTGACCTATTAGACGCCCACAGCAACACCTATGACATTAAACAAACAGAAAACTTCAGTCATGTGCATGTATAAACCAAACAGAAAAACAATCTTAAATGGCCTGCCACTCTTTAAAAAAAAAGCCAAAAACTTTTCAACTCTGCTGACCAGTTTCTTGCTATACTAACTCTCTGCTTGTGGAAGCAACATACTACCTTTTCTTTCTGTGATCTTGTTTACTTTGGACTTTCCTTTATTTCAATCAGAATGTTCTAAATATGCACAAAATGAAGGTAACGCTTCTACTGTCTTCAGCTGACATAAGGCCAAATAAACAGTTTTTGCAAGGAGTTGCATTTTAAGTTGGTAGTTCACAACAATTACTTTCTTTTGACAGTATTGTGTGTCATGCACCCAAATTAAGTAAATACTCAAGGCCACTGTATATTGAACTAAGAAGATAAGGAAATCAAACATAGATACTGATCCGCCTTTGATTTCTTTTTTTTTTTTTTTTATAAATAATTTAGGATGAAATAAGTTTTGAACTGACACTACTGTGTCTCTAGGAATACATCACTCCAGATGCAATTCCACCACCTTCTGACTAAATAAGTCTTTACAAACTATTTCTCTTCATATACATATATATGCATACATATATAGAGACATTTTCTTGCAAATGACTTTCATTTTTCATGCAAGTAGAATGCAATTACCTATGGGGGTCTTTGGTGCTGGGTATGATATGAACACATTCTCTCTTGTAAAATGCTCTTTCTATCCATGATTTCTGTGCCTAAAATAAAAGGAAACACCATAAGCAATGCCTGCATATTAAACACATTTCCTAGTACAACTGAAGAGAATCTTCAAACATAAAACTTCACAGATTTTGCAGCTATGCAGTACACATTCTGTACAGAGCAAACATTTTCCATTAGAACTGCAGCACCCAACAAAAACTCTTAAAGTGGTTTTCATATTCACTAGCCAGATGACTTTGATGCTTGCTGTCATTTATCGGCTCATAGCCGGAATCACTGGAGAAGAACTGATTCAAACTGCAAAGATTTCTGCATGGAAAAAACACACCTATTCACTGAAAATACTTAAACAAATCTGTTTCCCCTCTAGTGCTGAAACTAAGTTAACTCTAAAAAAAAAAAAAAAAAATCCTAGAAACTAGAAAATAAGTATCTCACAATAAAACTTTTGATATCATAATACCAAAGAACTGAGAGTGCTGTTTAACATGGAGCCAGAAAACAGTTTCACAGGTGGACATGTTAATGAAAAAAAAAAAAAAAAAGAAAAAAGATCTGTTTCTGAAACCGGGCACAAGAAACTTCGATACGTTAGGAGTCAGATGACCAGCTGATGTAACCTCTAAAACCGACTGAGTTCGAGGAAGCTACACTCTGTATCTTCCCCCACATATCCGCAGGAAATCAAGTAATTTTTCTCAGCGTAGTCTTAATTTTTGGATACACAAGAGATCTTTTTAAAAAGAAAGATGGGTAGGAAAGAAAGAAAAAGAAAATCCCCAAACAACAAAAGAGACTTTCAGAGCTCTGAATTCTTTTTAGTTATCTAAATAGTTCTTACTCCATAAAATATGAATTCTGGCAAGCTCTCTAAAAGATTTCCCGAGATAGAATTCAATTATCTCATTTAACAAGGATATAAGTTGAAACTTTCATTTAAAAATGTATTTCAAACAGGTAAATTTTAGATTATTTTATTATACATAATAAAATCACCTGTTTAATTGCCCAGTATAACTATAAAATATGAACTATGACAAAGTCAACTGAAAGTTAAGTAACATGAAATGAGCTTTGGATAATTCAAAGAAAACCTGAGCATCTTTCCTCAGAAAACAGGAAAATGCCTTTATAACATTGCCTTATGTTACCTTTTACTATGTAAGGTTAGATAGTAATCTACTTATTACCTTTACCAACTAAAGTTACCTTACTAAGTATCTACTGTTATCTTGTCAAATGAATCTCCATCCTGTTTTTCATGTTTAAACCCAGAATCCTAGCACAAATTATGAAATACTGTAAGAATTTCTAGCTACATTCATTACTTATCACTCTGAGGACATAAGAAGTTATTCTTTTACCTTTTCATTGAACATAATCACTTACTGGAGCTAGTGGTCACTCCTGTAACATAACAATATTTTATCTTTGTTCTACTTGTATTTTTATTTGAAATATCTGCTAGACTTTGTGTTTTGTAGGAATGGCAGACACCCTAACATGACTTTTACAGTCAGGATAAAGGAAAGTCTATTAAAAATGTTAAATAGAACTCCAGGCAATAATCATCATCAATCACTATCGTCATAATCTTTACAATATTTTATATTATGCTGTCAAATCACCTCAGAAGACTAGTGTATCATTGTCGTGGTTTAAGCTGAACCCAAGACAATCATTTAGTAATTTGTCAACTTAGTAGTCTTTTCAGGCAAAGAAAGGCTTTTTATAGCCTAACTTTCTAGAACTGTCAAGGCATCCAGAGTGAACTTTATTAACTTCATTTGACCCTCTTACTGCAGAGCTTTTGAAGCTAAACTACATGGGGAAAATTAGGCTTTTTCTTTTTGTTGACTGTGTAGAGAAAGAAAGGAACTTACAATTATTCTGGTATTGCAGTGCTAACATTTTAAATCACATACTTTACTGTATGCGCCATATACTCTTGAAACTTCTCCTCTTCAAGCTCCCAGAGAATACAAACTTTCTTTATTACCTTAAGAACACACACTGATAGGAAGCAGCACATTTATGAATCCCCTTTGGGGTGTGTGTGTGTGTATATATATATATATATATATGTATATGTAAACTGTATATATATACACACAGTAACAAAAAAAGGAACATACAGACAAAACTGTATATATATACACTCAGACAAAAAAGGAACACTTATAGAATAATGGCAGTTTTATCTGCATGCTTGTTTAACACTAAACACATGCCTGCAACATCCTTTACCTTCTCTAGGAAACATGAAAAGTTTTTAGAGTACAATTTTTCTTCAGAATATCCAAAATCAGCTCCTGCTGCAAAGCTCACATAGCATATGATTATCATTTATGTTGTCAAGACTCCCTAAAAATATCCTTGATTAAATTCCATAAATTTTGCATACTTTTCTGCAGTAAATTTACTTTGGTGAATTTACTTACTACATAGACCTAATATATCTTTCCTAAAGATGGCCAGTAATTCAACTTCTCTAAGCCTCAAGATCCATTACAAAAAGGTGTCACAACAGGTACTTCACTACAACATTTTTTCTTTAGGTATATAAGCATATTTTCAAAACCCAAGAAAACTGACATTTAAAATTTGTTTTCCTACTCTTTTTCATACTGCCTTTGTAAGTAGAAAAGAAACCCAGCTACATTAAATATAATAACTTGCATTTGAATTTTCATCATGCTTTTTCAAATGTAGTACTTCAGAAATAATAGTCTGATTAAAAATGACCTTTGTTCACATCAGGAAAAAAGATCTTCCAGCTTTTATGTCTCAAAAAATATACTCTCCTACCTGACAGAATCATAATGCCAAAATACATGATTTACTTTTTTCATAATTCCTTGCCCTTCCAAACTCAAAAGAAAGCATCCGGTTTCACTGTCCAATGCCATTATCTTTCTGTGACACAGATCATTCGAAATGAGTGTTCAGAGTTATGGAAATTATGTTACTTGTCCTAGAGTCTTCACAACAAAATTAGAATAACTTGTGGAAATCAGTACATTCAAGACAAAACAGTAGGCATCAAAGTCTTGTTTATAATGTGAATTAATAAAGTAGTAAAATGTTTAGAAAAAATATAGCAAAGTATTCTTAAGAATAGTGGAGCAAGAAGCTTATCTTTTCTCATTTCATAAAAACTCCTTTCGCATTAATTCTTAAAACAACATAAATCCTACAGTGAATTCCTAAAGTAAATGCCGTACTTATACTAGGATTTAGTTTACTTATAGCTTAGATCTGTAGGTTAAGTCTCTCTCTTTATTAACCTAGCTGCAAAATCCCACCAAAAGCATTTTTCTCCCTCTTCTTTACCTGAGCATCAAACTTGATGTTTAAGTCTGTCCGGAGCAAACTCTGCTGTCCATATTTCCCTGTTGCTGGTCATTGCAAATAACACATTTGTCACCGCCCCCTGAACAAGGCGCTCAGTCCATCCGCAGCGCAGAGATGTGAGAGAGACCGAAACCTTGTGTCCATTAGTTGCTTGGAATGTGCTGCTGTGGGATTAGCCTCATTAAGGGTTCGGTGGACGCTTACCCGAGCCTCACAACATCACTTGGTTTGAACATCTAATCTGATGCCAAAAGAAAAACAAATCCCCTGAGAGCTTGGATTTAACTGGCACAAGCCTTGATGGGCTTTTTTCCCTCCTCTTCTTTCCCTCCTAGAGAGTGAGCTTGTGAAAGTGTGATAAGGTGCTCTGAGTTCTTAAATTCAATCCAGGAAAACAAATCCTTCAAAAGAAACAGTGTACTAAGCTAGAAAGAACCTGAGCACACAAGAGAGGTTGCTAATCTCCAAAGAATGAAACCACTGTGTTTCTTGGGTAACTGCAAGAAATCTATGCACAGTTGAAATATATTGCAGTTAATCAACAATGGCATTTTTCCAGAGAAGCTGGTGTTTCTTCTTGTTTCTCAACACAGTTGCTGTACTGTAGTGAATGTAACTTTTCAGAAAGTCATAAACATAAATCTTTGTCTTTCAGAGACAAGCAACTGCACTGTTTTCAGCTTAACTGAAAGTTAGTAACTTCAAATGCAACTTGAGTGTTTACAAATTTGGAGACTACTTCTTTACTGTACCCTCTTGATATCAACACTGAAGAATAATCTTTCCCCATAAATAACACTTAAATTTTTTGTTACATAGCAAACATGTATGTGTTCAAATACTTACTTGGAGTTTTCCAAATATAAAATATTTTTACCCTCCCCCCCCCCACCAAGTTCAGATGAATTCCTCTCTACTCCTACATATGCATACACACACGCCTTTCCTTTTCAATAAGGTTGCATGTGATGCATGGAAAATAATGCTGCTCACCCTTGGCTCTGATCTATACACAAGCACTAAATTATTCTGTATGTACTTTAGCTCTGACGGGCTAAGATGGGCAAGACTCAGCATATGCATTTACTTCTAAACTTCTTATACCATAGCACATGTTGAGAAGCTTCTGCTAGGCTGGTTGATCCATGAGATTTTTTTTCTTTCTTGGTTCCTTGTGGTTTTGTGTAAAATACATACACGTATTTTTTATGTAAATTATATATGAGGTATGTACATATACTCATTCTGTCTGCATATATATGTATATATACATTCTTTTCCGCAAAGCTGTGATATTTCTCTACCACACAGTTCAGAGCAACGGAGACCATGTGCACATCTTGTGATATCTCTTTAGCACAGGATCAGACCAAAGACAGTTGCTGAAGAACAGCAAATGCAGAGAAAGCTGCAGTGCCAAGGGAGCAGCTAGTAAACAGCTCAATGAGGCAAACAATACGACTGTGGAGTCAGCAAGAAAAGACCGATTGCATGTTAACACAAGGGAATTCGGTTTGTTTGAGAGGGTGGAGTAAGAGTGAGGGGAGGAAAAAGATTTCACATGACTGAGATAACCGAGTAAAAATCCAAATCTGACTTTGAAGTGAAGCTTCAGTTCTTGGACTTGACAAGATTTTAAAGATTGTTCTGGGATTCGGGTTTCAGCTTGCAAAGTAACCTGGGCTGAAGCCACATCTTTCACCCTGATACATCAGCACAAGAAACATTTATTTATTCATATTCACCTGGTGGCACTGTGAAGGATGTTTCACAGATAAGAGACTTAGGCAGAGCTGGCATATGCCATGGATGCCATGGGAAATTACAACTGTCTTTGTCATAGCTTATTTGAAGATGTGTTAATGTCATGACAATGAAAGTGTCATAACATACTAGTGCCATAAAGTAAAGGAGTAACTAAAAAAACAACCAAAAAGCAGAGACAGCTGGGTTTATTTCAATAGGATGCCACTGCAATATAGTGCTTTCAGAGAGGTGGGTGCTGCACATATAATAATACAAACCTACACATTACTTACATTTTCAACTCACTGTTAATGAGAAACTCTCACAGCAGTTAGCAATGAGCTCAGTACTGACTCCTCATACAACAGGAGAGCTAGTATTAAAAATTAATCAAGTACAGAAATTTTTCAGGAATATGAATTCTGGCAGATTTCAACACGTTATGTAGCTGGGATGCTTAACTGCTGCCCTCTGAATTAACATTATTTTAAATGAAGCACCAGGAGTGACAATTTTAGAAACCTGCAATTTCAGTGGCAGAGCTGAACTGGAGGCAGTTCTCACCCTCTGCTTCCCAACTTTATCTCCAAGAAATAACTGGATTACAAAATAGGCTTCACTGGGGCAAGAAAGGTGTTGTTAAAAGCCTTTCTCTACCTTGCAGTGGGGCAGAACAGCTGGGCAGGCAATGGAGTATTACTGAAACAAATTACAGATAGGATTTTCAAGAAGCATCTGGTGACTAAACTACATCAGCGCAATTGCAAGCTTATGAGATTAGTGTTCCTCAATCAAATGGGCACTCTTGCAAATCCCCCTGTCTCTGAGTAAAGACCCCTCCATCTGTAAACTTATATAGCTAGATTAGTACGAAAGATAACAGTGCTTCAATATAACCTTATTACTAGGTGTGTGCAAGCCAAAATTCTATCCCTTTTTTCAGTGTTGCCCAATTATAAGCACTACAAGCGCTTTCATGTCTTGCTTAAAACATTAGGAATTGAGCTCTCTGGACATTAAGATAGAGACCATTAGGATGTCCCAAAATGTTTCGTTTTCTAACAGACACTTACTACTAGTAGCATCTTAGAGGCTCATCATCAGGCCTTTACCCACTGGAGCTGTACTTCTGCAGGTTTGTTCTTCTTCTAACTTATTTCCCAAATACTTTAGCATCAAAGTTGCCCCAAGAACATTGTTGAACTGTCTTGAAAAGCAAGTTGTATTCAGTACAGAGTAGGAGGGCATAGAAAGCAGTCATTATTACTAGAGCATATTACAGAATTTATATGTTAGCATTGTTACCAGAAGTAATTTTTATATTGCACTTGGAAGAAAGAGTAATCTAAAAATAATCAGAAACTTTCCACTCCATAGTTTAGGATTTTAAGCATTATAGTTGTTACTTTTCTTACCGCAAGGTAATGAAATTGTGTATTTCTGCTAATGCTGCCATGCAAATTTGTATTTATGCTTTACGTATTTTTAAAACATTATACAGAACAAGCATACATGAACAGTCGTTATTATCCATGCTATTGATAAATCAACTGGAAACCTTAACAGACATTCCAAGAAGGATTGGCGTAGACATCCAGGCTCCTACAGATCTCCTCAAGACCAGTGTAAGCGCAAGGGAATAAAGTTTCCCTATTTCCTTCTTATGGATACTGGCATACGACAAGTAGAATGAAGCCTATTGACTTCATTCATGATACTTATTTAGAAAATATTTATGATCTCACCAAATCTGCTGTGAGGTTAAAGTTGTTTATGTAAGTAAATAAACCTTTTCCAGTAGGAAAGCCCTACTTTATGAAATGATGTGTTCACTTAGCCCACTTTTCTTCTCTTTAGAAGTGCCATAAATAGGTGCTAGAGAAAAAGAAAAATATGTTAAATCTATACAATGCTTTTTTTCCTAAGTTTCTCAGCTAGCAACTAACATCTGCTTATAGAATTTATAGAATATCATAGAACATTAGAATATTATATTATCGAATATATACATAATATAGAATATTATAGAACACTGTGATTTCTATGTGCTCTGTAAGCCTCCATGGGCTTTCCTCAACAAACTTGCCTGCTGATTTCATGCTGACGAACATCCTTCTCCCCACTGTTAGGGAATTAGTTCCTTTTGTATATTCTGAATGTGACTCCTTATACTTTCCATTATCTTTGTTACTGGCAGAGGCAATGAACAGTCAGCTCCCATCTATCCTTTTCATGCCAGACATGGTTTTCAAATACATTCTTAATTATATTTTCCCCCCAGATTAGCCATTTACCAAGTATTCCCTCCCATACCTTTTATTATTCTTGCTGCCCTTCCCAAACCTTTTCTACTTAATTTGATTGTTACTTCTGGGAGGAACCAGAACTGTGCACCAAAAGTGAAATACAGACAAGAGGGCATACACTATTTTGGTATCTACTCCTTTCCTAATAATTTCTAAGAAAAAATTACTTGGTTTTCTTCAACAACACTACTAAGCACTGTGGTAACTCGTTCACAGAAGTATCTAGTGTAACCCCAATATTCCAGTCCAGTGCAGCAATGAATTGATACTACTAATTGTAAAGGACAGCTATAAAAATCCAGCTGTTTCAATGAAAATCTGAGAGAACAGCAATACACCTATATGAAGTTCTAATTTATGTCAAAAGTAGTTAAACAAATCATAATGAAACATGTTATCACAGAAGTCTATAGGTGCACATACATAACTGGAAAGTAGAATATACAGGAAATATTTTTCTGTCATTAATCCCTGGCAGACTATTTGGTTTTTATAACAGTAAACTTCGTTCTGGCTTTTAAAAAAAAGTGTAATGTTATTCCTAATTCCTCAAATTAAGGAAAGAAAATAACATTCACATTAAGACAGATCTCACTGATTTCTAACAAAAAATTATGAAGTTAAAATGCACACATAGGAGCTTTACACCAACTCTAATTTTGGTCTGAACTACTTGATTCCTGAATTGCTCATTCTACTCCGCAAGTGTATGACAGCTGTAACATTGTCTGCTCATTCTTTTGAATGAGGTGGTTTTGCTAGCCATTGTGTGGGTGCTGAGTTGACGAAGCAATTAAAATTAAATTGTACATAATTGTATGAAAGGGCCTGAAGAAATAGGGATTCCAGACGTTCCCCAAGCCTAAACATTCAAATGGACCAATTATATGCAACTGTTCATATTTCACTTCATCTTCCAGTGCTGCAGTTAATCACAAGCCCCTCTTGAGCCTGCTGCATAATGCAGGCCCCAAAGAGGCATTCTTTGCTAGAATACCTTGGTTGAGGTCCTGTTTCCAACATCCTCTAGTCTTCCTCCAGACACTGTTATGAAGAAATGGCACAAGAGAAGAGCCAGTTATAAGAGATGAGACAACATTTCCGATCAGCTCTTTTGTCTCCGTCCTCTTCTGCAGAGACAAAATCACCATTTTCTCAGATGCAGAAGGGAAGCTTCCTTTAGCTGAAGGGAAAAATCAGGCAGCCCACTGAAACACCCAGAAGGCAAAACACCAGAGGATGTTTCTTCTGGGTGGGCCAACATCCTTTTCCTTCTCTACAACCCTCTGTGTGTCACCAAAGTCTCCAGTCTTTTCTCCTGGAGACTCCTTCCATCTAAGTATCTCCTATCAGTCATCCTGCTTGAAATCACCTTCATTCATTAAAACACGGGCAAGCATGATGCTGCCTCCTCTGCCCTGTCCTGTTGGTAACTCTCGTTTTCTGCTTCACTTGACAAAGCATGAGCGAGGAATAGTAAGGATATAGTAATAGTAAGAATAGTAAGGTAGGAGGCACAGCCACCCCATGAACCCATTCCTGAACAAACACTATCACCAAATACAGACAGAGGACAAAGAAGTCGAAAGAAAAGCATCTCTCACATCATTGGGCAGCACAGTCCAATGTAGCTGTGATGCTTAAGTTTTCTGTGTCATAAGAAGAAATTCTTAACTCCTTTTTTTTTTTTTTTTGCTGGCATTTTGGAACTATGTGAATTTGAATTATATAAACCTGTACTGTTCAGAACTGGTAATGTCAGTTGTCTGGTACGGAATAAACTAACAGCACCGTGCTTTCTTCTTATGATAATCACACTACCCAGGTTGCGGATATTGGAATGAAACATTAAGATTTCTGATTATGTCACATCATTAAGCAGATAGGGTAAAGTGGAATTTGTATTATGAACTTAAATTGCGTTGTTAAATCTTCTTATGTGATTTGAAACCAGTTCAATGTTTTCTAAATCCTATTATCTCTTTGCACTAATAAAGTTAAGTAGACTTTAGCAGCAAACAAGAGAGATCTGGAAGCAGGTATTATCATAGAATCATAGAATTATGGAATGGTTTGGGTTGTAAGGGACCTTACAGATCATATAGTTCCAACTCCCTGCCACAGGCAGGGGCACCTTCCACTAGAATTGGTTGCTCAAAGCTCTGTCCAACCTGGACTTGAACACTGTCAGGGATGGGCCAACCACAGCTTCACTGGGCAACCTGTGCCAGCGTCTCACCACCCTCACAGGGAAGAATTTCTTCCTAGTATCTAATCTAAATCTACATGCTTTCAGTTTAAAGACAATATCCCTTGTCCTATCACTACATGCCCTTACAAAAAGTGTTGTATTCTTGTAAGTCTTCACAGCTGCACCTTTTTACAGGCACAGAGAAAACTGTACCTATTCTTTGTACATATCCCAGTCTGATACACCAACATCGCATATGAAGCAGGGTTCAAGTTTCTCATTTTTGTCTGAAAGTGTAACCGTGTAGAGTAGTGGAACTTCACTGCAGAAGTAGCGGGACAGATCTTTTTCAAGGAAAGAAACTACAAAGGATACATTTCAGAAAATGCAAGGTCAGGTAATGACTAAACATACAACACATGAAGAAATAATTAGAAACTGCTGAGATAAAAAATTACATTAAAATTCCAAGCATAAACTGAAAGAAACTTGCTCATAGATGATTTCCCCATATAGGCACGTATTTTCTCCCCCCTCTTGCAGTAACAATATAAATTCCATGCTTATTTTTCCAAATCTGTCAACAGCTTCACAAAGAGACCACTTGTGAAGAATTTCTTAATTCATTATATAAAATTGCAAACTGCTGCCAAATCAAATGATCACTATTGGGATGGAGAGAGACAGAAGAATGTGGGAGCAGTAATTATAGTTGACTGGTTCACACGACAGGGCATAGTAATACTCCAAAGACAGCACAGAGAACATGCATCAATCACTTTCAGTAAGTAAAAGTGCCAATATTTTCAAGAACCATAAAACTTATAAATGTGTTTTCTTTTTATGAGGAATCTGGAATGATTAACATGTCAATGTGAAACAAATTTTGTAGTTTCTTCCTCTTTTATACCCAGCCCTGGTTAAAAAAATTCTTTTGGTATTCGAAAGGACACCAGAACCAGGCGTGGGAAAGAGACAGAAAATGCAGTGCTTGAGTCACATTAAGACTTGAAAACTCTTGTGCACTGCCGACATCCCCAGAGGGCTGAAATCATTACAACACTCAGCACAGCCTTTCTGAGAAACCATTATTATGGGACAGCAATCTTTAATAAACCATGGTTTACTCTAACTCACTGAACTCTGGCACTAACTTAATCCTGCTCTAGTCCAGAGAACAATATGGCAGAACCTATGGAATTATCTTTACAGCACAGCTGCAAGGCATGTCCTCCACTGTGATGAGGTATTGCCAACAGAGGTTCCTCACTTTTTAAAAGATTTTCCTGGATATCACACACAGCGCACTAACCAAAACAAAACATGAGACTAAACTAGGGGTTCCAGGCCATGCCAGATGCAGCACTTGGTCCTCCAATTTTGGTTAAATTTCAGTCAGGATCTCCAAGCTACTCTTGTAAATAGCTTCTGTCTTCCTGTGAGATTCATCAGCTTGGAAGCTAGGATGGGCACCCTTCTGGACAACTCTTGCCAACTTCATGGTACAAAACACAAGTACTAAAGTATATAGATTCTCTATATATGTAGCTGTTTAATTTACTTTCCTATAACCTGTATTTCTTACTTTTCTTTTCCCAGTACTTTATGCACCAGATTTTACTAATTTCTGCCCCAGGAAACATCAAAACTTTTTAGGTGTGTGTCAAGCCCCATGTATCATTTAGAATATGATAGCCAGATTGCAGTATTGACAAGAGTGCTTTGAACATTTGTTTATGTATGTTCTTGCGGTGAGATAGCGGACATATTCTGAATGAGGTTACAACAATATTGCTTTCTCTTTGCTTTCCATTCAAATGGCATTATAATGAAGAGCTCCAATATTTTTTGTTCAGATGTCATTTTTTAATTATGTGATCTGCTGTCACCTTTCAGTGATACGTTGAATTGAAGCCAAATGTTCTACCTTAGCTAACACTTAAAGGGAAGAATTTAATAAATTATGCCAGTGACATACCACTTGAAACTAAATTGAGTAAAATTCTATGAAGCCGTGATAGTGACATCAAATAGAGCTAAGGAGAACACTTCTCAGGAGATTAGGTCAAAATGGGCATTTTGACTTTGATTCACAGTGGATTTTCACCAAACACAAAAGTGGATTAAGGAAGTAATGACAAGTTTTAGGCTTCAGAGCTTACGTGCAAGCCACAGCTATTACTCTCACTTTTCTACTAAGTTGGAACAGGAAAGCATTCAGACATGTAATGCATCACAAAAGGTAAATGCTTTCTTTTCAATTTTGTTTCTTGTACCTGTCCCCCATGACAAGTGGGAAACAAAGAGAAGAGGCACTTCCAGGAAGAAGCTGGAGGCACTGCTGAGGCGGACAGGGGAAGAGAGAGCAGCCCTCTGGCGTCTGCAGCCAGAAGTACAGCAGCTCTTTGCCCCCAAACCCCACTTTAGAAGGTTTGGATCCTTCCATACAACCACATGAACAGCTATTCCTCTCCTCTCAGAGTAGACCCTCCTTCTCTGACTTGTCTGTCACAACACAATGAAAAATATCAGAGAAAGTCCTATGCCGCCTGATAGGTTGCCCATGCAACCCTTAGTGGCTTTTGTTGGGGAGGGGGAAGGCAGAAAAATCTTTTCTTCATTAAGAACATTGTGTGGCCAGTTGCTTTAACAAACACATAGCAAATCCAAAGTATGGATCTTATAAACTTACCTATGAGAAAGCAAATTTGCTCCCTGCTGTAACAGTTACATTTCTTTTAGAAACACTTCTATGAAGTTTGGCATTATAGTATTTTACTTTGTAGGGATTTTGGCATTATTAGAATCTAGGATTGGCTGTATAGTTGTTTGGGTTTTTTGTTTTTTTTTTTGTTTTTTTTTTTTTTTTTTGTTGTTGTTGTTGTTTTTGTTGTTTTTTCTGTTAAGTACCCGGAGATCGCTGTCATTTGATTTTCCTGAAAAATAATATCCACATTTCAGTTGTCCATCTAATGCAATGTTTCAGTCTAGGAATACAGAAATAAGAAAAACACAACTCAAGTATAGCCTAATGATTAAATTAATGAATTAATCAGAAGTATAGTAATACCTTATAAATGCCTTTTATAAGGAAAATAAAATATAAATGCCTTTAAAAATATGGTTTCACTGTAATACCTTCAGCATGTTTGCATAACTGTGAGTGAAGAAGTCAAAAACATCTAGAGAATATTTATGAAGCCACTGGAGTGAATGATCAATCTGAAACAGTGTCAGATAAACCCTTATTCAGATCTTGTGAACGGTACAAGAAATTGGTACAAGAAATTGTGTTATTGTTTAATGATGCAAGCAGCACATTTAAAATGTTATAGTTCAGCAAATCTAAAATACTTAAATAGTCAGTCCCTAGTAGAACTACGACAATTTTGTACCTCTACTTTTAGGTATATTTCTTCACTGAATGTTATAGCATTATGTGAATCTATGATTTTAAAAAAAGAAAAGATTCAGATCATTTTCTGACCTACGCTGCTGCATCAACGTAAAAATCAGTCATGCAAAAACTGGAAGCATATTTGTAGTTTCTGATCTTATTTAGCCCGTAATAATTCCATGTCGTGAACGTATCTGTCAGAGTCAAGAAACAATGTATTTTTTTTTTATGCCAAGGAATCTGCATTATCTCTCTAGTATTTTTGACTCAGTTAGAATCATAGCTACACTTGAGAACTTGAAGACTTTGCACACTACAGTGTTTTTTATACAGGTTGTATGCTTGAGTATTCATCACTGCTCCCTTACTCTCTCTCCTTTGCAATAAAATATTGCTTTTTCCTGTCAACAGTGTTTATTAATTTGATTTCAATTAAGAAATAAAGACTACTGCTATCAACTCACAGGTATGCACTTCCTTAATTGGCCAAGGAAGTTGATTATAACCAATCATATTCAACGCAATCACTACTCCAAGTGTTTTCAAGTGACTCAATTGTGACTGTAAAAGCAAAAATATTTTTTTCCAAGATGTGTAATAAGTAGCAAGTGTTTTTTGTTTTTTTGTTTTTTTTTGTGGGTTTTTTTTTTTCACACATTAATCCATTATTCCTGTTTTCTCTCTGATGTTTAGTCTTAACCATGAGGCTTAAATGGAAATAAACATATACTATTCTTTAATAACAAAGAAATAGTCACCAAATATGATGTTGTTACAATATTTAACTGAATCACAGACTAAGTAAAGAAGAAAATCACAGGAAATATAAAATAAGTGTTTCAAGAGTTTCTTGTTTGATCTGAAAAAAGAGTCTTACTTTAGAAGGACTGTTGAAAGAAAATCAGCTAGTATCTTAGTCCCAGAAAGTCTGAAACTTGTTTCAATGTGTTGAATTCCTCAAGCAAAAGACACGACATAGAAACTCAGGCAGGATTTTAATTATAAATTCTTGTGTAAGAAATAATTTTAAAGGTGATTGTATTAGAATTTATGTTAACCATAATGTACAGCAAAACATAATTCTGAGCTATGTTATACATAATTGCAAATATTTCACTGCATTTTCCATCCAATTTTAATCTATGGATTTAGCTTTGCTTGATGCTTGAAAGCTTTAATGAAAGGCTTGCTTTCAGTTTATTCTGGATTTGACTTAACAATATTATTAAACCAATCCTACAATTTCATTTCTTATCCTTGAATTACTATTAGGATTATAATCTTATAGTGAACTTGGGTGGGCCTCATCCTGCAAATTGTTCTGTGTTGGCAACCCACAGAATTATGACTTTGGAAAATGGGAAGGACTGAAGACTGTCAATGAAGAAAACAAGTCCCACGCTTTCACATTGCTACCATGCTTCCTTGTGCTTTTAGCCACAAAAGTCAGCTGATTCAATGTACTGGTTTCATGTATCAGCTGCCAAAAATGATCTCAACAAGAAAATTGTATTGCCAGTGCATGGTTCTTCACATATAATAATTCTTCCAGATGTACATATACATGTATAAGCATAAAACACAATTGGGGTGGAGGATCTCCACTATAGTAATCTGGAAATAAACGGTAAGCATGGATACAGCAGGTGAAACCTTGGAAACAGACTCTGACTCGTGGGCAATATGTAAACTTTCCCACTCTCTGTACTTGAGCCCCGTATCTCATTCTCCCCCCAAATTTGAAACGAATAGTCCTGATGTTAAAGGACTGTTGATGGCTGATATCCATCTGCAAAGGATGAAGCTTACAATTTTCGTACCATTATGGGAAATTACCTGGCAAGCCACTGGGAAGGCATTTGAACATGAACTCAGGAAGAGAGCTGTCTCTACTTTTTGGTAGATCTTACACTCTGTTTTTATCTCCCGTACCTCGTAAAACATTTTCATGTGAATAGACACATTTTGAGGAACAACTTTCTATGAAGTAATGAAGTACGTTCTATAGGTTAAACATTTTTCTCCTTCAAAAAGGCTAAATGACTTCCTTAAACCACTCTTGACCAGTTCCAAGTTACAAGCTCAAGGTAACACGCATTGCTATGACTTGTGCTATCACCTGGCCAGTCTGGGTAGTCACAGGTGACTCACTTTACTTGGAAAGGTATACAAGAGAAAAGTAGAGCTGTGATGTAGTGTAAAACATTAACACTGCTGGTATGAGAAGTACAATTACCATACTATCATCCCAAAAGGCTGAGGTGGAGTTCAGTGATGCTGAGGGGTCAGACAGGACTGGCAAAACTGTCAGTTTTACAGATACTCATATTACTCATATGTAATAAATTTTGCTGATCACAAAGTTAGAATTTGAGACTCTAGACACAAAGTGATTGATGTGAACATTTCTAATAGTCAATTTAATTGTCTTTTTGTGGTGTGTTAATTTTATTTTATTTAACTTTCCCCTGCTCTGAAACTTGCGCTAAGACCTGCAGTGGCAGAAGTCAGAACCCGACATGTCTGAAGACCCTTATTCCTTGTGCTGAACCTACTTTGGAAAGCGTGATGGTATGGGCCTTTCATTAAATACAAATCAAATACTGTTTATTAAAAACAATTCAGTGCTAAAAATAATAATCTTGAAATTTACAAGGTTATTCAAGTCTACTTACAAACAAACGCACATTATGACTGATTATTAAAAACACAGTACTCTCCAGCACTGTATGTTGAGTGCAGCTTACAATGTTCCAGAGGATTCTGGAAGGAATTAAACACAGAAATTACGTCAAACTAGAGCTTCTGAGTTTAGTGAACGCTCGGTACAGAGATGGAAAAAATGCAGTTGAGGAGCTTAGTCTTACTATTTGCAAAGTTGCATGGTGGGGGTCATTCACAGGGAGGGCATGTAAGCAGCTTTAAATTATTTTCTTGTTTTGACTTGACTTTGAAGTAAGGATTTTAATGCAACGTTTTTTAAATATGCGGTTTAGAATATGCTGGATATTAAAATCACATACTAGTGATGGGAAAAAGCCCGAAACACCAAACACCTATTGTTTTAGAAGAGGCTTGAGCAATTTCTCCTTTTTTTTTTTTTTTTTTTTTTTGTTGGTTTTAAATCTCCTGGAATTCAATTACACAGCACATTCCATCTATCTGCCACAGCAGGACCCTTTATCAGGACTTGCTGATTACTACTTATTCATTGTTTCAGTGTGAGCCCTTGAAGGATTTCATTTAATACAGATTAGTACCTTTATTAAACTGTGGTTAATTGAAGCCTCCAAGCTCTGCTAAATATTGTTCAGTGAAGTGGATTAGTTGTTTTAATTTGTTGCTCTCTTTCACAAAAACAAACCACTGAATGAAATAATTACTTTTTCCACTGGGCTACTGAGGGTGACATGACTATAGGGCTTATGTATTTTAAACTGGCAGTTTTCTAACTTACAGAGATGCTTACAGTTCAGCAAAATCAGAAACTGATTTGACCCCAGCAGCACTCTTTTGGAATGGTTTGATTTTAAAAAAGAATAAATTAAGGCCACCATCAAGAATGCCTTCTCAAATGTATGAGTAAAATCTGGCACTGTTTTTTCTGATCAGTAAAAAAAAAGAAACAGAAAAACCATACATGCTGGAACATATTGAATCCTTATTTAAAATTCTATTGTCTTCATAAGGGTTTCTGTAAAGAGTTTTTATCTGACTTTATTCCCTGTTGAGCACCAATACTAAGAAAGATAAGAAAAACTTAAGCAATAATCCTGTACCCACTGCAGCCAGTGACCCACTGAAGAGTGCTTTATTAAAAGATTGTCAGGAAACTTACAAAATGAAAACATGTGCCACATTGTTTTTCACTGTTGCCTTCTTAGAGGATGATAATTTAAAATTTAATTAAAAATAATGGGTCATATGAATTTTAACGTTTTAGCTTGTGACTGATTTACACTGGCAATTCTTTGTTTAAAGGAAAAAAATCAGTAAGACTTGAAAAAGAGGATTATAAGAAAAAAATAATTCACCAAAACCAACTAAAACACTTGTGCCCTGGGTTCAGCAGCAGCAGTCATTTTTCTCCCTCTTAATTGCTGGTGCAGTGCTGTGTTTTTGACTTCCAGCCTGGGAATAGCGCTGATAACACCTATATTTTAGTTGCTGCTCAGCAATGTTTACTCTGACCAAGGGCTTTGTGAGTCTCATGCTCTGCCAGGGAGGAGGGGAAGCCGAGAGGAAGCAGAGACAGGACACCTGACCCAAACTAGCCAAAGAGGTATTCCATACCACAGCACATCATGCCCAGGATGTAAAACTGAGGGCAGTTACCCGGAAGGGCTAGATCACTGCTCCGTTGGGCTGGGTATTGGTCGGTGAGTGGCGGGCGGTTGTATTCGCTTCCCTTGTTATTTCCCTTATCATTATTGTTATTGGTGGCAGCAGTGGTTTGTGTTATACCTTAGTTACTGGACTGCTCTTATCTCAGCCCGTGTGAGTTACATTCTTTTGATCCTCCTCCTCATCCCTCCGGGAGGTGGGGGGGGAGGAAGGAGGGAGTGAGAGTGTGTCTGTGTGGCAGGGCTTAAACCACGACAACTTGGAAAAATACCTCTGCGTCTACGAGAGAGATGTGATAACAAAATGGCTCCTGTTTTTTTTACCCAGCATAAGAATTCCTGCTAAACTAAATAGGCTAGTGAGGAAAGGCTCAGTTCAGAGTCATAGAGTGATTGCTCATTCAACACAGAGCTCTAGCCATCTTTGAAAACTGGTAAGAGTGAAGTAAGGTTGCTGTGGGGGGCTGCATAGAACAAATACAGTCTATACAACCATACCAGCTGCAGCCCAGTGGGATTCTGGCTATGGTGAAAGATATTCATTGCCAACTGAAGATATGAATAAGTACACTGAATTTATTACTAGATAGAATTAATAATTATTACATTATTAGAGACTTAAACTATGCTATGTTTCCCATATTCAAAATAATTCAAAGTAACCTTCTTACCGCAAGATAGGTTTACCAGCAAAAAGTTTCATTATTTATTCTAAGAACAGTTTACTCTATATTCCACAAATAAGACACTTCACACCAAGCATAACTAAAAATAATGAGAAAGAAAGACAAGTGTACTAGGAACTAATGACATTATGCACTACTGTTTAGCCAAACTGTAGAGTAGGAAATACACATTGTAGTAGAGATGATGTAAGTGAATTTCAGAAGGAAAGAATATCCAAATTTTAGATTTGTCTTTTAAAATAACATTAGGTAAGGACTGCATTTGGCTAAACTTTACTTTTAGTTTCTGACAGGCAAAGCCACCAAAATTAGTGGTATAGCATCAATAAAATGCAGAGATGAAACTGACCCTGAACTTGTCTGATTTTATCTCAATGCTGGAAATGCTAGTATACGTTAGGCTTCAGTTAAGGAATTTAATGCTTTCTAATGGAGCTTCCTTGGGTCTCTCCAGGCAACACTCATATGTAATAGAGTTAACAGTGCTAGCGTGTCTGTTACTTTCTATCCAGGGGAGGATTTGCAATAAGACATACTATGACTAAAAATGAGTGTAGCGGTCATCTTATCCAATTTGTTGAAAATTACAGATTCACAGCATGAAGAAGGCTCAACTCAGCTACATCTGCTTGAAAAGTCTGCAGACAGGAATGACAGGTCAAGGCACAGTGCCTGCTGTTGTAGAAAGAAGTCTGATTTCTTAGCCACCCAAAGGACTACTCCTGTCTTCCTTTTCTCTTTCATTTTTCCTCTGTAATTTACACCTTTTCAAAAGGAAAAAAAAATTATAAAAAGATATACAAACACTCCACTCTCTGAGGATTTAAAGTGCCCTTGGCACTTCTTAATTATGCATGGAGAAAACACAAGGACTTATTCAGAGTATGGGAAGGTCGCAGCTCCAAAGGCACAGACTTGTGTGTTAAAACTGGCACCTCAGATCAGCAGCCCTACAGCAACAGTGATAGTAAAGAAAAGAGATCTGAGGGAGGAGGATTAACTGTGTCAGCTCTTCACTGCCTGTGTGGCTCCTGGAGACGTCAGGAGCTAGTTGTGCGGACAATGCTGATGAAGGTGGTCGCACTTTCTGTGGCAGCCCTGTCCCAGCACCATCACTTGGGTGCAGCTGGGAGTCCTGGCAGCAGCCCTATCACAATCTTTCTGCCAGCCAGGTTGGTAAACCAGTGTGTTACTGGGTAGTTTTCTTTGTAAGATCTTGTCTTGGGATCTAGCCAATGGTCTACAGACTCAAAAGTGGTTCATTTCTTAAAAACTTCATATTACTTCAACAAAACTGATACATATCTCTTATTCTCTACATTCACGCTTAAAAGGTATTTCAGAGTAATAGTGCGATCTGCACAATGTAACATCTTGCAAACCTCCCATTATCCTCTAATTACTCATCTGCATGTATAACTGTCAAAGACCTCCTAGCAAGCAAATGTGCAAGATTAGAATCACACCAATGATTCTACCATGAAGACAGAGGTCAAAATCCGAGTGGCACTCTGTGGCTCTAAGTGAAGTGTTTTAAAGCAAATATTTCAGATGAATCTCTGAAAGCCAGGCACTTCACCAAAAGGAAGAAGCCTAAATGCTTCCCACAAAAGTTCCCCACTAACTGTCAGAAGTGTCAGTATTTTATGTTTGTTCATGCCTGCAAAAGGCTCAAGGTAAGGAAGAAATAGGAATTTGGATCTTTGAAAATCACACTGTAAGCGTCAGAAATACAAGATTTACTCATGAAAAAATGCTCATCCCTGGGTTTTCCTTTCATGAAGTCACTTCATCAAGACTGCAATTTTATGAGCCTCTTTTCACAGAACTGCAATTTTTAAGAGTCTGAATGATGCTGGGAGAGTTTGCTTCTCCAAATGAAAAGTATGTAAAATAGCAGCTATGATGTCTTGGGAAGATAGTTCACATTTTCTTCATTTTGGACTTTTCTGCACAGATACTATATTCTATGATAAACTTGGATTTCTTAAGTTTATATCATACAAACTTGAAGATTAAGATACCTATAAGAACTCCACAGCCACAGGACTCAGTAAGTTTTAAACCTGGAAGCTACATGCTCAGAGCAGAGCTACTTTGCTATAAATGTCTCTCTCTCTCTCAACTTACAGAAGAATGTGACTGTTACCTTCCTTTTTATGGCAATGTTAACAGGATGAGGGTCACCGAGCTTGTTAGATTACATTCAAATGAAGACAGCTAGCTAGGTAGAAGATATTCAAACAATTTTTTACGGGAGAAAAAAATGGCAAGAGTTAAATAACCACAGCACAGCATAAAAAATGAAAGAATGTCACAGGATTTCACAATATATATGAATATAATACAATATATAACTTTCACAGTATACATGAAGTTTCCGAATATTTAATTCAGCTTTTTATCACTCTATTTCCCCTACAGCTTCCTCATTAGTGTCTCAGACTTTGATTGTAAAAGCCATTCAAATGTTGTGAGAAAGTACAGAGAAACAAAGAGGAAAAAATATCTTACAAAGACGTATGCCCAACAGATTTGTTACTCTGTAATGTAACATCGGCAATGAAAACAGTTTGTTCTTAAGTTATCTTTTTTATGATGTCTTGAAGTTTTTACCACAAAGCACATATTGTAATATTACCGCCTTAGCTAACTGTGCTGAAGACACCAAAACAAAGTGAGGATCCAGTACTGGCATTTTTAGGGACCACCATCAAACAGACTTTCCTCATGACAACATCTGAGAAAAGGTTAGTTCTGTTAGTTCAGAACACGCGCTACTTACAAGAGTTCTGGTCTGAACTGAATAGTGGCCCGATACACACCTGTATGACTTAGAAAATGTCTCGTTTTCAATACCTAAAAATGCTTTTGCTAAGCATTTTTCCTGTGTCAGTATTGTAGAGAAGTCAGATCAGCTATGAGTTTCTTTAATAACAAACTGTGTGTTCATGGTATACTTAAAAAGCTTTATGCAGATTTCTCTCTTACACTGTCCCACACAACATCCTTGTCTCTAAATTGGTGAGACATCAATTTGATAGATGGACCACTTGGTGGATAAAGAACTGGCTGGATGGCTGCATGCAAAGAGTTGTGGTCAACGGCTCAACGTCCGGCTGGAGACCACTAACAAGTGGTGTCCCTCAGGGATCAGTGTTGGGACCGGTCTTGTTCGACATCTTTGTCGGTGACATGGACAGTGGGATTGAGTGCGCCCTCAGCAAGTTTGCCAATGACACCAGGCTGTGTGGTTCGGTTGATATGCTGGAGGGAAGGGATGCCATCCAGAGGGACCTTGACATGCTTGTGAGGTGAGCTGATGCCAACCTTATGAAGTTTAACCATGGCAAGGGCAAGGTCCTACAGCTGGGTTGGAGCAATCCCAGGCACAGCTACAGGCTGGGCAAAGAAGAGATTCAGAGCAGCCCTGTGGAGAAGGACTTGGGGGTGTTGGCCAATGAGAAACTGAACATGAGCTGGCTTCAGTGTGCGCTCGCAGTCCAGAAAGCCAACCATATCCTGGGCTGCATCAAAAGGAGCGTAACCAACAGGTTGAAGGAGGTGATCCTGCCCCTCTACTCTGCTCTTGTGAGACCTCACTTGGAGCACTGTGTGCAGTTCTGGTGTCCTCAACATAAAAAGGTCATGGAACTGTTAGAACAAGCGCGGGCCATGAGGGTGATCAGGGGACTGGAGCATCTCCTGTATGAAGGCTGAGAAAGTTGGGGCTGTTCAGCCCAGAGAAGAGAAGGCTGCGTGGAGACCTCATAGCAGCCTTCCAGTAGCTGAAGGCGGCCTACAAGGATGCTGGAGAGGGACTCTTCGCTAGGGACTGTAGTGTTAGGACAAGGGGTAAGGGGATAAAACTTAAACAGGGCAAGTTTAGATGGGATATAAGGAAGAAGTTCTTTACTGTAAGGGTAGTGAGGCACTGGAATGGGTTGCCCAGGGAAGTCGTGAATGCTCCATCCCTGGCAGTGTTCAAGGCCAGGTTGGACAGAGCCTTGGTTGGCAAGGTTTAGTGTGAGGTTTCCCTGCCCATGAAAGGGGGGCTGGAACTTGATGGTCTTAAGGTCCTTTCCAACCCTAACTATTCTATGATTTGACGATTCTATTACCCATAAATTCAACTTCTCTCCTGCTGCAACAATGGAAAATGATTCCCCCAGTAATGTGACAGTGTTGTTTAATCTGGACCTTTTCAAAGGCAAGAAATCATTAGCTGTATATGCTCTCACTCCATGATTTTAAACCAACTTTGCTATCATTTATTTAACATTTATCACTTCTAAGTTTCATCTGTAGTTTAATTACTTAAATCCAGTAATTTGCAGATTTTTTAATGCTTATGTTTTGTAACTCTACCCTTCCCTGTGCAGATACATAACTACTAGTGTTCAACACAAGCCTCAGAAAGCAGAATGTCTGAGTCTTAAAATTAACCACAGTCTACCTGATTCTCTTTGATGGAAATGAATGCAAAAAGGAAACCACGAAAGAAGAAAATATCACAGATTTGGAAAATAACATCCCTACCCACAAGTGTTTAGCTTTGCCATGACTGGATGGGATTTTATTAGCATTTACACACTTTGGGATTTATTCCCTTAAAGAAAAAAACCTCCAAACATAAACAAAATAAAAAATAAATAAATAAATAAAAAAGAAGACAAGAAAGACGTAAAAGCACCCAAACTTAAAAAAAAAAAAAAAAAGAAGAATCTTGACTCTGATGCAAATTTAAAAAAATTGACTAGCTGGGCTTGTTAATGCAACATACATTTTTTCATGATGAAATATTTTATCGATATCCAAGAAAGCACATTTTGCATACTTCTGTAGGGGCTGGTGCTGTTTAACAGAATTAGTTGACTGTGCCATCGACTTCAGCAGGATGAGAATTTGTGGTAAAATTTTATGTGGGGTGTTTACAGCACAGAAAAGAGGAAGATCAAGGCTGTGATTGCCATCTCAGGTGTCGATACATACACAAGACAACATCACAGAAATTAAAGGTAGCTATCCATTCACTAGGTATATCAAGCATTTACAGCAAATAATGTAGCTTTTTATTATTGCTATTAAAAGCCTGAGAAATATTTTCCTAGTAAGAAATCTTACAGAAGCACACAGTATGCCTGGGAGCGTCATGAAATTTTGGGGGGTTTGTGTATTTACTGCATACCTATTTAACCAGAGGTGGTCCAACTCTGTCCTCCCAAAACACTAATGTCATAGATTTCATTGCACAAGGAAGGAAAGATTCTATGATTTATTGATTTCAGATGTATTTCAGTTTCTCTAAGCTTGAAATTAAATGCAGTTAGTCATGACAGCTTCAGGCTAGAACTTCAAGTATGTTAAACAGCTAATATTTGTTCTATTAGTTATCCATTTCACTGCATTTAAAAATGTTTCATGTAATGATTTGAATATAAGCGCCCTATGAAAACTCTCGTAAACAGAAAACATGGAGAGATTTTTTACTGCTAACACCAGTTTCCAGCACAAACACATTGCAATTCGCATCCATCAAGAGACTGAAGAGCTATCCTCCGTCTTCAATCACAGGTTTTCCTTTGTGACTAAATGTATAAATGGCATCTAGATCTAAACAAGTCAATTTTTTGTCTAGATCTAAGCAAGTCAAGATCTAGTAAGTCAAATTCACTTTCAGTCTCTGATAACTGAAGTCAGATATGTGTACTCATATTGAAGGTGAATTTGATCCAAAATAAACAAGACACAATTGTTTGCATAGACAGGCTTAATATAATGTAAAATTAATTTTCTCTGTAATCAAATCCACAGTGTTCTTCCTGGTGTATTGAGTCTTCCAGGCCCCAGCTACAGTATGAATGATTTACGCAGCCCTTGTGCAAGGCCTTTCAGGTAAATTGCTTGGAGGAGAGAGGGAAGGGAGATGAAAAAAAAGAAGAAAAATGGGCTGTTTTTACTCTAGGCTGCATTTATTCTAACTGCAGTCAGAAATTAATGGTCTCTTTGTATTTGTGTCAAGGGAGAAAACTGAAGGTTATTTTTAAACCTTCATTGCTTATTTAACAATAGGGTAAATGTCTTTTGCCCCTGGGACTCTGCATGAGTCAAGGCTGGCCCTGTGTTCCATAATTGCTGGGATCTCACTTTCAGGATGTGCAGTAAACACATTAGCACACTTTCAACACATTGCCAGAGAGATCCAAAGGGAATAGTGGCAAACCCTGCAAGAGGGCAACTTGAACACCATGTGTTTGTAACCATTTCTGGAACAGAATTCAACTTTCTTGGTTTAAGATGATGAAAAATAAATGTGAATCCTCTACTGAACATGGTTCAATATTTCAACCAGCAATGTATCTGGAATTCTTTAGCCCTGAAGTTTTAGTTCAGCTTATATGTATATGTTTCCGCTACAACCAGTACATTCCAAATTGACTATTGAGGAGTTTTCTGTAAATCACATCAGTATTTTTAAAAATAGCTTTCTTTCCCTTAGCATTTTAAAAGCAGCATATAAAAAAACAGGCAACAATAATAAAAAAAGTAAAAAAAAAAAAAAAAAAAGATTGTCAAAATACTCCTTCTGGGGCAGTCCTTTAGAAAGCCACAGACTCTCCAACCTGCGGAGAATCAGTATGTTCGCGTAGAGGCTCTTCAGCTGATGAAGCTAAATCAGCATACTGCTAGAGTTAAGGGAGAAGAAGGAAGAAGGGGTTTACAGTTTTGCAGGGTGGTTTCTGTCCTGTTTCTCACTTTTCTATGCAACATGTAGGCACCTGGCAGACCCTCATGCTCTTGTGCTCTCTTGCTCCCTGCCCAGCAGTGACCAATGCACAGGACTTGGAACTCTCTCTTGCCCCAGGACAGCAGGGGAGAGGCAGGGAGAGTTGTCACCCAGGAGGGGCCTGGGAGACTACCTCATGTATCGGAAAAAGAAAATATCAGATGCCTTTTTGAAACTGGAGTAATATAATCTGACCTCATATAGTCTACCACTGTCCAGCAAATTGAGTGAAATCATGTTTTGCCCATACCTGATATTTTCGCTCAGTTATGCAAATTTAGATAAATGGGTTCAGTTGTATTATGCTGTACATTAAGATTAATTCAACAGCACATAAGACTTTAATAGACAGCAAGTCTTTTCCACTTCCCCTTATTTACCTTCACCAGTCTCCATCCTATAATTTACCAAATAAACCACAGACCACATCAATTTCTTCTACAACAAAAGAAGTGTACTGCAGATCATTTTCTGAAAACACTGACACTAATGCAATTATACAGACATGATCTGCTACTTTAAGATCTCATCTGAAATCATAACAAAGGCATCTATTACAGGAAAAGTCTGTTTTACCATTGCTTTTACAGAGTTACATATAGAACAATTTCAGTAATGTATTGGAATTAGCTCATTTCCATTTTATCACCAGTGCCTCATGGCCTCACTACAGGTTGCAAAACACAGTCCGGCTATCTATCTTATTTTTGCAGTCTCACACAGTGAAAAATAGTTGTTCGACTTTTTTCAAATTGTGCTACTCATAGCTGAAATTTTCACCACAAAACTCAAAAACTTATTACAGGTGGGAGTAGCACCTTTTTGAGAAAAAGAAGCAAGTTACAATTTAAGCTGAAAAATAATATTACCAATTTTGTTTAAAATTCACTGACAGCAGGATGCTTCATCTAACGCATATAGTCCCAATGTCAGGCTTGTGAAATAAATTGCCATGACTGCAAAACCTCATGTTTGCTGCTTTTCTAGCTTCACTGTAGATCTGAATTACAGTTTACCCCTGAAAAAAACTTAATTACTCTAATACTATTGCCCAACATGTGAACAGAAACTTCCATCTTAAATTAGTTAAATTAGGCAAAGAGTGGAGATTATGTTGCAAAGACTTGTATCTTTCACGCTTACCTTCCTCTCCCCATATCGCAAGATTATTTAAAACTAATTCTGCCATAAATGAAACAAATTGTTGTGAGACACTGAAATTATGTTAGAGCTAAAGAAAAATTAAGCGGAAATGGGAAAAAATCAGCCAGCAACTGAAAAACTCTAATGAAGATATTAGATTTTTCTTTTTAAAAGCTGCAAAATAGTAATTAATGGAGACTACAGAGTGTACTTCTAGAAGACCTAATTGGACTCTGAAAGATAGGCACTGATCAAACAGATGTGTAACCAGCCTGGAAGTACTGAACTGGTCAGCCTTGCAAAGATAGTTTTGCTATTGTGCATGCAGATATAGGACGCCAGCAGCTTTTTTTTTTTCTTTTCTTTTTTTTTTTAAGACTAGGAGAACTAAAAAGGAACATAGAGAATTTCTGACTATGGGGCACTTCTAAATGCTGAAGTATCTTAATGAATGAAGGATCTATTTTTGCTAAATGAATGCTTTCAAAACTACAGCTAATAAAAGGAAAAGATGTTAAGGTGCAAAACGTAAATTAACAGTCATTTTAGAAGGCTAATTTTAGGTAAGTAACACTCATTAAGACAAACTGAAATCAAGACACTTGAAGTCCGGGAAGCTTATCATGCTTAAGAAGTCATGCCTTAGATTATCCTTCTCATTCACTCTTAACATCTTTACAGAATTTTAACTTGTGAAACACAGATACTAAAAGATTCCACATAATATTACAGGGCTTTCTGAAAAGCCACTGGAAGGGGAGAAGTGATGCCAACAATTGTGCAATCATGGGCTGCAGAATGCGAATGTCTCAATTGGGCTACTGGACCAGAAGGATGAGCCCATTTTTAGTAGTGTCACTTCTAATACATTATGGCAGTAAAGAACAAATGAACAGCTTATTTCCCACAGACATTTTCAAACCCTTAGAGACTGCCATTTGAACCATTCTTTAATTATCTCTGGCACAGGCTTCAGAAAGCTCTGTTAGCCAAAAGTGAGAATATAACTGAAATTTTGCTCTGGTCCAATAGTAGTACTTACGATGCTCATAAAATATAAGAGTCAACTTTAAGCAGTCCATAATGTTCATGGAACCGTAGACTCAGAATGGCTAGGGTTGGAAGGGACCTTAAAGATCATCTAGTTCCAATCCTGCTGCCATGGGCAGGGACACCATCCACTAGACCTGGTTTCTCAAAGCCTCATCCAACCTGTCCTGAATATGTCCAGGGATGGGGCAGCCACAGCTTCTCTGGGCAACCTGTGCCAGCGTCTCACCACCCTCATAGTGAAGAATTTTGTCCTAATGTATAATCTAAATCTACCCTCTTTCAGCTTAAAGTCATTCTCCCTTGTCCTATCACTACACGTCCTTGTAAATAGTCCTTCTCCAGATTTCCTGTAGGCCCCTTTTAGGTATCAGAAGACTGACATCAGCTCTCCCTGTAACTTTTCTTCTCCAAGCTGAACATGCCCAACTCTCAGCCTGTCTTCATCAGAGAAGTACTCCAGCCTTCTCTTTAATGCATTTCTTATTAATATTTTTCCCTTGTCCTGGTTTTCATTCTTTCCCCTCCCTATAATAACGGATTGTGCTTCATCTTTACCTGGATAATTTTCAGCATCAATCTTGCTTTCCCTTTTATTTGGTTGCACTACCTATGTCCTCCTTTCACACTTCTCACACTGCATGTGTTCTGCTCTTTTCTAACTCACTTTGTCAACTTACAAGTTGGCAACATGGGCAGTCCGTACCCGGATAAGCACTGCATCAAGTGCGTGGTCCCTAGTTATTACTTGCATCATCTCGTGGTGGGCTTCACTGTATACCTAGTAGGCCAGAAAACAAAGTTTTAGCTAATGACTGTTAAAGACGACAGTGGTATACCATGAGTACTGAGTAAGACTGTGACTTGAGCAGCAAGCCAATTCTACATCATCCCTAAAGCAGAAGGATTTCTGTCTCCAAGTTTCAGGATTCTCAACTTTTGTATCAACCTCATTGCTCTTCCATATTGAAATCATTAGGCCAGAGGTACTTAAACATGCTGTGATTCTATCATGCCTGAAGGATTATAAACAACAACTATCATCTGCAAGAGATACTGCCTCAACTACCCAGAGCTTCTAATGTATGCCACGGAAAACAACTATACACACTAGCCTGGGTTGGAAGTCTGTAATAATGTCAGAATCATTACTTGTGATGTCTAATGACAGGACAGCCAAACCATCAGAGAGCAGTGCTCACGTATACATGAATTTTTACACTGGAAAGTGGGGAACCTACCTACAAACACCTCTCCCTCCTTGCATGTATTTTTGTGGAGAACACACCTTCCTTGAGGCAGACTTGTTATGGCATGATGTTAATAATGTAGTTTTTAACAGCAGGTATTTCCTAGTAGTTTTTAACAGCAGGTATTTCCTAAGGCGATAAATAAAAGACCTTGGTAGCTTTAACCTCCAGTCCCGATGCAGGCCAGACTCTCATGAATGACCATGTGACTACGTAGTTAAACATGAACAAGGGGTTTTGGATTATGCAGCAAACACAATTAACTATTTGAAGCATATGAAGGAAGTGCAGTGTTTATCCTATAACATGTAAAAGAAAGCGCGTAAGTATGTTGCATTATCAGGGCTTCTTTAACCAACAGTCTTCCAACTGCCTTTCTTAGCCTCCCTTGGCCACATTGAGGGTTTTAACTTTTCACACATGAAAGTAATAATAAACCAAGGGCCTGTTTTTCTGAGCAGAAAGCTAAAGGACTGAATGCATCTTGTGCTCTGGTTGTTTCTCTTTACATTCTGTTAGTGAGTGAGCTGTATGTCAAATAAATTCAAAATCTATGGCTGGAGTAGCTTGATGCATAAGAGCTTGTGCTCAGTGTTTCAGTCTGAAGCCAAGATTCATGAACAATCTTTAAAGACTCTTATTAGGTCAATCTAGTTCTCTGGCATGAAAGGACAGTCTCTTTAGGTGAGGACATTTCTAAATCAGATAAATAATTTTCTGAAAAACATGTCTGTGCTCTTTTAGGACTAAAATATCACTTATTTTTGAAAAGTATTTTCTATCTTTAAGCAGAGAAAGGACACCTTTAAAAGTACACTTAAAGAGAAATTATGTTTAGTACTATTCCGCTGGCTTTTTTTCCATTATTTTTACATAACATTTGTCCTGTCTCTTTCCTTTTTCTGTTCCATAAAATCTAAAATAAATCAGACATAATGTGCTGTCTGTTCCATTACAGTGTATCAACAAAATGTTTGGAATTGCAAATTAGGTATTTGCACTGGATATTTACATACTTCCTTTGTTATTCCCCATAATTTTCTGCATTTTAATAAAACTGGATGCCCTGATTATTTTCCCTGAACTACTGTTTCAGGCTCCCTGTTTGCCTGGGAAGGGGAAGAGCTGAAAACTATTTCGGCTGTCAGATTTATTTCATGCAATTGTGCATTAGAGACCTTATCCATTCCAGTTTGTCTTTAACTGCTGCCAGGATTACAGTGTGATGAACCATAGGTTTACTCTGCATTTGCTGGCAAGGTAACCTTTCCATCTGCAGTATTTAAGTGTTCCATTGTGCATTAAGAAACCCAACACTGTATTTCCATGAGAAAATTACTGTAATGCAGTTGTTCTACCAGCTTTCACCATGCATGATGCTTCACATAGAGTTGGAAGGGGTTCAGCTAAATTAATTCCCTTCAGAAAAAAAAGTTTTGTTTTGGTAACATAATTACAATCTTTAACAATGAATAATAATAGGATCTAAGCTCAGTAGTCAAAGCTTACAGTGATCCAGCATTATGCAAGTGAACTAAATTTAGCCTTCAAAGTGTACATATCACCCACTCAAAGCACCCAGAAGTGTACCTGTAATCATACATTCAAGGATAGAAGCTGACCATTTGGTGTTCAACCCAGTCACCTGATTAAAGTGTAAAATAAGCAACCTCCAAACAAATCTGGGATTTTATGTACCATTATAGTTAGGTTCACTGATAAACAGGAAAGTAAGCAAATGGGAGGAGTTAAATAAAAATTAAATAAGTTTTATATGAACAATGATCAATAGGAATTATCACAGCTCTGCTGCTATACTTCATGAATAGCAATATACTCTCCTACTAAGTGAACACAGTAGACATAGTTCTGGCAATACACAGTTAACATTTTGTTACGAGAACAACTACTGATGCTTTTTGATGCAAGTAGATAGCAGGCAATCTACTCCTGCCATTTTTTTCTCTAACATTTCTATTACAGTGCAGATGCATTCAGGATCTTCATGCCTACCTAACATGACTGGGGAAGCAGATTTAGGCACTGAGCAGCGCTTTACATGTGTTTCTATCAGACTGCAGGAAAGAGTTACTGAGTTAACAAAGATGATCAACCACAAAAAATTCTTCAAAAGGTTACTGCCACCTGTTTGTTAAGCAGAATTTCCATGGAAAAGTAGTCCTTGCTTGCTTAGGGACATGCACAAAGGCAGCTATTGAGTTTGATGCAACCCAGCAAATAAACTTCATCATGAACTACATATACTGCATAAAAGGGAGATTGACTTATAAAGGTATCTTACATTTGAAAGTACCTCGTAGAACACAGTACTTGAAGAAATTAATAGTTTAAAGATAGTAAATACAACTTATGGCATCACTATCTGCATTATGTTGTGTTGAACAATGCATATTCTGATTATTATACTATATCCATCTCCCAAAATTTAGAATATCCTCCTCAGTTCCAGTCTACTTTTAGTCTTGACACAATTAGGCTGCTATCCTGCTATGTTTGAGGTAAGTAAGTTCCATTTGGCAAAACTGGATGATTAAAACAAGCCCCGGGTAGATCTGCTCGCATTGCTGCTGTCTTGTGTCTGGGAAGCTAAACTGCCACCCTCTTCTCAGCTCAGCTCAGCTTAGCACCAGCTCCCCTTCCTACTTAAGACTTGTACCTTAAAGTGACTGATCTCTATTGATGCTTACCTGCTTCCCCCAGATGGGCACCATCTTGTTCCCAGCTCCAGACTTGGTCAATACTGGTCTGCCAGAACTGTATCCAGAAATTTCACCTAGAGTCTCATCTGTGGTGAGAAGTCTCACCAGGAAAGGGCTTTGCCCACCCTCTGACTGACTGAAAGATGTATGTCTTCATTATTAGTTTATGCTCTGTAGTCTGTTCCCGATCCAAAGAAAATGAAAGACTGTGCATGCTCCTCTGAACCACAAAAGTAGCTTCTCAGTTACTAGGAAACACTTATGACACTTTAGTTCATCTTTAGTAAAGGCAAAACCCCTTGCATTTCCAGCAGACTGGGCTACTGAAAGGGCTAGAGGTTTGAGTCTTCAGGAAGTTCATCAGCTCAATGCCACAATTCCTAACTCACTGTTATCTTGAAACATAGGTTTTAATGGCTGCAATGACAAATACTCAATCAGGTTGCTTCCATTATTTTGATAAATCTCACCCTGCATGTATCTCTGTGTTTAACAGTAGTTTGGATTTTTTTTCTTTACCATGGCCTAATTTTTATCCTGAGATAAACACACATACAAGAAGTACAATATAAATGTAGCTTTACACAAATAATAAGTATCAATTACCATAAACTCTTTTTCCAACTGCAACTAATTCCTAGAAAGTATCAGAATGCACCTGGAAGACATATCTGACCTAAGATGATGACAGTAGGTTAATGATCTACCTCCAACAAAAGCTTTGCTTCTGGATTTCTTTTGGCAAAGAGAAAGAGGACCCAAAACTGATGCTATTGGAACAACTCAAGATTTCTTTATAGGATATATTTAAAAAGCCACCATTACCAATAATGTAGTATTATTAGAAGAGTAGAAAAAAGGAAGAAATTTTTCCAGCTCTTTTCAGACTGTACCAAAAGTAAAACAGACATGTCAAAGAAGGCACACAAAAGAAGCAGTTCCTTCTGAAAAGCACATCTGTGCCACTTGCCACTGACATAATAGTGCTGGGAACCAGTTTCGTTGACTGATTTCTTATGCTACAGTGAGCAAATCAGCTTGTCTCCCTGCTTCCATTTGTTCCTCGGTAATCTGGGGATACCATTACTTGAAAGCCTTACAGACAGGAAGCATAGTGTCTAAAGTGTATGAATTTAGCTATGCAATATTAATTGAATTATTAATAATTTATACTTCACTAACTCACAGGACCACTGTCTGAAGTCAGAAGCTAGTTGTTGCAGGCACTTCACACAGCAATACAGGGACTCAGAGCTCAAAGCAGTCTAGACAGTGAGTAGGTGGAAACACAAGCAAAGGCAGAATGTGAACACAAGGTTGCACGGCAGCACCAAAATTTGTCTTAGAACTCAAATTACCATATATTTCCACTGATGATGTATTATAAAAATGTTATTTTGTAATCTGTTTTTTTTTTCCAACAGCCATAACCTGGTTTGAGCCACAGATCTTATCTCTCAAAGCCTCTCTTGGATATATTTCAGCTCGCTCATTTTCTTTTGATTGCACCTTGCTTTATTCTTGCGAGTCCCTGTATATCTCACAACTGTTTGTTGTTACTCCCTTATTAGTCACATCCATTCAAAGTTTTTTCTAACCGGCCCTCATGTATCCCATGGTTTGACTTTGGATTCCTACTAACTCAGCTCTAGTATGCTATAGAAGATCTTAAATTAGACAAAGGCCTGGGGTTACAGCCAGTTTTCAGGGCCTTCCAGTATGATCCTTGAATATCTTCAAATTTATGCCCTTGGCATGCATAAACATTACCACTACCCCTTTTTCATGTGCTGAGCAAGAGCTCAGAGTACAATGGGAATCCCACCGGTAGCACGAAAAATTTCATGCAGATACATCAGACACTGGAAAATCCCACATTATAAAAGACATATAATGAATTGTACCCACATGAAATATGCATGGCTTTTCTGCCACTGGATATTTAAAAATTTCTTCAATGCTCAGCAACTTGGTCAAATAGAAGTCTGCTCACATGCTGCTAAGAATGGTTTACGTCATGAGAAAGATGCATGATTATACTTCAAAAAGGGGAAAATAAAACTCATAAAAAACCAGAAATCATCATCAACATAACTGGTTGCACTAGCATAAAGAGATTAAAGTATGTGATCTTTGAAACCACTCCAGGTAGAAGTGGCTAAATTGTGAGGATGTTTTCACCACCCGAGTTTATTGATTGTATTATCCTGAAAATAACTTACAGTCCAGATCACTGCTACATCTCATACATCTTGCATACGTTAACCCAGGCCAGTTCCTGTGACAGGAGAAATCTTGCTATGGCAAGATTAAATGCATCCTATATGCTGTAGTAGGAAAAAGTAGGGTCCAAGGTACTGTACATGGCTCATGGATTCTCTAAGCATCTAGTTATTTTTTGTGCTCCCAGCTAAAAGCAACTTGTTTTCTCACCTGTTAGCTAATGTGTCCTAATCAGTAGAATTCGGCTGCTCTAAAAAAATCTATGTTGTAGCAGATTGCCACTGAAGTATAGAGCCTGCAAAAGTTCAGCTAGTTGGATACTTCAGTGTTTCCTTCAGTCTTCCTTCTTATCAGAACAAGTACAGAGTATATTGGACATTTTTCCTCAATGGTCAGAAATTCATCTCCATTCATGTAATGTGCCCATTTAATACTGAATCAACACCCCCTGTTCAGTGAGAATATGTTTACAAACATTATATAGACAGCACACAGCACAAACAGCATATATATGTATATCATCGGGTGCTACACACTCCAGGGCATTTATTTTTGGCTAAGAGGTGTGGGGTTTACTGCCTTCAGACATATTCTTTCCCCATTTGGTATACAGAGCATAATCACTTTTTCAAGTGCTGAATCGCTTTTTAGGTAGCATCAATCTACACACCACTTTTAAATGAAACAGAAGGACAATAAATTGGCAAAAAGAAGGGAGGGATCAAAACTGTTCTTTGAAAAAAGTGAAAAGGAAATGCTTAGTCATAGCTATCATCTTACACAGTTCTTTAATAATTTTAGGGAGATAAGGATTCTACTGTTAATGCTTTAAAATATGACTAAAAAATTTGGCACCTTCAAGAGAGCCCATCAGCTTCAGAAGACAAACACGATAGAAATACCTTTCTGAAGCTCAAACTAAAATCTTCAAACAAACCTTGTCCATGGAAAAAATGCTGCCAACTATGCATCTAAAAATCTTCGTGGAGCTGACCACTTTGAAATTAACAGGGAAGGAGGAAAGGGATTGTTTAAATTCCAGCTGGTTAAATACTGTGACCAATACTATTCAATAATTTCAGTACTGGCCTGGATGATGGGATAAAGTGCACCCTCAATGAATCTGTGGACAATACAAAACTGGGAGGAGAGGCTGATACACCAGTTGGCTGTGTATGCCCTATGGGTCATGCTGGACATCAGAGAATGAATCATAGAATGGTTTGGGTTGGAAGAGACCTTAAAGCTCAAGTAGTTCCAACCTCCCTGGCATGGGCAGGGGAAACCTTCCACTAAACCAAGTTGCTCCATCCAACCAGAGCTTTTCTGGGCAACCTGTTCCAGTGTCTCACCACCCTCACAGTGAAGAATATTTTCCTACTATCTAATCTAAGTCTCCCTCATTTCAGCTCCTCCACTCTTCCTTATCCTGTCACTATGTGCCCTTGTAAAAAGCCCCTCTCCAGATTTCTCGTAAGCCCAACAAGAACATGAGCCAGCAATGTCCCAGTACAGCAGAAAGGTTAATGGCATCCTGGGCTGCATGAGGAGGAGTGTGGCCAGCAGGTTGAAGGAGGTGATCCTTCCTCTCTCCTCAGCATTGGTGATGCCTCACGTAGAGTCCCGTGTCCAGTTCTGGTTTCCCTAGTACAAGAAAGACAGCTTAGTGAACGGCCACTAAGATGATGAAGGGACTGGAGCATCTTTCCTGTGAGGGAAGTCTGACAGCTGGGACTGTTCACCCTTGAAAACAGAAGGGTCAGGGTGATCTTATTAATGTATATAAATACCCAAAGGGAGGGCGAAAAGCAGCCAGTGCCAGTCTTCTTTCAGTGGTGCTCATTGATATGACTAAAGGCAATAAACACCCATTGAAACACAGTTAAACATAGAAAAAAAAACTTACTGTGTTTGAACAGTGGAATGAGTTGTTCAGAGAGATTGTACAGTGTCCATCCTTGAATACATTAAAATCCTGACTATCCACTGGCCTCAGAAATCTGCTGTAGCTCATCCTGTTTGAGCAGGAGGTTAAACTAGATCATCTTCATTAGTGACTGCAGTGATAGGACAAGGGGTAACAGGTTCAAACTTAAAACAGGGATTGGATATAAGGAAGAAGTTCTTTACTGTGAGGGTGGCGAGGCACTGGAATGGGTTGCCCAAGGAAGCTGTGAATGCTCCATCCCTGGCGGTGTTCAAGGCCAGGCTGGACAGAGCCTTGGGTGACATGGTTTAGTGTGAGATGTTCCTGCCCATGGCAGGGGGGTTGGAACTGGATGATCAATAAGGTTCTTTCCAACCCTAACTGGGTTAGGGTTCTATGGTTCTACGATTCTATGGTTCTATGATTCTATGGTCTCCAGAGATCTCTTCCAACCTCAACATTTCCTGTTCTGTGATTTCGTATAAGAAAACGTTTTTTTTTTCTTAATTTTTGTTCACTGATGCTTATTCTGCAAAGTGTCCTCATTTCACTAGCTTGGCACAGGGTTTGTGGAACATTCAGGCTTTGGAGTGACTGTCACAGATCTGCATAGACATAACTAGTGATGCGATTGATAAGGGCGCGATACAGTCTGCAGGGGGTAAGAGCTCTTATATGCCATCACAGGGAATGGCTTCCCTAGAAAAACAAAGCTTTTCATCTGTTGATGTGAAGAAAAGCATATAGCACAGTAAGAATAGCTATAATTTAAAGAAGACTTCAGACCATGTACCTAATTTTCCTTCTTTTCCTATTTCATTCTTTTCTTAGAGCCCATCATTCTTTTTGGGGTCACACTGAGTATGTACAATATATTTCATTGCATTCTTTTCCAGAGGTCACTGACTACCGTCACCTGTTCGGGTAAAGCAAGAAATCATCCTGACATGATGGAGAAACTCTGCAAGACCAAATATCTTGGAATGAAGAGCAGCCCATAAGGAAGTAGCACACACTACAGCTTCAGAAATTTAGCCACAGTGGATCTTTCACGGAAGAAATGTTCACTGATGGTTTATGGTGGAAGGAGCAACACTAGGCTAATGCTTTCACTGAAGTACAGGCAATGGTTATCAGGAGTGTAAGGTTACTCCACCACTGATCAGTCTAGGGGTATGTTGTTACCACAGCAAAATGCCTGACAATAGGCAGAAGTACAAAGCAAGATTCAGGTTTGCAAACTCAGGTATTAATAGTCTGTAGGTATTGCAAACTCAGGTATTAATAATAATCATTGAAATAAAAGTAAAGCATGAGCCTGACTCAAGCACTAAGCCATGCTAACCTTTATGACGATTTAATTTTAGCAGTCATATTAGTTAGCAGAAAGCTAGCTTATATACATCAGCATGAGTTGAATCAGCCTTTTCATTGCAGCATGCAAAAATGTAGAGCCAAGACATCTTAACTACAGTTCAGCAATTTTCATAAACTTTGTCTTCCAATGCTTACCAGGAATAAAGGCCAGCTCTAAGCCTGGGGCTCTAAAACAGGTAAGTTTGTATCATATAAGACACCTAAAATGGCACATTTACTTCAATACCTTCCTTCAGTTTGCCCATAAAAAGCTATTTTTTACTAGATGATAATTTAGAGAGAATTAAAATAAACAAATAAATAGATAAATTTTTGCCAGACATATTTCAAGGGAAGTAAAATATGTCAAACTACACAAACTACACACTGCCATCACTCCCTTGTATCCTCTATATTCAGACTCCTGACATTACAAGTTTCTCTGTTAGTACTGGTGTTCTTGTTTCTAGGTCATAGAACCTGGACAATGTAGAGCACTTGGAGATAGTCTGCACTGTAGCTGAGCTTTGCACTTGAAACAATTATCTGAGTTTTCTTTGTTGGTTAAATGAGATCCTACTCATCACCAGACTTTTTAAAATCTCAGCACATTATTATGGTAGAGAATGACTGACAAGTTTGGTTGTGGGGATTACAGCCATTTTATATACGTGACAGATCAGAACCACCGAGGAAAAAAAAAAGTAGGGGTGTAGAGAAGGGTATCACAGAGCCTAAATGAGAGATGGGTTCTGATCACTACTCTGCTCAGTGACAGCCTCTCCCTTTTCACTCAAATTACAGAATCTCATCTTCCCCTCAGTTATTTAAAATAATGAGTCCTGAATTTTTGCAAGAAAGCCATGAATGGAACTCTTTGTATCCACTTTTTCAAAGTAGAAGAACAATTCAGACTACACTAGGCAAAAATAAGACCCCATCAAGCATTCTGCAGAAAACATAACGGAGTTCAGCTGTAGATTTTGTGTTGTAAATAGTTATTAAGCTTTTATCTCACTGCCAAAAAGATGTAGTAGGAATCTGCAATACTCAGTTTTGAAGAAATGTAAGTCATTAATAATTATATATTTTTAAGCAAAGAGAGAAAAATTCTGCTAAAGCAGAATTAAAATTCTGAGCTTCTGCTTATTTTACAAAGCACCTTCTACATCACTAAATAGCTGCATTACTATTATTATAAAAATTAACTCTGATTGAGTTGTGGAGATCCATTATGCTAAGTACACATTTTACCCTAATGAATTTAAGTATGGTTCAAATCCAAGTCACAGCATTCCTATTTTTTCTTTGTCTGAGTATTAAAAAAGCAACATCTCCCAGGGCAGACAACAGGGTAAATGCAATTTCTCCACCACAACAGCTCTCTTCTAGTCATTGAAACTGCAACACATAGACTCTCTCTGGAAATGAAAAGCAAAATACAAACATTAAATAACATTATTGCAGTACATTACCGGTGGATAAATAACAATATTGGATCTTTGCGTTTCCTTCCACGTGATTAGCAATCTCAACAAAAACAGCCTTTGTGGCCTCATGATGCCAAGAGAACCAGTACCCTCATCAATTCATTCAAACTCCTACCAATAGCCACATTTTATTTTAGCTTTCACTGAAATCCAGCAAGCCTCCAGCCTCTTTTAGTGTGGAGAATGGCTATAAAACACCATCTGATTATTAAACTTAAAAAACACATAGATGATTTTTCTAGAAATTTGCATTATTTAAGTCTAGCTTTAGAAACAAAACCCCAATCAAACATTCTCTTCCTCTCAAAAGGCACTAATCAAACATAAAAGACACCAAAAGTTTCCTGATTTTGAGACATACAACATTAGAATTTAGACTGGTAATGAGTCTCTGAAGTGAGTCCCCATATTACTTTCCTCACTAGTTTGATATACTCAGCTTCAGTGAGTATAAATTAGATTCCCTGCTTCAGTGAGCATAAATTAGATGCCTTTTGGAGAACACTACATGGAAAGACCTTTTCTTTGTGGTTTCCAAATGCACGCCAGTCACAAGTGGTGACACAGGCTTGATGAGCGGGCTGTACCAAATTGCAGTCCTTCAGGACATGATACAGAGTGCATGTGCTAACAGAAGGTCTTCAAACATTAAACTGCCACAACAAACAAAAAAATAAGTGTGTAGATGAGACTCTTAGTGACGTGATTTAGTGGTGGACTTGGCAGTCCTGGGGGTAAAGGTTGGACTTGATGATCTTATAGGTCTTTTCCAACCTAGCTGATTCTATGATAGCTATTTTTTATTCAGTTTGGATAAGTAGATCTGACTTGTTACCACATATCAGATTTGAGATGCATCACATGTAAAATCTCATTCCAGCAAAATTACTTAAGTGGATCAAACACCTCCGCTTCACAATAGACATCTCAAGTTACCTACATTGTTACTGAGGACTAAACTATTTTCTGGAGCACAAGTACAGAAGGTTCCTAGAGACTTACAGCTGTGACTGTCCATAACAAATCTCATGTTTTTAGAAGAAAATGAATCCAAACATCTCTCTAAACACACAAATAAACAAAATCATCTCAAATATGAAACGTATTTCAGAACATAATGATGTATTTTGGTACTGAATTATAGCAGCCAGATGAAAATATTTAAGCCGTCTTGCAAGCAAAATAATTAATTATCAAATACACTTTAAATCTCAGCTGTTTTATGCTCGCAGCTAGCAGTGCCTATAGTAATTTTTGTTATATATTGTGTTACACATTGTACAAAAGTTCAGAAGCATAATCTCTTGAGCAAAATACCCATTCAGACATCAGAAATGACTGACTAAAAGGATAAGAAAACAAAGTGGGAATGATGTAAGAAGTTTACAGGTCATAGCAAACCAACATTTAAAACTTGAACTAAAAATCAGATCTGGAAAACACCTATGAAATTGACATGAATAAGCCTCATTTCCCTTAATTAGAAGTTATCTATACTCACATTAGAACACAGACCATGCTACCATGATACAGATTTTAAAGTCATAAGCATAATGGGTCTGAGAAGTAAAGCCAATAAAGATGGCAGCTGAAAAAATATAGAGAAAACAACTCTGTGGATGTCTTGCTTCTGCAAAGCAGTCATATCATTTATCAGCTACAAGCAAGCACTCTATCATTAAGAAAACGTAATCATAAAACTTCTTCACTAGCTGAACGCTCAGAAATTGGACTCACTAAGTTTACAAAGTATATGTATCTCCACTTAGTAAAGAAGGATCAAAGAACAACAGTTAGCTAGAAAAGTTTTTAAATGTATTTTATCAAAACTGATCAAGTCACATCTTTACACAAATAAGCATTTTGACCCATCAAGTACTACAACTTTTCACTTAAGCCCTTTTCAACTGCTGTTAAAATTGGCTTTTGAGTAGTGGGACATCATTTTGTCCCTAATATTAGGGTCTGAAGTTAAAATGGACAGTCTCTTCTCTGATGGAGCCATCTTTTCCTTTATTAATTGGGTGGTAATTTAATGACATTAAAAGGATTGTTTAATTGATTCCAGCTGAATGGGACATATAGTAAATCAGGTTTGGATTTTTTGACTATTCTTTTCCTTAGCTGTTTATTCTGGTGACAAAGTTACTAAGCTGGGCTCACCATTTTGCCTGAGAAAACTGAGTTAGAAAAACTTTGGGCGTTTAGATAAGGAGCCTATTGATGCAGCACAAATGCTTTCCAACGATCCATTTTTTATGGATCTCTGAGCAGCAAAATGAAGTATTATTCCAATGCAAACAACTGAACAGCAGGCAAGCCATTTTAACCAACACCACAAAAATACTAAGCTCTGAGAACAAAATAAATGACAGTGACTATCTGCTGACATAGCTATTAAAATTAGCCATGTCATTCTGGCAAAATATTTTGAGATAATTCTATTATGGCTCATAGACGTATTCTGGTAACTTTTGCTGGCAAACTGTGAGGAGAAATCTCCAGTTCTGTAGGTAATGGTACAATAAGGTGACCTGGTTTCATTTCTGTTATCAAAGAAACATAAAAGATACTTGTCCAGTAAAGTGCAACTTCTAGCTTTGTGTTCCTCTTTGCCAGTGTCTTGCAGAGCTGTCTTCCCTACATGTATATTAATGTGAACTGATACAGAAACAAAACATTGTGACTAACCCAATATTAAGACTGTCAGATCATAAGTAACAAAAGCACTGCCTTTCCATAACTTTAAGATTTAACTATTTCACCCAGAACTTTGTTATAAGTGCATACTGCACTCCATTTCTTCGCAGCCATTAACATTATTCATCAACCTGAAGTCCAATTTCATCACTTTCCCAGCTACAGATTAAGAAAAAGTTATCTTGTTAAAAAAGAATATCATGGCAGCTGTCATGATAAGTACAATGTCTAGGAATCCTTTTGCTAAAACAACTTTTGAAGCTCTGACTAAAAGAGACCTGAAGCTTCTCCCACAGGAGTGAAGCTATCATTGTCTTTAGGTTTTGGGATTCCACTAAAAATGTCTCAAAGACATCTTTGGAGCAATGCAACCCACATCCACTGATAATGGTGGTTGTCACCTTCCTGACAAAAAGGCTATTCAAAGGGAGGAGAGCAGCCCCTGCTCTGTCAGAAGAAGCTGTCAATACCCAGATTTGCTCCCCCATTCTCAACACTGCTCTATGCACTCGCCTTTCAGACTATAGCTATATTGTCTGGAGCAGAGGTAGCTGAGGGCTAGTTGCAAAGAAAGGAATAGCAAAACCTGAGTGCAGAGGATATGGAAAAACTGGATTCACAACTTTTATTTGAGGTAGATAGTGCTTTCATGTAGCATAGACCAAAAAACCCCACAACTGAACCAACCCAAGCAAGAAACCCACACTGGTGGTATTAGACAACAAACCCAGGGATCTTGAAAACAGAAAGCAGCTAAAGCAGCTCTTGATTTACGTTGTCCATTTCCTTCTATATCTGTGTGTGGGATCTCGGAGCACACTAAAGTTACCAAAAATCTTTTCTGGCTGATTAATATGAAATATTTTTAGTCTGTGTCTTAAGTTTCCTGGGTTTTCTACATAAACACCCCCTGAAGTGAAAACACTGCAGCAGAAATGGTTTTATGATTGAAAACCGTAATGAGATTCAGTATAAGAACAAAAAAAAAAAAAAGTTAAGACAAAATGATAGTGATAACTGTAGACAGACAGAGAAGTATGAGGGAAGTGACAATATGCCACCCAAGAAAGACAGGGGCATTTGGAAAATTGCCCACGCATCAGTGGGTCTTCACTCCTTTTCAGCAGATGGCACTACAGTGCTAGTATTGGACTTTACAACAAAACTATGTGCAAGTCACTTGGACTTCCAGAAGAGGATTGCCTGCCTGTTTATACACACAGCTTCACAAAGGGATTTTACATTTTGTAATTATTTGGGAAACAATAGCTCAAGGCAGAACACCCTCCATGAATGCAGACTGTTCTTAACTTGTAGAAGTCAGCAGATGTCATGAACTATTTTGCAAATGTAATCTAACTATGGTATAATTAAGAAATACATTGTGAAAACAGCAGTGTCAGAAATCACCAGGTATTTACTAGAACACTATTTGTGAGCTGTCAAACACCAAAAAAAGCTCTGGAGAAAAAATAAAATATGGTTTTGCATATACACCTAGCAAAACTAATAAGCAGATGCAAATTGCATAGATTCTATCTTGGCTCTTACAAGTAGCACATATATTTTAAAAACAATATACTTTCTCTTAGCAATGAGAAAATATAAAGAAGCATTTTTTCTTTCTGAGAACACTTGGATTTACAGTGGAGGGAATATCACCCTTAACTAGGGCAAGGACATATTAAATCTTTCAACAGCAAGGACAGGAAATTTCAAGCAACTTGTTTTGATTGCAAAAAGCAAGATCCCCCAGGAAATCACAAATACATTTTCATTAAAAAAAAATTAAATTCTTCTTTAGGTAAATATGACAGTTAAATAAAATTAGTTTAGCTGATTGAGAACTCAGTTCTAAGAAACAACTTGAAGAGGTTCAGCACAGCTGAGAGTAAGTTTGGAATTCCACCTATCCAAGAGCATTTGATGCTATAAAGAAAAGGTAGTCTCTGATTCAGGGTAGATCATTCTTCTCAATCCCAATTTAATTCTTAAACTACTTGGGATTACACTGGATGCTAAAACTCCAATGCATACTTTGGGTACATCGAAACTGACACATGGACGATACAAAATCCTTGTTTGAGTTGGTTCCATGAAAGTAAGACTGTAACAAAAACCCACAACTGCTTCAGTTTCTTTTTATTTCACATTAATTCTAAACTAAACTCCTCACTCACTTTTCCTCCTGAGACTTGCATGTTTTTCTTGCTTCTTTGGAGACCACAGACTCTCTAAAATATTAAAGTACTGAAGTTTTTATAGAATGCAACTTCCAAATATCTCTCCATAAAGTGGAACACTAAGGCAGCTTCCCAAACACTGTAGGTGATCAAAGAAAATATATTATGACTCTGTATGTCATAATCCATCGAAAGTCCTAATAATAGTAGCATACAATATGTCCTACATTTAAGCCTATTATTGCAGACTCAAAGAAGAAGCCTTACTGTTTTAATATGACTGAAAAACAGCAGATGTTTTTCAGATATGTCTAACAATCAAGTTAGACTCAAGTGAGAGCAGAGGTGCTTCTGCTTATGCAGAAAAAGAAAGAAGGGTGATTTTTTCTACTCCATTCATTTAATTTTTAATCAGTTTTACATATTTCACCAAGCAGTTATTACAAGGCCATTGCTGAAACAGAATCATAGAATAGTTAGGGTTGGAAAGGACCTTAAGATCATCTAGTTCCGACCCCCCTGCCATGGGCAGGGAAACCTCACACTAAACCATGGCACCCAAGGCTCTGTCCAAGCTGGACTTGAACACTGTCAGGAATGGAGCATTCACAACTTCCCTGGCCAACCCATTCCAATGCCTCACCAACCCCACAGTAAAGAATTTCTTCCTTCTATCCAACCTAAACTTCCCCTGTTTAAGTTTGAACCCATTACCTCTCGTCCTGTCACTACAGTCCCTGATGAAGAGTCCCTCCCCACCATCCCTATAGGCCCCCTTCAGATACTCGAAGGCTGCTATGAGGTCTCCACGCAGCCTTCTCTTCTCCAGGCTGAACAGCCCCAACTTCCTCAGCCTATCTTCATATGGGAGGTGCTCCAGTCCCCTGATCATCCTCGTGGCCCTCCTCTGGACTTGTTCCAACAGTTCCATGTCCTTTCTATGTTGAGGACACCAGAACTGCACACAATCCTCCAGGTGAGGTCTCGCAAGAGATCTCTGCAGTAGAAGGGCAGGATCACCTCCTTCACCCTGCTGGTCACACTCCTTTTGATGCAGCCCAGGATACGGTTGGCTTTCTGGGCTGCGAGAGCACACTGAAGCTGACTCATGTTCAGTTTCTCATCGACCAGCACCCCCAAGTCCTTCTCTGCAGGGCTGCTCTGAATCTCTTCTCTGCCCAACCTGTAGCTGTGCCTGGGATTGCTCCAACCCAGGTGTAGGACCTTGCACTTGTCATGGTTAAACTTCATGAGGTTGGCATAAGCCCACCTCACAAGCGTGTCAAGGTCCCTCTGGATGGCATTCCTTCCCTCCAGCGTATCAACCATGCAGCTTGGTGTCATCAGCAAACTTGCTGAGGGTGCACTCAATCCCACTGTCCATGTCAGCGATGAAGATGTTGAACAAGACCAGTCCCAACACCGATCCCTGAGGGACACCACTCATTATTGGTCTCAAGCTGGACATTAAGCCATTGACCACAACTCTCTATGTGCAGCCATCCAGCCAGTTCTTTATCTACCGAGTGGTCCACCTATCAAATTGGTGTCTTTCCAATTTAGAGACAAGGATGTTGTGTGGGACAGTGTCAAATGCTTTGCACAAGTCCAGGTAGATAACATCAACTGCTCTACCCCTGTCCATCAGTTCTGCAGCCCCATCATAGAAGGCCACCAAATTGGTCAGACAGGATTTCCCCTTAGTGAAGCCATGCTGGCTGTCACCAAGCACCTTGTTGTTTTTCATGTGCCTTAGCATGCCTTCCAGGAGAATCTGCTCCAAGATTTTGCCAGGCGCAGAGGTGAGACTGACTGGTCTGTAATTCCCTGGGTCATCCATTTTCCCCTTCTTGAAAATGGGGGTTATATTTCCCTTTTTCCAGTCATTAGGAACTCCACCTGACTGCCATGATTTTTGAGATATGATGGCCAGTGTCTAAGCAACTTCATTCGCCAGCTATGAGATATTCAGTACCAGCACCAGGTTAAGATACTTCCTTATACTCCAAAGCTGTTTTTACCATGTTTTTTGGTCTAGCATTCTCTGTCATGCTATTTTAAATAACTGGTCAATCTTTTACTAACAAAAGAAAGTCTGTGAGTTACATAAGCTTGGTCTGCTTGTTCTGTGACATACCTGGAGAATTATGCAATTTTTTTTTTTTATTTTTTTTTCTGTGCGTGCTGTATTTCTTCTACATCTGCCTTGATCCCAGCATATTCTTCCAAATAACCAAAAGAAAAGACTGCTTCTACTTATATTAAACTATCAGTATTGATCTCAATGGCAGCAGAGATTCCAGCACAAAAATGAAACTGGCCAAAACCCAAACAGATTATTGCATGGTGACCAATCACTGATCAAGCTACTAACCTTTTAGTACCACTAAAGTATCTGTAGGCCAGGTGGTCAGAATATGTGAAACAGCCCACACTAGAGCAGTCTGTTCCTGAAGGACTGCACCCTGTTGAAAGGACCCACGCTGGAGCAGTTAGTGAGATACTGCGTCCCATGGGAAGATCTCATGTTGGAGAAGTTCACGGAGGATTGACTCCCATGATGGAGCAGAGGAAAAGTGTGAGGAGTCCTGAAAGAGCAGCTACATGTGTGATGAACTGACCACATTCCCCATCCCCCTGTGCTACTCAAGAGAAAGAGGCAGAGAATTCAGGAGTGAAAATGAGCCCAGGAAGGAGGAGGGGGGAAATACTGTTTAAGATTTGGGTTTATTTCTCATTATCTTTTATTTCTCATTTTTATTTCTCATTATGTCTCATTATTTCTCATTTTTATTTCTCATTATTATAAAAGAAATAGTTTCAGTTATTAATTTCTAATATTGAGTGAACTATAAATTGTTGAGGATTATCAACCCCCCAAAGAACTATCAAGTAAGTCAGTATTAACAAATATTTGGTATACAACAGTCATTTAGAATTTGGGGACTATTCTTAAACATATTTAACAATATTATTGACAAAACACCCAGGAAAAATCAATGCAAAGGAATTTAAAAAGAAAGTTGATACCACAGGCATTTACTGATACAGTATAGATATAAGCAGGATGCACTTAGAAACACAGGTAATAGAACATAACTTACTGAAGATAAGGAATTTTTACTGCTTTTACTGCAAGGCTCTAATCTTAATTCAAAAGACTTTTATTTAGATCATCTGAGGCAGCTGATAATTAAGTATATTTAATATTTAATTATATTAAGTTTTCTGTGTGTAGAGATTACACACATTTTATCACAACCCCAAATTGTATGGAAAGGATGTAGTACGTATAATATTAATGAAAAAGGAGCATTAAAGATTTAGCTTTCCTGGTGATAAACATGCTTTTAAGAAAAGCTGAGGGAAGTGGTATAATTTCAGGAAAAAAGACTACTTTCTATAAAAGGAAAGTAGGAAAATTATAAACAAAGATTGCTCTTGTTCAGTAACTATCCCTCAAATTTCTTTTGAAATCCATAATCAGATCCATAACTATTAAGAGTATTTGCGATAGTTCCTTTCAGTAAAAACATCAAAACTTCCTTACTTTTGATATCAGCATTGGTTAAGACAACATACTGCAGTTTTTTCTGCTGATTTGTAAGTATTTTAACAGCTGAAGTTAATGAAAAGTAAAGTATAGGTATGCTATTTGCTAGAAAATGTAACTAGAAAAAGGATATATGCTGTATAATATGCTAACTTGAGCAGGTTGGGGGTTAATGAGGAAGGACCAAGGCTGGCAAACTGCGCTCTCTGTATGGTATGCCTGATCCATATGTCATTGGCTCACAAGAAGGACGTGCTTTTCAGAGTAATGGCGATCTCAAAATACCAGAAGCAATGCAAACTCTGCTGGAGAACTGGAATACTATTTCCTGTTCTCCTCTTTCCTCAACTAACTTACAGGTTCTCCCTTGTCAATTTTTTCTGTTCTTCTCTTGGAGGCTTTTCTCTTGGAGACAGGTGTCTGGAATAGGCCAAGAATGACATGAAACTGTTGAACAAAGTCCGAAGGATTGCCACGAGGATGATCAGGGGACTGGAGCACCTACCGTATGAAGACAGGCTGGAAAAGTTGGTGTTGTTCAGCCTGGAAAAGAGAAGGCTGCGTGGAGACCTCATAGCAGCCTTCCAGTATCTGAGGGGGGCCTATAGGGATGGTGGGGAGGGACTCTTCATTAGGGACTGTAGTGATAGGACAAGGGGTAACGGGTTAAAACTTAAACACGGGAAGTTTAGATTGGATATAAGGAGGAAGTCCTTTACTGTAAGGGTGGTGAAGCACTGGAACAGGTTAACCAGGGAAGTTGTGAATGCTCCATCCCTGGCAGTGTTCAAGGCCAGGTTGTACAAAACTTTGGGCGACGTGGTCTAGTGTGAGGTGTCCCTGCCCATGGTCCTTTCCAACCCAAACCATTCTAATAGTCTATGATTAGTTTACACTGGATGAACTGATTTTGTGCATATTACAAAAGGCAGTATTAAACAGGACTTCCTATTCTTTCACATCCTCTTACAATTATCCAGTTGCCCTGCTCGCTCCATTATTCCATCTCACGTCATCTCTCATACAGCACAGTTTATGTTAGTCAGGCCCATTATTAGCATCCCACGGATGTAACCTAACAGGTTTGGCATCTCATCAAAACATCATGGAAAGGTTCATTACCCTGATACATACTAAGGCTGCCACATTTATCTGAAATTCTGAATGACTTATGAATGCAGGAGAAATTCAGAAAACAATTTTAATGTAACATTTAACAGAAATACAGAAATGTTACCATACTCAAGAACAGAAAACAAGGTCAGAATAATAGCATCACAGAACGGTTTGGGTTGGAAGGAACCTTAAAGACCATGTAGTTCCTATCCCCTCATCACAAGCAGGGACACCTTCCACTAGACAAGGTTGCTCAAACCCTGTCCAACTTGGCCTTGAACACGTCCAGGGATGAAGCAGCCATAACTTCTATAAGCAACCTGTGCCAGCACCTCACCACCCTCATAATGAAAAATTTCTTCTTAATATCTGATATAAATCTCCTCTTTTTCAGCTTAAAGCCATTATAACTTGTCCTGTCCCTACAGGCCATTGTAAAAAGTCCCTCTCCAGATTTCTCGTACACGCTTTTGGGCAGCGGAACCTGTGCTAAGGTGTCCCCAGAGCCTTTTCTGCTCCAGGCTTAACAAGCCCAACTCTCTCAGCCTGTCTTCATAGCAGAGGTGTTCCAGCTCTCTGAGCATCTTTATGGTCCTCCTCTGGACTCACTCAAGCAGGTCCACAACACTCTAGTGTTGTGGCCCCAGAGCTGAACAAAGTACTGCAGGTGGGGTCTCATGAGAATGGAGTAGAGGGAGAGAATTACCTGTTGGCCTCACTTCTTTTGATGCAGCCCAGGATCTGGTTGGCTTTCTAGGCTGTGAGTGCACACTTCTGGGTCATGTTGAGCTTCTCATCAACCAACACCCCCAAGTACTTTCTCCTCAGGGCTGCTCTCAATCTAGTCTCCGTATTTGTGCTACATGAAGTCTGTATATTTTAAACCAAAAATCCTGTGAGCCAAAAATAGCCAAAAGAGGGACTCTCTAAACAAATGTTGTAAAAAGTCTGTAAAAGATTCTCCAGCATTTTATTCTTTATAGTTAGGGCTTCATATCACTAGTTGCTTAAGGCTGATAGGGAAAACAGCATTTGTAAAATACGGAACTTGATAATTCTTGACAGAAATACTTTTGGGAGTAGTCAACAGATGTATGCTTCGTCTTGCACATAATGTTTTCTCATCTTAAATATGCAGTGCTGGCCTGGTTTTTAGAAAGAACATTCAATGAAGCTGCCAGAAGAGGAGGTGGGGGACCACCCTGCTCCCTCTGATACACGGTGTCTCTCTTGAGCCTCTTGCCTCTTAATTCATCTCTAACATGATACAGAGACATTCTGGCAACACCTCTTTTCCCCAGTTAACATCATGACCAGCCAGAAGAAAGAAGCCATTGCAGCACTTGCTTCCTGTATAAGGTTTTGTTTGTATAACACTAGCTGCATCTCATTTCCTTTGGTTACACGCCAGGTGCCTGTAGACCCAAGAGCTCCCAAGCTCACTAAGGACAGTCCCTATGACACAGCTCTTGTACAGGCCATGCACATGTGTTCTGCCTGTGAGTCTCCTGTGAATGTACAGAGTATTTTCAAAATACACGCTTTCTAACTCTGCCACCTCAAAACCCCATGCAGACTACACATGAGTATCTTCAGTGATGTCTCAGCTTTCAGCAAGTTGGTGTCTCATTAGGAGTCTTGCTTCAGCACAATCACAGAATGGTTAGGGTTGTAAGGGACCTTAGAGATCATCTAATTCCAAGCCCCCTTGCTATGGGCAGGGATACCTTCCAGTAGACCAGGGTGCTCAAGCCCCATTCAACCTGGCCTTGAACACTGCCAGGGATGGAGCATGCCAGAGTATGCTGCAGAAGGTGCCCCTGCTCGTGGCAGAGGGATAGGAGCTAGATAATATGCTAACAGAACAGAATAGACATGTTAAAAGAAGAATGTTTAGTTAAAAAGAGAATCATTTGAGTAAAGGAACAACAGGCCACAAATAAACTCCTAGAGGCCTTGGTCAAAATTTACAATGTGAGGAACTCTTCAAATGACATTTAACTGCAATTTTACTAGCTCAGTAATAGGTAGCACAATTGAAAAAGAAACTGAGTAAACCCCTTAATTCCTTCCCTGTCAGTTTTTCAATTGTATCTCATTAATTATCAAAACTGCCATAGGAATAAAGTGTAGAAGCAGACAGTAAAACTGACTCTCAACAGCTAATGGCTCTTGTTAAAAATTCATTCAAACAAAATTAAGGTTTTGGATATTAGATTTTCTGCCCTTCAAAATAATCTAAAATGCAAACTTGTCCTCTGATAAAATAATTATTAGGAAGCAATGGGTCATTTTAGTATGTAAGACCAGAACGCAGCCAACTGTGCAATTCTGGGTTATTTTTATTTGTTTATTTTGTTGTTGTTGTGGTGGTGATTTTGTTTATTTGTTCTTTTGGTTGCTTTGTTTTGTTTTTCTCCCCTGAAAAAGCTGTATTTTGTCGTGTATGCCACCTCTCTCCTGTTCCAGAGTTCTCCCTAAATGGCTGCAGGGCTTATGCATTATTAGTGCATGTAAATTATTCATCATCTTTTAATGGCACATCAATCTACTTTCAGCAGTCAAACAGATACAAATAGTGAGACCTACAGCTAAAGTAAAGAGGTTGCAAAAGAGGATCTTTTGCCTATTGGTCCCTAAATTAAGACTGTAGAAAGCAAAGTGTAAAAGTGAGCATGCTTTCACAAATGGATCACCTGAAGCCAATTCTCAGGGAATATGAGAAAATGCCTGACATGGACCTCTTCTGATTATGGATAGATTTTAAATAAAAATGTTATGTTGATGTTACAAGGAAAAGGGGTGTACCAAACGAGTTCAGTCAGAGGGGTAGATATCGAAAAAGTATCTGATTAAGCTATTGGATACTCACAGATGAATTTTTATATAAAATCACTGGAAAGATGTGTGAAGAAGTTTGACAGAATTTCCTCTTACTACCTTGAGTCTTTTGCTTAAGGACATGGGAGTTATGGGAAGGGAGAGATCTGAAGGTGAATATAAGGTGATTTATAGAAGTAAGCTCAGAAAAAGTCAGGTAAGCTTGCACCTGTTGAACCGATATTCAAAACATGATGTTTTGCTTAAGAAAAGAAAGAAAAAAAACCCCAACATATAAAGGAGTAAGGATAAGACTAAAGAACAAGATTACCTGCAGACTATGATCGCAACTCGCGGCACAAAATTTCCATTACTAGCCAAAAATTAATTTGGTAGGGTTTTGTTTTGGTTTTTTGTATGTGAGATAGTCTACATTCTTTAAAACTCCCTGATTAGACCAAAAGCACTGTTTCTTACCACTCTGATTTGATCACTTTAAAGTAGAGTTCACATAACTGATACCTTTTCTGAATTTATTCAAGAATTAACTTCAGTGTATTTTTATGGTCATAAATTCCTGTAAGCACATCTGTTACAGATATACAGTTGCTTATACAAAGCTCTAAACAATTTCATTAGGGATCTTTTGTGTCATTATAGATACCAGAAAAATTTCCTCTTTGATACACGGGTAAAGTGGAACAAAAGCAGCTTACTGTGAGAAAAAACAGGAAAAAAAAAAAGTTGAAATTGTTCTTTCTGAAGTTATTTTTCACATTAACTCCAGCAGATTTTTACTATGGCTAGGTATTGGCACTAAGTTTACATAGCACCAAAACCCACAAGTCTAATAAATAGTTATAAAGAAGAGATTTCCCAGTATAAGAATGCAGTTTAAATAGCCCATGCACGCACACAAGCAGCAGAGGAGGACAGGAATGGAAAATAACAGGAGCAAAGCTAAATTGGATTGTGTAGTATTTTGGCAATATCACATATTATTCAGATTTCCAACTGTCTAGTCTGATGACAGCTAGTCTAATGAAGAATGGTGTGGGAAAAGCCTTAGAGAAGATGCGACTTCAATAAAAATATATAAAAATAATCCACCTCCAAAGAATACTCATGTATGTTGTGAAAGACTTCAAGGATCTCTTATTTTGGTATAAAAGCAAAAACTGGAGCACAAAGAGCCAATGAAAAGTTCATGCTAAAAAGCAAAGACCCTTTTTCTAACCTATGCAGGTGTGACTTTTTTTTTTGCCCAATGTTAATAAAAAAAGAAAGACACATGACTACAACATGAGATTTTTGTACACATGCACGGACAACAAAAGACTACATTCTTACTACTTTCAGTCCAAATTTATTCATTTGACCGTAAGAAATACTTATACTTCAAAGGAGGAAAAAAAAGTACCATGAATCATCAGTGAGTACACAGACATTGCAGCCAACAGTTGCAACTAAGCCAAGCTCCAAACCTTCAAGCCACAGAGCTGCTAATTAGCAGGCTTCTGCCTGCCCTTTTAGCAGAGTCTGGGGAGACAGACATTCACTAAACCTGTCCATGGAATAAGTGCAATCTTCATGGCTTTAGATGTCTCAGTTTTAAGAGTGAAATTTGATTAAACAAATCAGCCCTACTTTGTATGGTCAAAATGGTGACCTACTACAAAGAAGGACAATTAGACCGAGAAAAATTCAACTGTAAAAGAAGTGGATTTTAAGACCACATATTGGCAAGAGAAATTCCAAGCAGAGTGTTGAAAGATCTTGAAAAAAAAACCAAAGCCAGAAATGTGTGGAGGCAGATGTGTGGTGGATAGAAGAAATGAAAATTAATGTAAAAGCATGTAATTGAGTAATAAGGACTCTTGACTACAGCATGGAAGAAGTTGCAGGCATTTAGTGTCTTCTCAATTTAATTAAATGAAATTGTTCCAAAGAGATTGCAAAGCACAAATCCAAAGTCATCCAAACGATTTTACAAATTCTGAATTCTTACTATTTTACACAAACTAATTGATCACAAAGTAAAAACAAATAAACAAGACTCCCTCCCTTCTAAAAGGTCTTAACCACAGCTTTTCCAACAACTCACACTTTCCTGACTACCTTGGGAAACAGTGGTTTAGAAGACTGCTGGCTGGCTTTGCGGACAGCTGGTGTCTGAAGGAGTTACTGCCTAATTAGTGGAGCCCTTTTCAATCTGTACATCTGGTTAGCACTCATTTTCACCAAGATTAATGCCTGTAAAAGGCTCAGCAGCCAGCTCTAAGCACGCTTGCCAGTATAATTTCCTGCATTTTTGAGAAAGGAATCCAAAAACTCATGTGATTGCTTACTGGACATTTAAGAATAAATCAGTGATTATGTCCAGTAACCCGGTGATGCACCTGTTTGCTGACATGACAGGGAACAGGACTTGGTGACTGAAGTATCCAGTTGTTTATGTACCTACCACAGATACTGTATCACATAATCCCCTTAATATATAACAGGATATGTCTTTAGAGGAGCACAGTCTTTCTTTACATCTACAATTCTTGTTCTAAGGCTGTTTCAGAATATTACTGCTCATAAGGTCAAGTGCCCCTACACCCTTCTAACATACATTTATTGCTGGTCTGCTTTTTTACCATTTGCTTCTCTGTTAATAGCTATAACTGTTGCTGGATTAACTAGCTCATCTCTTCCCCTGTTTATTAAACTATGTTTACAGATACCTTCCCAAACATTTGTTTTTTAAGGTGAAGGAGCCATTCTCCTCTATCCCATATTTTAAAAATACTCTCTAGGACAGCACAGATCATCAAGCCTCCTTTTCCTGAATGACTTCCAATTTGTGCAATGCCTGCTATACCACTTACTAAGAAGCACTTACTAAGAAGCAAGCAAGCAAACAAAAGAACCCAGACCAAAAAAACAAATCCACCACCAATTAGCCTAACTGTGCTTCCCTACAGGTTGCAGTTCTGCATCTTTTACTTATTATTAGCTGACGGGATTCAGTCCCAGTAACTATTCTGCAAAACAGTGGAGAAAAACTGATTTGAAGTCAATGAACAGCCCCAAATAACACTAGAGAGAAAAACCTCACTCACTATTAAGTAGAAATACATCTTTATCATAAGTAAGCACTGGCTGCAGTTTTGTTACACCCACCAAGACCCTCTATCCTTTTGGATAGTATATTCTTAATAGAGAAAAATGAATTGTGTATTGATTAAAAGAATCTTCAGGTGTTTAAGGAAAATAAAAGTTTAGCCTGAAATTTTTTACATTTTACCATTTTCTGTGCTCTGGGATATTCCTATCTCTTACATAATTGTTCTTGACCCATCACCAGAAAAACAGATGTAATGAAAGTCATTAACTTCTCTTTTATATGGCATCCTCTCTGTTCCATGATTTATTTGTTGATCTAAAGGATCACATGGAGACATGCCACTCAGTAGGAGATTTACCTCCACATTTAAGCACATGTGAAACATGAGTGGGCAAGAACAAAGGCTACTAGGAACAAAAAGATAAACAAGATATGGAAGGGTTGTGGGTGCTTCAAAACATGGGCTGTTTTCAGTTCTAGAGCTAGTTTTACCTTCTCATCCAAAGCTGGAAAAACAAGGTAATTCATCAGAGAAACTGGGGCATAAAATTTAAAGTTTCTCATGTACAATACTTAATTTCCCTGATTAGTACTTCTTTGGACTTAGAATATGCAAGCTGCTAATGACATCAACAGCACTGAAGGTGCTTCAGCAACTTGCTGAAGGACAAGCAGGCCATGCATGCCTGAAGCGTTGCAGAAACAGAAGTTCACATACTTCCTCTAAAAGTACATTTTGCATCTGGTATAGTTACAGATATTACAGAAGCAGGACAGAAAATGCAAGAGTAGTTGCCAAATGTACACAAAGGCTGAAGATGTTTCAATAGTTTGCAGAGAAATAAAGCAAACAGACCTAAACCAGCCTTTGGTTTAGATCAAGAATTCAGTGCATCATAAAGCTAAGCAGACAGATGGAATTTTCAGAGAGCTCTGAGATAATCAGACTGACTGCAACACTACCCAAAGACCTATCTGCAGTGATCTTTGTGAAATTGTAAAACAAGAGACAATTATGTGTTCAGTCTTCCTGGTGAAGCAGATTTCCATAGCTGAGATTTCAGCAAGTTAATTCAGTCCTTTCAGTCTAGAAATTGGTAGCTGAGTGATGCCAGATACTCTCATTTTCCCTGAAAAGGCAGGAGGAGATGCCACCACAGGTGAAACATACCTCAGAAACAGTCATGTACAGAAAAGGACAAATAAAGAAGCAGGCAGAAGCAAGCACCAGCACTGAAAATGCCCAAGCAGAAATCTGACAGTCTGGAATTACCTGTTTACTCTCAGCTGTATTTGCTGACTAATTTTTGTAGTAAAGTCAGTCATCAGTTATTCCTTATAATTTTTTTTTTTTTCTGGGTACACCTCTAACCAAAAGTACATAAAAGAGAGACTTCCTTTCATTGCATCGGAGTTCTTTAGTAACAGATATAGCAGAAACAGCCGCTTAAATTCTACTGAAATTCAGGTGCCGCACAAAGGTCAAGTTTCAGTCTTAATCTACTATATCTTTACATTTGATACTCTTCTGGAAACTAAATTAGAATATGATAAATACAGTATAACCTAAAAAAACCCCAAACAAAAACCAAGAGAACAAGAGACAATAGATTCAGAGGTAAAACATGAACCAGTAAGCAGTTAAACCTAGTCTTATTCACACCTACAAGATCAGAGAAGTCCCAGTTATCCTCCTACAAACTGATGACCCCCCACACACTACTAAGCTTATCAAAATACACATCTGTAACACTTGCTTTCTGCATCTTCCATACTAGTGAAGCCTTCTCTTCTGCTTTGAAAAGGCCATCCTGTAAAGAGTCAGTCTAGAGGAACAATGTCTGTCATAGCCCAGAAGTGTTTCCTAATAAATAAATCAGCAAGAGCAGCACATGGAAGGAGTCTGTAGAGAAGCTACCTAATACTTGTTCTAACCTTGTGAGTAAATGGGGATCACCTGTCAGGATGAGTAAATCAAACCTGGTCTAAACACCATGCAGTCCTATGACTATGACTGTACATAATAGGAACCTCTGCAAAGCAGTTTACAATTGGCAGTAAATGGCTCTCCAGAACTGTGACAAGACACAGTATGTTACATAAACACATACTGCTTCAGTGAAACCTGCTTCTTAAATAGCCTAGAATTACTTCTGTCTTTCTGTAAAAGATTTCCTAAGTAATTATGACCAAATCCCTGAACTGAGCCGTGTGCTCCAAGCATATGTTTTTCAAATTAAAGATAAAAACCTTCTGTTGCTAGAGCTGTCCGACTACTAAACAAATTGAGCACGACCACTGTGAGAGTTAGAATCTTTCTTACAAAAAATGCCACAGTATACATCAGATCATAATTTGGCATTCAAAGAACATTTTATGGCTACCATTTCACCCCTTCAGGATAAAGCCTTCTGATATATTTTCTTATCATAAACTCAGTATACTTTCCTGCACCACAATGAATTTCTTTCAAGATCAGTTCCTAATATGGTTCCAGCACCCTCTGCATGTTTCAGGCTAAAGTACCCAATAATAAAAGAGTCTACTGCTGACAGTGACATGGAGGAGAAAAAACAGCTAAACAGACTGCATGAAAACAATTACAAAGCCAGATATAAATGAACTATCTGTAATCTTAAACATGTGACCTACCAGCAGATGACTGGTGAGCAGAATGCCATTTAAAAGAAGTAGATCAAGACATACAAAAATATTGATGCAGAGCACCATATGCTCTTCCTCAAGAAAGCAACATCGGTTATTTCTGAGAGAAAAACAGGAGTAGCACAATAGGTCATCCCACATACTGTTCTGATAGTACAACACTGTGCAGTCATCTTTCACCTATGTGAAAGCTCAAATAAATTCAAATCCATACCAAATTCACTTTCTATTCTCCTGGATATCTATATGAAATGCACCAAAACGAGGAGATTAAGAGCAATCAGTAAACCACCTTTTTAATATGTACACCTGGTAATATATTTTTGAGGGTTACTGTATTTTGTAAGAATATGTAAATACATTTGCAGTTCTAACTGTGTATTGCCTATGGCAGAAAAATTTTCAACATGAAGGAGTGGGTGTTCCACTCAATACTAAGTCAGCATTCATGACAGACTGTGGTTTAGTCAGGTTTTCATTGCTCTTGATAGTCTCCATATGGACAAACAAAGAATTGGCTTGGGGAAACAGCTATTTAAAGTGTATGGTGACAATCTGGGAAGAATGCAGAAACATCATCTGAGCATTCACACAGGAGGTTAGGAAAGCCAAAACCCAGATGTAACTGAATCCAGCATGGCATGTCAAAGGCAAGAGGCAAGGCTGCTACAGGTAGATACGTGACTAGGAAGGCTAGGGAAAATGCGGGCCTATTGCTGAATGAGGTGGTGGCCCTGGTGCCACATGACATGGAAGAGGCTGAGGTACTGAATGCCTCCTTCATCTCAGTCTTTATAGGCAAGACCAACCTTCAGGAATCCCAGGTCCCAGAGACCAGGGTGAAAGCCTGAAGAAATGGAATTGCCCTTGGTGGAAGAGGATCAGGTCAGTGACAAATGCTTAAGCAAACTGGTCACACATAAGCCCACGGGCACTGGTGGGATACACTCATGAATGATGAAGGAGTTGGCTGACATCATTATGAGTTTACTCTCAATTTTGATCAATCCTCGTAATTGGGAGAAGTACCTGAGGACATCAGAAAAGCAAGTATCACTCCCACCTCCAAGAAGGGCATCGAGGAGATATTGGCCAGGGATCAGTAGGTGTGTCAGGCTCACCTCAGTCCCCAGGAAGGTGATGGAGCAGCAAATCCTAGAAACCATTTCCAGGCACATGAAGGACATGAAGATGACCAGGAGTAGTAAATATAGCTCACCAAGGGGAAGTCATGCTTGATCAACTTAAAAAACTGCTCTGATGACTGGCCTGGCAGATGAGGGGAGAGCAGTGGATATTGTCTACCTAGATTTCAGTAATACTTCCGATGCTGTCTGCTGTAAGATCCTTATAGTGAAGCTGATGAAACACAGGCTAGAGGAACAGACAAGGACATGGATTCAAAACTAGCTGAATGGCTGGAGCTAGAAGGTGGTGTTCAGTGGCACAAAGTCTAGTGGTATGTCAGTTACTAGTGATGTACCCCAGGATCAGTAGTGGGTCCATTAGTCCTGCTCCACATCTTTTTTTTGGATTACGGGCCTGAGTGTACCCTCAGCAAATTTGATGATTGCACAAAACTAGGAAGAGTGACTGATATACCAGAGGGTCATGCTGTCATCCAGATGGGCTTTGACAGGCTGGAGAAATGGGGTGACAGGAAACTTCCAAAGTTCATCAAAGTACAAAATCCTGCACACTACACCATGCACCAGTATATATATTGAGAAGGAACTTTACAGAAAAGCCCATAAATGTGCTATGAAACCAAGCTGGTCATGAGCCAATGTAATGTGTCGTTGTTGCAAAGAAGATTAATGATATCTTGGACTGCATTTGGAACATGCTGTTAGCAGGTCAAGAGAAGTGATCCTTCCTCTCTATTCAGCACTGGTGAGGAAACACCTGGAGTACTGTGTCCAGTTCTGGGCTGCTCACTACAAAGAAGAGAGACAAAGGCATACAGGAGATAGTGCAGTGAAGAGCCACTAAGTTGATGAAGGGACTGGAGCATCTCTCCTATGCAGAAAAGGCTGAGGGAGTTGGAACTGTTTAGCCTGGAGATCAGCAGGGTCAGGGAGTGATCATAATAATACAAAATAACTGAAGGAAGGGTGCAAAGAAGATGGAACCAGGTGGTGCGCAGTGATGATAGGCAATGGGCACAAACTGAGACACAGCAGCTTCCCCCAAACATCGGGAAACACCTTCTTGATGTGAGGCTGAGTAAGCAGTAGAACAGTTTGTTCAGGGAATTTCTGGAGTCATCGGCTTTGAAGATACTCAAAAGCCAGCTGTACATGGTCCTGGGCAACTTGCTCTAAGTGTCCCCCACTGAGCATGTGGGCTGGACTAGGCAATCTCCAGATAAGCTTTTCAAAATCAACCTTTCTGTGATCCTCTGATACCATTGGGGTGAACTGGAGACTACACTGCAATTTCAGTCCTTTGTGAGCGACCAGATTTTCATCTCAGGCATTTCTTCTCTCTGCACCACTTCTTCAGGAAGATAAGAGCATGTATTATATATAAGTTATGCCATTATATAAAATTGTGTCTTTTTTAAGAATACATGTATGCAGAAACTCTTCCAAAAATAAAATAGGATTCACAATGTTTCTTGTAAAAAATGTTGGCATGTTTATACACAGTCACTTGTGTATAAACATACCAGCAGAAAGCAGGCATTTACTGTTTAAGAAATACATGAAGAGACTCTCTCAAAACTTATGAATTCTTCAAAGTGTCTATTACATAATATATTTTTGGTAACAGTTTTTCACTAACCACTGACTGGATTTGTACAGCAGAACTTGCAAGACAACTCTGATGCCAAAGCATCTGAAAAAGATGTTTTGAACTTAAAGTTCTTTGAGACATCTTTAGTTATGTATCCATGTGCAGTCACAGACATATGTGCAGAACTTGAATGTATCAGACCTAGAGTTTAGAAAATATTTTGCAGAAGGCACCACTATCCCCTTACAAAGTGTGTTATACACCTTTACAAGGTTTCTACCAATTTCTATTATCTCAGACAGGTATTATTTTAGGTTTAGATAGTTTCAAATTTGGATAGGTTAAAGCTTAAGGCACCACTACTTGCCACATTTCGCAGTTGCCTGACAGGCAGAATACTATGGTTAGGAACAACAAAGACCTTTAATGCTGAGTCTATGCTAGTCTTTACAGAACAGCTAGTAATTACAGAAATTCACTTTCCTTTACCTACAACGAGACATTTGATAGATCTGTCAAATTCATCAGAGTTTAAAAAATAATTTTTTACAGCTTCATACAGTAAAAAAATCCACTGTTTTGCCTTGCCCCGCATTTATGAAAATGCAGCCTTGAATTCTACATTTTTTTGTTTCCTTTATATGTATACATGTAACTCTGTGAGGTTCTGGCTCTGCAATCTAATCCAGTAGATAAACCTCTTCTAAAAGAATTGAAATCAAATCTCAAACAGAAAGTAAGGCAAGTCAGTTTTCAGAATGAATACTAAATTTTCAATGTGCTCATCATTCAGTTCACCAGTTAAAGAAAACTTTGGGGACTGCCTCCATCACTCCTGGATTTCTATTTTTTCCAAACTGTACTTCCTCAAGAGTAACACAAAGATGTAGACATGTAAAAAGTTCTTGCTCTCATTCCTACTCACAGCACCCTTACATAAAGAGAACCTCTTCTCATGCTGGCAAGGCAAGAGAGTTATGTGACTTTTTGGGGGGAATGGAGGAAAATGTGGCACAGAGATGTGACACAGCATATGACACCATGCTCTCTTCCCTCTAAGAAACTGTAGTTTTTCTCATCAGCTTGTCAAAAATATACCGATAGTAATACAGTTGCTTCCCACACACAAAGAGGAACACAGGACTTTTCTTCCACTATTAGGACACAAATGTCACAATGTTGCTGCCACCTGCCACACTTGGAAAAGTCACCTGACTAATGAATCCCATCAGTGAAGACACTAAAGGGCTTTCTTTTACCTCCAGCTCACTAGGATAATAAATACTCTAGGGATGAGAAGGGTGGATTACATTTTCCTAAATCCTGCACTTAAGTAATACATGGACATGACTTCAGGGAAGGGTCCTTGTCCAAAAGTGACAGCAACAACCCCCTCTTCTCTCCTTCTTCTTGCCCTGCCAGATCAGCAGCTTTTCTTTGCAAAAACAAAGAGGGAATTCATCAGTTGCCTAAAATTTCATGGAGTTATTTTTGCAAATTACAAGCTAGTAACATGATGATCAGACTTTTTAAAGCTTTTGCTTATGCTTTTGTACTCAAATGAACAGATGTGGGTACAAGACAACATCAAATAAAACTCCAATGAGTATTGTCTCACAAACAAATGACTGCAACAGACAAGTCAGCGATAATGTCCAAAACTTGAAATTTTCTTTCTTGATGACTCTCCTACACAGAGTCTTAATCATAACGTTTCCTTCCTATCTCACAAAAGTTCTACCCACTTAGCTAAATAGTATGTACTTGTTTCATATTTGTATAATATACATATTTCTTCCTATTTCCTTGTGCTCACAAAATACTTCAGACACAACCTTTAAACTGCAAAAAGAAACATTCAGGCCAAGATTATATGATAGCTAATTCTTTAAAATCCATTTATGCCCATACACGGAAATTTAGACATATGTCTCCTGACATATAAATTTATAATGTAAATCCAGGAATTTAGGGATAAATTTGGGGATACATTAAGTCGATCAAAATATGTGTGCACCATAATGCCTCTTAGAGGCTACATGTATGTTAAAAACAAGCCACTTGCATTCAATTCTAAATTTCTAGTATGTGCTTTGGTATATAAACTTCACAGAGAGTATGTGAACAGTATCAGCCATACGCACTTGTCTCTCATAAACAAGTGGATACCTTGAGAAGCTGTCTGTTAAGAAAGAACGGAAAGATGGGCTAGGACAGATAAAAGGAAAACAGTTTATCCATCGTGACCAGAAGCCCTTATTGGAATTAAATACAAGCATAAACAGCCTTTCACTGCAAATACCCCTTTCGTTACCCCTTATTCCTTCCTTGCTTTTATTCCTTCAATGAGAAGATGAGGAATAAAAAAACCTGTGAGACTATTTAATGTCTCCTTTTTGAATCCAAAATCCACTAATGATTTTCAAAGCTGGCCTTTTATGGCTTCCACTTTTAATCAGCTTTAATAGCCCACACATTAAACTTATTTATTATGAATAATCATTATCCAGTCAGATTCTTCTTTTATTTGTGCCTGTGAAACTCAAGGGTTTTCAATCAATTTCATTCTTAACTGACACTGTTGCCAAGGGAAGGAAACTGAGCCTCATGAGCACAACCAAAAGTAGAAATTAAATATAACATTTGCTTAAAAACCCCTTCTTCTGTTGAAATGCTCTTTGCCTAGAACTAAATGAATTAGTTTCTTGTAGTGACACTGTTCTTTCTATTTTAGTGCTTTGCTTTTGTTCCTTTTCTAAATTAAATTGAATTAAAAATACAGTCACAGAACACCAACTTTTCAAAGTAGGACTGTGGGAAAGTGCCTCTCTTCATACGTCCTTTTAACAAAGTAGCAGACCTCTGTGCAAATTCCAGTATGGGACTCAAGGGGTTTTGGATGGCAAAGTGAAGATTTGTTGCAATTTCACTGAATTTGCAGTATTGATTCTTTATTTAAGGCACATAATGAATTATTTTAGTTAGGCTTCATAAAGAAAATCCTTAGTAGTTGAACTGGTTTGGTTCATCTCCAACCCTGAGCACATTTTTATAAAAGAGTTGTAAGCCCCTTAAAAATAAAATTAACCCTGCCACAGGCAAACCTCTACAACATTCTACAAGCAGTAGAAAAATAAAATCTGGCTTCTGCTATTTCCTTAAGCATACACCTGCAGTTACGATTTCTCCAGAAATCTGATTTAACTGGGTTCACAAAAGTTGATTTGAAAGAAAAATTTTCTGATGGAAGTTACTGCTGGTATATAAAATGATGTAATTAACAGCTACACTACAGGCAGAACAGACTTGGTTTCAATAAACACTGGTTTATGCCATCAATTTTACCAGAACCATTACTTCAAGGTACTAACACTGAATATTATCAAAGTTTCCAGGAAATTATCATCATTTAATAGCATAATCTATGAATCAAATACAATGTAGCCCTTTACAAGGAATTGCTCCTTGAAAATAATTCACCAGATAATGTACATCCAATGAATAGTAAAAGACTACACAGGGAGCAGATAAAGGTAAATGTCAGGTAGTTATGAACCCATTGCACCACTGAGTAAGTGAGAATTTTCATTTTTGTGTATGAATAACCTGAAATTCTGTGTATATAAGTACCGTAAGTGAAATGTTAATATAATGAAGCAACAATTAAAGCTTCTTTTCCTCAATATGTAAGCAGAACAGACAGATTCAATTTCATTCCTTCTAGAAAGAGATTACCAGGCTGAGAATGTCTCGGGGTGTTCCCAGAGCATTTGCTAGAGCAGTACATACAGTTTCTATTCTCATTATACTTGATTCAGCACAATGAACATCCACCTGCTGCTCCATGGAGTTAGCAAGAAAACTAGTAAATTTTGTTCCCTTGTTTGTTCCTTTGTTTCCCTTCCGTCAAGTGTTTAATTGAAATTGTAGAGGATGATATGACAGATGTAAAAATAAGCTGTTGATTCAGCTGCTGCTGCTGAATTCCAGGAATACATAATAATTTTCTAGAAATAAAAAATTTATCTGGAACCATGTTATTTCAAAAATGAAAAAAACAACCACTAGTTATTTGAAGACGATTTATATAATTTCCCTCTTTTTCAAGCTCAAGCCTTGAGTAAAAAACATCCTCATTAAGGTATCTTTATTTCTAAATCAGAACTACATATGTGCCTTCAAGGTGGGTAGTCTATTAACCTGTAAAATGGGAGGACTCAAATACATAAATCATTAACAACCAGTCTTAAAATATGGTAAACAGCTTAGCCATTAAAACAAAAACAACACCCTCTCCCTTAGCTAGTCAAAACCTGTTAAGTAATTCAGCCAGATTTTGTCAAATGCAGTCAGATGGAAAAAACATCCATAAAGAATTATGGATATTATGAACAACTCCAATTCATCAGCTTAAGGAGATTTTGATCTAAATTTGCTATTTATTAGTCCTAGGGCACTATGGGATAAGGTACTCTAGACTCTTAACCTTGTATTCTCAGATTCTCAAATTCACATAGGCATTCAATGCAGTCAAACACTAGTCTAGGTGCATGCACACTAATCACTGAATTTGGTCTGTCTTACTCACTCTTTGGTCAAATGAATACAAGAGTATTTACAAACAGGATAATTGCTGGCAGAGATACTGAAGGAAACAAAGAGCATCCACGAACACCTCACTGCCACCTGAAGAAAACATTCATACCCAAGGTGGTAGAAAAACTTCCTCACATCCATTACCAAAGAACAAACATAATTCAGTGTTTTTCATCCTTCCAGACTCTAATTTCTCTGTTTCAAGAGGCTTAGAGATACTTTGATTAAGTACACCAGTTTATTGTAAACAAGTTCAGTTTTTCAGATGCTACAATGCTGCCTTGACTTGAACCATGCACCTAAAACACCAACATTACACTGATTCTGATTCCCCTTTTCCTCAGGCTTAGAAGCTGTGTCTTAACTTTCAATTTTATTTTTATATGTCCTGAAGACATATAATTAGCTATGCACAACTTTGTCTGAGGTATCAATTTCATCTGACTGTATGACTACCCTTTATATCTATATTTCTATCCCAGAATTTGTCATCATTGTGACTCTCCCTTCTCTCCCCCTATTTCTTGCAAAATCCTCAGATCCTATTGACTCTGAAGCCTGTTTCTAAGCTTAGCATTAGGTCAATCCCATAACCTTGGTAAAATTTAGGTACAGAGTATGTGAAGACAAAACCCATTAATTGTAAAATAATCTCCAGTATGGATATGGAGCTAAAATAAATTTTGCCTAACCCAGTCACCATCTCAGGCATAAGATGTTTTCCATTCCTGTGGGAAATTCAGTATTTCTTATAATCATTCCTATCTCCAGGGCCTCAAATTCAAAACTATGATGAAGTTCCTAATGGAAGTATGGAAGAAAGCATCTCCATAGACCTGGAACTGGTATGTGACTTGTTGCTGAGTGGATATTGATAAAAACTCCTGGATTGCCGCATTATAAAATTTCCGTTAGTTTCAGACCTAGGCCTGACCGAGACTGGAAAATAAAGCAAGTAAGGTAAGTGTTCTTCCTATTTTTAGCTTGGCTTCTCAGATTCATGTAGTTATGTTTTCCATTCCCTACATCCAAGAATTCTCACCCAGGTGACTGACTTTACCCAAATTGGTCAGGATAAAAGAGGTCACAGAGAAGCAAGGTCCTAAAATAGCCTGTAGAGAAGAAGGATGTGACCCCACAGGTGTTGGCAAAAGCAGAAAAAATGCAGAAGCAACACATGAGTTATTTGGCACAGTGGGTCCATGTGGAAGAAGGAGAAGAGATGAAGAGAGAAATACCCTTAAAATAGGAAAAGTTTTAATTAAATTTTGCCTCGTTTTAAACACCAAAGTCAGTCACCAAAGAAAGACAGATTTGAGAAACTGGTTTTAATGCTTGCAGAAATGCTTGTTTAAATGATGCTACTCCAATAATGGAACAAATGTCCAAAGAGAAAGAAAAATTAAAGAAACAAAACAGGATTACCTCAAAATGCAGATATCCCTAACTCAAAACTATTTAAAGTTATGTAACAACAACAAAGCACTTAAAAGCACCCTTTAGAATATTATGATTGCACAATATGTAAGTATTCTGAAAGTGCTACAATTTTGTGCCAAAATAGTTTGTACCTTCATTTCATATACAATGCCCGTTTCCCCTCTGTCAAACTGGCAGCTCTTTCAACAGAAGTTCTCCATTCCTCTCCCTTAAGAAATGCACTATGGCGTTCCAGAGGAGATCCCAAAAGGCATTCAAGTATTAGAGATCTGTAAATTGGTGATGGAGGTGCAAAATGCTCTGTTTACTTTTTATCATCAGTAGCTATCTTCACATCGTCATTCTTTCTTCAATCAGACGTCTCAAGGGCCAGAGTTAAGTGGATAATACTAAAAACAGACTGACACCATCTACTGAAGCAAAGAACAGAAAAAAGGAGAGAGCTTGAATAAGTTTCTGGAAAAAAAGAGCATGCAACTTTAAAGAGTGATCTCTAACTCCAGCTGTCAGAAGTGTATTATGAACAATGCAAGCATAAACATCTATAATGCCCTACTGGGAACTGGAGGCTGATTTACCAAACCTCTTGTCAGTCAGGTCTCAGCTTCTGCCAGAAGAGATGCAATATAAAATGATGGGGCCATGAGATTCTTGCTATCAGATACACCTGATTTTCAGAAGTGGCATGCACCTGAACTTTCCATGAAAGGTGACTGCATGTATTGGGTTTCACTAAAAAAAAATAAAAACAAAATCTGTAATCCTTCAAATATTGCAAAGCTACTAGTCTTATACTTGCTGGGTCGAGTTCTTCAGACTTTAAGGACTTTCAATTATAGTTATCTGGGCTGCATGAACTGTTGTGGTAGAGCTGAAAATGCCCAGTTCTTCCTTGCTCTTCTCAACATATCCAGAATCTTGCATTGGTTTCAGACATGGACCAAAATTTGAAAAAAATTGCATCCTACAAGAATGTACAGAGACCTCTGAAAAAGGAAGACCTTCTCCAAAGTCAGAAGGAAGAATACAGTTATATCAACATTTCTTTAAAAAGCATTTGTGAAGAATGTTACTTGGCTTAGTATAAGTTCTACGATTTCTAGTGATATTATATTTAAGATAACAATATTAAGGATATTATTTCTTTATATTAAGATAATTTATTGATTTCTAAGTAGCTTGCTTTAGTATGAGTCTTGAAATTTGTGCAGCTAATAAATTTAGGCAGTATCTACAATAGCAAGTGTTAGCCAGAGAACATTAGTAGAGTGAAACAGTTGGTGCTAAGGGTCCACAATATATGCTTTTAGAAGGGTTTAACTTTGGTCTTGTCCTAGTCTGCTTCCAGGGACTGAATGCCCAGCAGAAGTTGAAGAACAACAAGCATACTCCTGTCATGCACTTTCCTGTTTTGTTTTTCCTGAAGAAATTATTATAGTGTTCATACATAGAAAGCTTCAAAGCATTTTTGGCACATACACAGATTTAAGAACATTAGTAAAATTACTTAACTGTTTTGCTTTTTTTGTGAAAGATTATTTCTTTTCATGTGAAGACAGGGCTGTTAGGTTACATCCCCTCTGCTCTTATCACATTTCTATATTGTTTTCAGAGTACTGTTGCACAAGTAGCTTGGCAAGTTGGATGCTACTTATTTTCTGAACATAAAAATATTACGTTTCTTTCAGTGTGAGCCCACCATGGCAGCCATTTTGTTCCTAGGCCTGCTTCTAGTCTGTGCAAGTAAAACATATTCCATACCAAATAGCAAACAAACCTGAAAAGTAAACTGTAATCTAAAATGGTTCATCATTACTGAAGTATGCATCTTTTTTTTTTATCTTGGAAGTCAAACAGTTCAGATTTTCATCATGAAAAAGTATACTGACATGACTGGGACCTGAAAAGATAAAGCAAGTCAGCATCACAGTTTGGAGTGAGTCAGAGCCCATGAAAATAGGAAAATATGCCAACGTGCTGGGGCAAGCTCAAAGTGTGTGGCGCTTTTGTTTTCAGACTGTTCATAGTAAGATCAAACTTGGCAGTGAAAAAGATTTTCAGAGAACGTCCTAACAGCTGCACAGGGAAACAGATGCAACAGTGGTCACTGAGATGTTTAGCTCCACTCTTGGACAAACACTGCACTGGGTATGATCCTGTACAGGATGCTCAGCACAGTAGTGACTGGAAATTATTTCTGTGGATTTAAGGTATCACAGAATTTGCATTTATTTTTCTTATATTTATAATCATTAATATTTTGTATGGCAATTTCTCTTTATCATAGTTTTATGTTTGTAAATTTTTATTTAGAATAACCAGAGCTTAAAGGATATTAGCTCTAACACAGGCACAGCAAAAGAGTTACTCTTCATGCTTTTCACCCAATCTAGTGAAAGATGTCCCTGTCCATAGCAGGGGGGCTGGACTGGATGATGTTTGAAAGTTCTTTCCAGGCCAAATCATTCTATGATTTTATAGACTCTTACACAGAGCCTCCTTGCAACTTCTGTTAGTTCAATATGAACATCTTGCAAGCAGCCTTACTGGAAAAAATAGTAAGCTCTGGAAGACAACATTTTGGTTTTTAAAATAAGCAATCTACCTAAAAATCTGATCTGCAAATGACCCTTATTCATCACTGCTGCGAGGCAGAAAAGTTATAAATATTGAAAGAAACCTGCCTTTTTAATTTCTTAGTCCTACTGTGTGTAGATAGAGCACCACCAAAATCAATCTTCTAAAGTACACACCAGCAAGGTCTACCTACAATGTGTGAAATTTGTTTGGAGGTGTCAGTTCAGTTGTCAGACATGTTTTATAGTAGAAGTAAGTGAGGCTGATGCCAGAGCTTACTCCAAGTGGGCAAAAAATGAATCTTGCAAGAGAAAAGAATGGGCAAACCTAAACCTTCAAACACATCTAAAAGAGTACGAGTACACTCAAAGCAAGACTAAAGATGTTCTGCACTCTTTCAAGAGAACTCTTAGCTATATGCAATTCAGATATAAAGTTTAAAATTCTGCTCTACTGTTCTTGAAAATGGTAGACACTCTCAACTTCAAACAGGAAGAGCAGTTAGCCAGAACTTCTGGCCATTTAAACATCCACAATATCCACTTACTCCCTGAGCCTGCCTGTATATGGTACATAAAATAACAAGAATCTCATCAGCTCAGTAGCTGTCACTACAGGACAGAACCATTTATTTTTTGATTGAAACTTGACATTTATCATGCTGTTTGGACAGATCCCGGTGACAATTTGCAAAGACATTTGCTGGGCTTTCTGTCAGTATTCTATGTTAGCACAGCCAATCCCATTAACATAGAACCAGAAAAAAACATCCATTGAATGTGAAAGAGAGACAAAATAAGTTCTTTATAATTAACTCTCTCAATTTTTAAAAATGCTTCCAAGTCAATCTATGAGACATGGAAATCTAAAGTAATGGTTTATATGTTGTTTACCAATGCTGACTTTAGAAGAAACTTGAATAAGTTGGCTTATTTTATGAAACAGCAGTTACAAGTCATTGCATACGCTCCAGCAAAAATCTATCTTCAAAAAATTTGAGCTACTACTGTTTCGGGGTTTTTATTTTCAACTTAATTTCAACAACAAGGAAAAACCATAAGTGAATGACGGATAGAACAGGGCAATGCTTGTGTTAATGGTTTTCATACAAGCAGAAAGCCTACTGTAATAGAATTCAGCAAAAGCACTGAGATCAGAAGAAACAACAGACATATCTACAAAAAACTGATAATGTTTTGGCTGTAATTCTGTATTTTATTTAAATGGTCCATGCTATTAAATTTTCTCTTTTTCAAAATACCTTTACTTCCTGACATCTTCTGATCTCACATATGCAGCACAGGGACATTACAATCAGGTATTTTAGCATTTTCTGTTCTGACATGTTCATGAAAAAGAGTAAATAAAAGAGAGGTCAGATGAGGTTCTCTGAAGGTGGCATCCATACAGTTTGCAAAATTTTAAGTATTCTAAACTAGGGCAGTGAGTCCACATGCTTTATCAAAGCTCAAGGTACAATTACCCTATTTACAGTTCAAAACATGCCACTCTTTGTCAGCCAAGCTCTACCCTATAGCAGTGACTTCTAGGAATTCTTTTCTATCCTTTTTGGTTTTACCACCTTTTAATTCATTTGTTGATAACAGATTCACTGTCTCTGACAGTAAAATGTATTTGTTCTGTTAATTTATCATCAGGAAGGTCAGTTTATTACCAGCATTTTCTTAAACAAATGAATTCAAATAAAATAATTATTAATAATGGAGAAATGTTCAGCAGTTGTATTCCAGCTGCACTAAAACTTTGATATGAATTGTATCTAAAAAGTCAATGAGCCTGCCACAGCTGGAGATCAAACAATAAAAACTCATGCACTTTTATGATAAACTAAATAGAATGGTCAAGTAAAATCATCCTCTATTAGAAGAAAGAAATACAGATTAACTCCCATATATACAAGTTGTGTTCTATGACAGACACTAAAGACAGACAGAATGAAAGAAATACGGTGATAACTTATTCTGTATCAAACCTGAATTTCAAAACTTTCATCTGAGGCCTGAAGAAAATGTAAACAAAACAGTAATTGCAAAACCAATTTAGACAAGTCCAATGTAAAATGTACAGATACCAACAGCTTACAATAAAATTTAATGTCACCAATAAAATGGTAGTATTTGGCACAGCTCTACATTTCAATATGTTTTTTTACAATATTTTTAAAGACAGAAATGTATGAGATATGCTATCATGGATGCTTTCTTTTTTTGGTCTTTTTTGTGTGTGTGTGTAACAGCACAGATTAAAACCCTGATTATTTCAATACTTATTCACATAAATAAATTAAATGGTGCCTAAATCCATTAGAATACTATCTCTACATGTATAACATTAGGAAAGACACAAGCCTTGACATGATCACCTGAAAATAACGATTTTATTTTACCTCTAAAGTTTCCTCCTCCAAATAAATTAAATTATTGGTTTCATATTTTGCAAAATTTATCATACATTTTCTAGTACATATTACATGAATACATGGGCAGAAATCTAAAATTCAGTTGCGTTCTGTAAGAAAATGCATTGTTCATATAAGTGAGGGAAAAGTCAGTGATTTCTGACACCAAAAATAGTACAGCTGGGTGCTGTGTAGGTTCATATAGGAAGGTTGGCAGGTCATATGAATTACAATTTCTGGTACCAATCTTAAAGTTTTAATTTGAAAAATATTGCAAGAACACCAGATTTATTTACTGTTCTCTGTTGGGTTTGTGACACAAACGGGTATTCAAAGGCCACATTCTTCCACCACTGCATCCTCAACACTTGTAAGATGTAAGCTAATTATTTAAGCTGCACTGAGCACCTCCCCTGTATCTCCTCTTGAAACACCCTTGAAATACTATGAAACACTCAAACCTTGCAACTGGCTTAAGATAATACAAACATTCCTGAATTAATTTTGTTCGGTGGTCTAAACTAACAATTCTGATCTTCTCAGATGAAATGTGGATGTACTAACACATTGTGTCACTATATTCTGTGCTCCTATTAAAAATTCATTTACTAAAAGGTAAGGGGTTGTTATTAATTCCACCTAGGAAAATATCTTCCATCTAGCTAACTAAATGTTTCACTGGGGAAGTTTGTATGAACTGTTGTATTGAAAGCAGGAATTTTGCAATCTGGATGTTAATAAATTATTGTGAAATGTCTAACTGAATCTCCTGTACATAACTAGTCATTTGCATACTTCAAGGGAAAGCTGTGCATCTAAATAGGCTAGAAAATCTAAGGATTTTTCTACTGATCTGCAAGTGTACAGGTTGATCAGATGAGAAAGATCGAAGGGAAACTACTCTCCACTGCCAAAAATGATTGCCCCCTACACCTCAAAGTGAAGACTCAAATGAGTAAGCTATATAAGTGAGTGTGTTTGGGTTCAAGAATACATTTTATTTTGCTTACAGAGGAAAGAGAAAGGGAAATGAATGCATGCAGTGAACAGAGATACAGCAATGAGAAAAATGTATTAGGATGAAGATTCTGCAATGACAAAGGGGGCGGAGGTAGGGAAGGAAACAAAATCTAAAAAGAAAAACAAGAAATGAGATTTGAGAAACTGCATCTATTACTGGGTTTGTATTTAACAATTCTGAGATGGGTAAAATGGTTTGTTTCAGGCACTAGTAATGTATACGCATGTTAAAGTCTTCTGAAGTCAAAGAAAGACGAAAGTTTAAAACTTGAAAATCCGAAATTAGTTTTTAAAAAACACCTTACATTTCAAAGAGTCAAAAAGCAGGTGTTACAAACATTTCTTGCCTCAGAAAAGCATTGCTTTTTCATTTAGGAACAGACATGTGACCCTAAGTTGTAATTTCTAACCTTCTGGGAATGCTCTTTATGTTATCTCCTGCTGATACTAAAAAAACAGGGAACATTCTGATTTTAATTTGTTCTTATTTTTTTTTTACTATCAGACATGTCAGATTGAGAAGCAGGTGCAGAGTTTGAGTTGCTGGCTACCATAGCATTTGGTATAACAATAATTTATGGAACAGAACTGACAGCTAAGACAGCCAAGGGACATAAATCATCAAGCATTAATCTACTGAAACAAACATATCATATCTGAATGAATTTCTGAAATGTCATTATTTGGTACCTTCAGCTCCTCTGACATAATGACCACTGAGCAAAATCCTGGCCCAGTGCAGTCAGCAAGGTTTTAACAAGAAGAGGTTGCAAGATCATGACTAGAAAAATTAAGAGTGGTGTGCTTGTAATCTGTACCAAGGCAACTAGTAGAAACTATGATGAAGAAAGCAAAAGGATAAAGTAACTGTATTGGAGAGAAATCAGTACAGATTTGTAGATAAAAATATCTCAAAAATATGGTAGAGTTCCGTGACAGATTCAGTGAGCAGCTGGTGAGCTGATAGTGTCTAGGAATATTGTGGGAAGTTGTAACTAGTCTCTTGCAAAGTCTCTTTAAGAAACAAAGTAGTTATTCGATGGAAGGTAGTCTCCACACTCACCAGTGCTGAGGTATGAGGCAGACACCACAATGTGGGAAAGGTTATAGGTACTGTGAACAGTTCAGTACACTGGAAAACCAGGATGCCACACAACACAGAATTATTCAGAACACACAATTCCTAGGAAACTAGAAAGTCAAGACTCCCATAACACTGAATAAATTGACAATAAAATGGTAAATGTAATATAGAAACTACACAGTAACACCAAATGGAGAAGCACAAGTATGGCTTCTGAGTCAGTCACTCCCTTTTGGAAAATACCTTGAAATTGTCAGGGATAATTCCTGGAAAACATCAGTTCAGCAACCAAGTGCCACTAGAAAGTCAGAGGACCCCAAAAAATATTGCGAAAGGATCTGAGAACAAAGCATACTGTTACATCGCTCTAGTTAGTTGATTTTAAGAAATACGTTAGGATAATTATGACAAAATAGAGAATGACAACAAAGATGATTACAGGTATGAAATACTTTTATAGTATTTCATAGTATTTCTACTACACAGTGTAAGAGACAAGGCATTACCATCTGAGACAAATAAAGGTAGAAGAAGGAGGGAAAATCACATAAAAACCTTCAAGTATTATGAAGACTGCTAAGAGGAATCAGGGAATGATAATTCCCTCTTTCTCATAAAAGCAGTTAGGAATTAAGAATTTTGCCACAAGTGTAAAAACAAAAAATCTCTTTCAGCTAGAGTATTATTTAAACTATGAAACACATTCATACAGTCTGCTAAAAAAGATGGATGAGTTACAAGATTAATACTGTGATAATTTAATGAAGGAGACCATCAATATCTAGAAGCAGAGTATCTAAAACACATTGCTCTGGAAGATCCTCCTGACTGACCCTTTAAACTTCTGTCTAACATATGCTTGAGGGGTACAGAAAGGAAAATAATTTTATAGTTGCCTTACTTCTAATATATTTTCCTTGTGCATCTACTGCTGCTTATCACTGGCACACAGAACATCCTTCCTGCAGACATTCAAAGGTTTTAAGCTCTCTGCATAAAGGTCTCATTTTCTTCTTTACTGGGATTCATGGACTGTGGTATGCAAACACAGCTTTTTTAGCTCTGATTCGGTTCTGCACATCATCTTACTGCTTCTTTCGTCCACTGCATCTAGAGGAGTTGCTGCAAACTGTGGGATCATGCCCAGACCCCTAAGTGTGAGGTCCTCAGGTCAAAGTACCTATCAAGGTCCAGGAGAGGCTTGGACTTGAACTACTCCTAGAAGCCTTTCCACCTGGTAATGACAAGTTTTTAAGTCCAAAATAGCTTAAGAATAAGCTAAGAATAGCTAAGAAATGGCTAGAGGGCTTTTTTGAAGGAGGATCACTGATTTCTAACAGATACCCACTTGAATAAAAAAGTTAGAAAACAGTAAGGGACTGATGATAGAAGACAAATCACAGAGAGTGAATTTGTGGTGAAGTGGGTGAACAGCATCATTTTCTTATTTTATTTGTTTCTGCAAGCATATCTTCCTGTCTTGCACTGCACCTTTTTGGGAACACCTTCATTTGCCAACATGGTATGTGCTAAACAGACTGTACTATTCGTATGATGGTATCTCCAGATTGCATCACTTTTTTTTTTTTTTTTTTCCAGAAAGGATTATGTTTCCTTCACACCTGACAAACAAGTGAAAATGGTAACACATGGATTTCTGAAGATGCATCAACTCACACAGATACACACACTCCAAATGCTTTTGTAATCCAGAGATACTCTGTAAAGAAAGAAAGAAACCAAAACAAAAATGAAAATGAAAACAAAAACCAAAAACCAAAACCAAAACAAAACCAGACAACCAAACAAAACCCACAAAAAAAAACCAACCCAACAGCATGGAAGAGAGGGCTCTTCTGCTGAGATGCCTCCTGTTGATTTCCATGCAGGCACTCTAACAAGCACTGTAATGCCAACACTTTTTGTCACTCTAAAGTAACAAGCCTTTCATTTACATGCTATAGACTTCAGGTAATGCACCCTATGTCACATAAACAGAGGCTGTATCAGTACTTTTCTCCATCAAGAACCTTGTTCTTGGTTCAAAATTTCTCACTTGTCATTCAACTCACCAGCGAGCTGGCTACGGACAGCTAACACTCTTGAAATCATAAAATACAAATCCATTGCTTCTGTAAGAAATAACTTTGGAGGTTTTAGCAACACAAAAAATACACACCAGAAATTCAGCACTGCCAGTGAGTTCTGATGCAGTAGGCAAACAACCCTACTACAATGATTTATATATAAAAGACGTTGAAGAATCTGAAAACTGACAAAACATTTTAAATTTGAGGGGAAACAGCCTCAACAACATTACTGATGTGCTATAAATTCTGCTTCTGTGCTATCAGCAGCTGTACCATTACAGGTTTGATTGTACTATGTGTTAGCCATGGATCAGTGCTTGGATTTCATGCTAATTACTCCCTCATTCAAACCCTCAACAGCCTTGACTGTCAGTCGTAGCACCCTCAAATCAAGCCTCCAGGGTCATAAAGTCACATCTTCCCCTTGTTTGAAAGCCAGACAGGCTCGGAGTTGATCCTCACTGTTGTCACTGCCAGCTGGTGCTGGTGGCTACCCATGGACAGGGAGGAGAATTTACTGGGGATGATCTTATGACTTATTCTAAGGGGATCAGAGCAAGAATCAAATATCTCACTAATGTATCACCTGCAGCATTGAAAAAGCCTCAAATACAGCTGGCCCATGCTTCAGGTGTTAGCAGAAAACTAGCTTCTGTATGTAAACTTTATAGAGCAAAAACTAGAAGCCATTTGTTCAAATAATTCCCACTAATGTATCTGCATAAACTGAGCAATAGTACTTTATTTATTACAGAAATGTCACATTTCCTCAAACATCAAGCAAAGCATTTAATCAGCTAATAAGCTGAAGAAAATGGCAAGATCAGGAAGCATAATTTTGAGTTAAACATTATTATTCAGTTTCAGATGTTGGGAAAGATTAATCTCCATGAGCGAACAAGTAAAATTAATGTTAAATATTAATGTTGAGCCAGGAGAGGTGACAAGTTATATAAATACTTCCTGAGTTTTTCCTAAATGTGCAATGAAAGACTCAAATATATCTATGCATACAGCAACGGAACACTCATATACATCTGTGCACACAGCAGTACATACTGTATTATATGCAGAGAACAGTAACCAGTCTGTACTAGTCACAGGAAAGCAATTTAAGTAAGTATCACATAGACACCATGATTTTGTAGATGGATAGAAGTTAAATATTTTTCTTGCTCACATTAATTTAGAATGTATTTACTGCTCTTATTTTTATAGAATCACAAAATAGCTTGGTCGGGAAGGGAAGTCATTATTCCAATGCCCCTGCAATGAGCAGGGGCATCTTCAATTAGATCATGTTGCTCACAGCCCTGTCCAACCTGACCTTGGATATTTCCAGGGATGGGGCTTCTACCACCTCTCTGGGCAACTTGTGCCAGTGTTCCACCACCTTCACCACAAAAAATGTCTTCTTATATTTAGCCTAAAACTACCTTTTTTTTTAGTTTAAAACCATTACCCCTTGACCTATTGAGTTGTCCCCATCTTTCTTATTCTATAGAAGAAATTCTGTTAAGGAATGTTTTTAAAGAAATTAAAAGAAACTGGGAGAAAGAAAATACGCAATAGTTCCCCCATTAAAACATGTTCATTTTGCCTGTAAGTTCAAGTGAAAATGTTTTAAAATTGGAACATTAAAATTTTCAACTTACTTTACTCAAAATTGCTATACAGATACCTTAGTAATTATTTAAAAGAGAAAAGCAAAAAGCTTGCTTTGGCATACAATATATGCTTCTCTGTGCCTGAACTAATTATTTACCTTCATTGTGTATTCTGTACTTTTGCCTTTAGTGTTGCATTTTTCCTCCTGCTTTAACAAGCGTCTCAGTACCTATTTGCATCTAACTTCAGTAAATGCGTATTTGTGCATTGGTGGGTTAAAAATACGGAAAACTTACCAAAAATGCCTTGTGCTCACATGAAATGATGAGATAATCCTGACCACAACAGAGAGAAGGGTAAAACAGTAGCCAGCAATGTTATAATTCTTGCATGGCTCTCTTTGCTTTATACTGTGGTATCAGAGTTCATCAGGTTACAGGACCTTAGGAGACTGCCTATTGCTTTGTGATTGCAAGTATAAAACCAATATAGGAAAGAGTAAAGCAGGATCAGATCAAGCTCAAGGAAGTCACTCTGATTTATATTAACTGGTGAGCTACCTATGTCCAGAGAATCCACCTTCCATACTTAACGTCCAGTACTTCCTCCAGAGCTAAAATACAACTGGTAAATAATAGGAGTTATGAGGTCAGTGTAATATCACCAGAGCAAATAACATACTGCTATTTCAGATGGAACTAAAATGATTAAATCAGAAGCAAGAGAGGTCACTTATTTATCTGTATATGAAACACAACACTGCAAACATCTGCTATGTCACCAGACTAATCTTCTTTTCAGTGCATGTCACATCTCTTTGTTTTCAATTTGACTAAGCACTGCCTCCCATCTTGATATTACTCAGAAATTTACAGTAGAAATACTATATAGGAAGGGAAATAATTTTACAACACAACTGTTGGAAGTCTTTTGATAACTGCAATAAGACTTCCCTTGAAAATTGATGATTTTTTTAAAAGGTGGGTACACACTCACCACTGAATAACTCATTTTAGATGGAAGGTGCTACTGCAGTAAGGTTGGGCTTTTTTTATTTCATGTTAACATGAAATTAAAAAAGAATTATTTACATCAAATTAATAAGAGTGGGACAAAAGCTATGCACTTTCATCAGTTTTCTAGGTTACAAGAATTACAACCATTGATTATGCATCTTCACCTTCATTATTAATCTGTCTACATAGAGTAACAATAATAAAATTTAAAGTTTCTTGTGACTAGCATTACGTGTATTTGAAGGATAAGGTAACTAAGAGGCCTCAAGACCATCCCTGATTTTCTGAAAGCTAGTATTAACTGTTACTATTTCAGAATGGAACTGTATTTATTTAACAAGTAGTTGTAGTCTTAATATTTTATTCTCTTTTACTTGCATGGAGGAACAAATTAGCAAATGCAGAGATTTGCTTTCTCTTCTCCAGCTATGTAATATAAACTCAGACTTCGGAAAGCTCCCAGACTAATCTGGGAGATTAGCAGACATCTGCCCAAGGCCTCCAGCCACCTTATACCTGGGATGCATCAGAAACAGGCGCATTGTTTTTCTTTTCGCCTAGTGCACTGGGTAGACTATAGCTATACACCAGATGCCCACGAAGCCAGTCTACCACTCCCCCACCAAACCCTCTCTATCACACCCCCTCCTTGGCTGGACTAGGGAGAGAAACCATAACAAACGGCTCACGGTTCAACGTAAGGACAGGGAGAGAACACTCACCACTTACCACCATGGGCAAAACAGACTCAATTTAGGGAGATTAATTGAATTTATTACCAATCAAATCAGAGTAGGATAATGGAAATAAAAATAAAACTTAAACCCACCCTCCCCCTACCCCTTCTTCCCAGGCTCAACTTCACTCCTGAATTCTCCACCTGGGAGCAGGAAGGGAAACTGCACATCCACACAGTTACACTTGGTGTTCTTTCCTTGATTTTGCATATACCAAGTCAAGTGAGGGGTACCTTAATACATAACCTTTGCTTGAATTGCTGTTTGTGGCACTGAAATCAAGAGCAGCTTGCTCACCAAGAAACTGAACACAACTATTTATCTGCATTTCAGCTTGAATTTTTAAGCTTCACTGATGAATGGTGGAAGATAATGTCAGCTCTGGAAACATAGGATTTGGATATATCACAGTGATTTTCAATGCATGACATTCAGTCGGTGGAATGCTGAATTCACATTGTACATAATTAATTGGTTTACTTTCAGTAATCGTAACAAGTTCTGCAGTCTCTCCTGTTAAAACTTTTTTGCGTGACATCCTATGTCTGCTCATCCCAAATATTAGAAGTCTCTATGATTTTTTTCTTACAAAGAAGAATTTATTTAGTGCTCCGAAGTATCACCACTTCCTCTTTTTGCACTGCAACATGCCATGCAAGGTAACTTTCTGCCATCATCCTCGGAGATAAGGGCCTATGTGTTTTGCCTAGATTTGGTGAGCTGGCTTTTGATAGGTGCTAGTAATGACAGATGATGTACATCCTCCCCTTTCAGTGAAGAATATAGCCTTAATACATAGTTTGTGAAATGCATTGACATTTCTTGGGATAAAAAGTTCTTTATGCACACAGAATATTGCACGCAGTGCTACATCTCTGTCATTGCAATTATTAGGTTTAGGTTATTACTACCCTGCATGAAACATGACTATATAGCCACAAAATCCAATGAGTAAAAAATTTTAGTCTTGAAGATGAGATTGGGCTTGCAGCCAGAAACTAAATTCAGTGCTTACCAAGAAAGCTTTTTAACTTTCTTTATGACAAAAACAGCAAGACTAAAATTGTTTTTTGTATTTTCCTGAGGGCATTAGTCCCTTTGAAAAACAATGAGTCTGATTTTTCTAGGCATAAGTCTAAAATAAAATAACAGGAAAGCATACCTAGAAAAATGGATCAGAAGTTTTTATGCACCCATACGAAAGGCAGTAATTTCTGTTATCACCATTGTGACCCACTCGAAGTCAGTCAAGAGATTAATAAACCAATACACAAATATAAAAATTCAAACTTAATTTTTCCTACACAGGGCTTGCCTATCTAAAAAGGCAACTCACCCAAAGCAGGAAAAGCAGATGGCCCCTCCAGCTTTCCTGAATATCAACAAAATAAATTATTAAAAAGTGTGACAACCCCCCCAAACTATAAGAACAAAAATACACTAATCACTTAACTGCTCCCTCAGAATGTTATTTTAAATAATGTTTTAAATCAATATCTTAACACAAATTGATATGGCAATTCCTGTAGAAGAGCTCTTTTCTAATATAATAGAAAAAATAAAAATAATTTTGATACCAACAAAATACCACATTACTTCAATACCAGTGTTTTGGGTTTTCTTTTTTTATTATTGAGAAAGCAGATTCTGGTTTGCAATTCACTGAGTTAGAGTATAATATTAAAGTACAGCTCAACACACTGCAGCGTGGGCTAAATAAACACACCCATATCACCTCTCTGAAACAATTTTATTTCAGCCCAGATACTCAATTGATAAAATAAAACAGCTTATTTAAATCATGTGACTCAGTTTCTAATCAGTTAACATGAGGTCAGCCAATGAACTGGACTAAAAGTATCATTTTAGTTTCTGGGGTCAGCCTGGTAACAGGCAATAATTTACACACTAATTAGCAGCTGTGGGATAAAGAATAAAAAAGGCAATGTAACTCTCTAGATATTTAGAGGCGTAAAAAGCCTATTTGACAGAACTGTATTCCTACTCTTTCTTTGTCAATGCCTGTTCTGTGAGACATTCTTAAAAGACAGTCTGCTTGCCCACAGCAGAGTGGATTCACTGGCGTATGTGATCACTTCCAGTCACGCTTCAGTCTTCCCTAGGTGAATATTTGCTCCCAAAGTGTATAATAAAATCGAAAAAGTAGAGCATCAGAGCCAGGAATCAGTAGGAGTACTGAAATATACGCATAAAGATACACACAGGCACACACTTATCTATCTCATTCTGCAAGCTTCCAGCAGGTCTGAGACATCCAGGAAAAGAATCTTTTCCTGAGACATCCAGGAAAGAATCAAAGCACTGTGAAGCTTTGATCATCCATCCAAAAATATTGATCATCAGAGATATAAAGCAATAATTGCAACCAAGGAATTTCAAAGCAGTCCTGACGCCAAAATGGATTAGTGGACATAATCCACTGAACAGTTTTTTGAGCAGCTCTTTTTTTTCCAAATCTGTCTTTCCATGGAAAATGCTCAGCAGAAAGAGGGGCTAAATTAATCTAGTTTACTAGATTACTGGTGTTTAGACTGAGGAAGGGAAAGTCTTGGAAATAAAATGGGTCTGACCACTGGATGTCACTATTGACCTAAGCCTTGTTACATTAACAGTGTATTTCAGGCAAAGGAAAATTTGGGGGGTCCTAACATTGCATCTAAGATGCAGCATGGTTGGACCTTCAGGGAGATGACTGGAGGTTGAAACTGCTGTTCTGCCAGCAAATCTCCTAATAATCTTACCACTACTAAGCAGCCTACTGGCTGACGTTGTATTACCTGGTACGTTACTGCACCTGACACATGCAGATGAATATCTTACCTATAAACATATATATACATACAGAAACACCAAGTGGTTGAACGGTCTGTTTACCACTAACAGTTTGACCAGCTTGCCTTTTCCTAAAACCAGCCAAAACACTGATTCTCTTCCTCATTCAACAGCAGGAATTTCCCATAATGGCATGTTTCCACTGAGAACACATGTAAATTCTGGCAGTGAAATTCAAACTCCAGGGCAATGAGATTCGCTCACTAACTCAACACTGGAAGCAACAATAACAAACAAACAAACAAACAAACAAACAAAACCCACAATAAAAAAAAACCCCAACAAATGTAAATCAACGACAAATAAGGATAAATTCCTTTTCATTTATAAAGGAAGAAACAGTAGAGGATGCAGGGTACTGCCACAGATGGTGCATTCTTCTGTGTTTCCTAGATCCTACAGGATCCCTACACGTGGAGAACATGAAAACATTGCCAAACAAGGCACAAATAAGGAGAGTCTTCACAACATGATGAGTAATACATACACAGAAGTAAACTGCCTCCATCTGACTGCTTTTGGAACAGAAAGGAAGCAAACCCACTTGTGCAATAGAAAGGGAGAACAAAACTAGCTGGAAAAATACTTGCCTCCTCTGATTGCCTGGAGAAAGACTGTGGTTGCTGACCAGCCTGATTTGAGAAGCGATGCTTAGGGTCCAGTCCTCAGCCCTGAGGTTAATTATTTCCCTCTAGTTCTAATTTCCAGAGCCATTGCCAACTGTCAAATCAAGCATCCCATTTTCCTTTCCTTATGGATCTGCAGCATGAGATGCCTTGACACAGTTATATCTGTGCAAACCATTAGGATTATTCCAAACTGGCTGTAAAACTTGTTGGTTCATGCCTGTGCTGTGGTGTCAAAGAGATTACTCAGACACAAGGGTAGTTTAGAGGAGCATCGATCCCAAACTTTGTGCATGAGTTCTTCACTGAATATGTAACACACAGCTTTCCATTAAACTTGTGTGTCAGCCCCAAAGACATCACATCTGTTTCATATAAACTACTTTAAATACAGGGAATCCGACTGATATATGCTACCCGTGTTCTACTAATGGGAACCAAAGTTTGTGTTTGATAACTGTTTATTGTAAATAGCTGGAATTTGGCATATGCTGCACTTCAAAAATTTTATAGTTGTGGTTGGCACCACTGAATTTAATTTTAAATAAGTATTACACACCTACCGATTGAGGAAATGAAAAAGTCATTAACAGATCATCAGAACACTCCTCAGTATGTTAAAATGTGAGCAATAAAATGAGATGTGACAAGAACAGAATTCAGAAATTACTCTAATGGCTATTAAAGGAGATTTAAAATACATTTACTGGTTCTACACGAGTATACTTGTACTTAGTGAATTATATGTTTTTCACTGCCAGCTTTTAAAATGTCTGCATTGATTTCACATTTGTGCTTATTTATTTGATGCTAGTATTAGGCATGAAAATGAAATAGGAAAGAAAGCAGGATCAGAGGACATATAAAGATTCTGAATCATAAGCACCGGTTTTCCAGCTAATATCATGTTAGTTCAGCTGTCCAAATAAAATTGAATTAATTAAACAATACTGTTTCTTACAGCTGATTTTAATCCTGTCAAGAATGTACTAAAGAGTGGTTTTCCTTACTTCAACTAAACTATGCAATGTTTAAGCAAAAGACCACTCCTACTTTAAAAATCCCTTTTAGAAGATATTTTGTTATTCTGAAGGTTGATTCATAGTATCTTTTTCTTCAGTAAGAAAATCCTATTTGTTGTTTTCTTTAGATGGCATTAGATTTCTCTACTTCTCCTGTTTTCTTTTACTTCAAAAAACATCAATCATTTAAAAATATCAAATACCCAACAAAAGCAGCATCTTCCTCAAGGGAAAAGCTGCTTATTGCAATCATCATAAGAAGACACAAAATGAATAAAATCAGTAACAAAGTATACATCCTTACCATACTCAGCATTCTCCCTTTCTCACATGGAAGGATTCTAGCATGGCCACAGGAGGCTGTGCTTCCACTACTGGAAGAGAAGAATTCACCTCCCCTGCAGGTGAACTCCTGTACTACACTATAATGGCCAACAACAGATCCATCAAGTTGGCTTTTTTTTGTCCATCAGGACCAAATTTATGCACAAGGTTATCATCCCACTCAATACCACTCATGTATTTGCACTACTGTCATGCTGGATGAAATTTATGCTCTCCCAGTATCACAGCACTATCACTGTGGCATGAATCCTGGTGAGGAAAGCAAGACGAGAACCCAGAACAGCACTCACATATATGTGAAAAAGATGTTTTCTTAGCCTTGGTGGGATGGATATAACCCAGTCCAGCTTCCCAGTGCTCTTATTATATCTGTTTTTTTTTCAATCTGAAGCAGTTACGCATGTTCCCTGCAACACCTTGTTCTCTCAGCTCAAGCGCTAGGATGCTGCACTGGCAGCACCTTATTGTCACCCTGGAGAGGTTCTGCCCCAGTCCTACCAGCCCCCACTTGCTGCTGGTTTTCAGTTTCTTTCTGAAGCTACTTCTCTCACTCCTACTCCTTAAGAGTTCCATGAGTTTCAAGTGAGAAAAACAGAAGACATTTTTACACCTGCATCCAAGGATCTCTTTCAATAAACCGCAGGAAAATGTAGGAATAAATTTCTTTCTTTACTCAAGAAGTTGTAATGGAATTTTTAAAATAATGCACAGTAAATTCCAGTTACAGGAAAACTCAGCCTTTTAGTACACAGCTATTTGTCAGCTGCATGCAGAAGAACTGTTTAAAAAAAAAAATCAGCATCCATCCATTTTCCCCTTTCTTGCTGAAGACATGCTACAGTGATGATTTTTTGCACCTATCTTTGCTGATGTCTGAGAGCTTTCACAGATACAAATTTTCACAAGACTTGTGAGATCAGCAGCTGCATTATCTGTCTGCTGGAGACAGATTCATACCAACACACATTCTAATTTCAGGCACCCAACTGAGCAAACACTGTAGATTTTTTTAGGCCACTTAACATCCTTGACTGCAGCTGCAAGGGCTCCACATCTCTGCCTGACACAGCCTAGATTTTCAGGGGAGGTACAGAGATACTGTTTGGATTCCTGTCCTAAACATCTGTATCCACAGGAAGCCAACCCCTTGACTTCAAATGCTCCATATTGTTTGTCTCATGTGCAGGTAGAAACAGGAAAGTAGTAGCTAGAAGATACTGTTGAAATGTGTAAGAGCAACAGTTCACATCCAATACCAATTGCTGTTTCCAGTAGGGAGTACCATTCCCTCTTCACATACAAAGAATTATCTTGTGCTTTGATTTCAAATTAGTTCAGTCACTTATTGATCTGCTTGATGCCAGATGAAATTACACTAACCATTTCTCATATTAAGTATGTTTTCATACAGCTTAGTAAATGGACTCTTATCTCAGTGAGTATTTAGTCAAACCTTTTCAACCAGGACCAGAAACAGTAAATAAATTATATTAAGTACAAATTTGACCAGAAATTCCAATTACCTACTGCTGGGGATTCTGGCATGTTTTGCCTACTCAACATCTGTGTCATTACATTAAAATGTTCTTCCAGGCACAGACTGCTCTCATGTCTTATGCAACATTGACTGCATTGTTCATGCTTAGCAAATAAACAATATATGTTCTTCTGATTCATCACTGGAAAATAGCTGTAATCTATTAAGGGATTTTTTTTTTTTCCTTTTGTGAAAACAGCACTATGGAAGAAAGTAAGATTCAAGTATAATGTTTACTAGGAGAACAACTTTCAATTCTTTATTGTGATACTTTCAGTTCATATTTAAGGTCTTGCATAGAACAGGGAAATGGTTCATTTTCAACTGCATTAAGTCTATTGAGTTAGATCAATTCAACTGAAAAGCTCTTAAAACGTCAACCTAGGCACAGTTCAACTCTTTATGTACCATTTTCTTGCTGTAGAGAGCACCTTCTTTCAGAGTTAAAAAATCAGACACGTCATGTGGCCAACCAATAAGAAAAAAAAAACACCTCCTTCTACTTTTTGCAAAAATAAGGAAGAACAGCATCTATGTCAGGCATAAACATGGAACTGAATTTCTGCTGTCTTGCTTTGTACAGGCAGCTAAATCATTCTGGAGAATTGAGTCTACTGTGAGAAACCATCAAATTCCAAAAGCTTGGGTTTTTTTCTCTATGGGTGGAATAATGAATTCAACAATTCCTGCTGGGACTGCGATTATGATCAAAGTGATCAACAAATCCGTGTATGCACAAACATGCGAAAGAGAGACTTGCTGTACCTGGGGATGAACACATTTTATTCAGTGCTACTTTAAGATGTATTAGACAAGCAGCCAAACCATGGTGTACATGGTACATCTAATCCTAAGTGACTTCTCCGGATCTGCGGGTCATGGGAGGTAAGGGAAAGATAAGGAACGCAAGAAAATTGTATTTGGTACTTAATGTTATGTTCTATACCCAGCCACTAACACAGTCTGCATGTTGCAATGTTTTATACAGCAAAGAACTTACATACACCTACCCCACACTCAAAGGCTATTGATTTTGTTCAAAACTGATTCACAAGTACAGTGAAAGAGGAAATCAGGTATGAACTTGGCCAGAACTTGGATGTTGGGGGAAGTTCTGTAATGCTCCAAACTGAATTTGAGACAGAAGCTGCTACTTCTGGTATTTCTCTTTTTCTTCTCACTGCTATAAATCACAATCTAGCAATAAAATGCCTCACTGGTGGCTACCTTCTAAGAGTGTCTATGACCTGGAAAATGATGAAATCCACAGAATCACTTTTCTTCCACATGTTCTATAAACTGACGAAAAGTTTAAATCTCAGGATACTTCTTACACATTTATCGTAAGCACAGCTGACTGCTCTTGGCCTGATTTTCTTTGTCCAAATTCAAAGTCAATTGAACGAAGTTGGATGTAAGCTCTTTTGTAGATTTTTATATGGTCTACTCAGTAAGACTGCCTTATTAATTACAGTTAACACACTTTCCTGAGTGACTACACACAGTGTAGACTATTCACAATTCAGAGGCTAGCCAGGTCATTGCCTTAGGCAGATTTGCCACTGGATCACTATGAAAACCATAAAGAATACAGTGACCTAATGGCAGTTGTACCTGTAAGCTGATCCAGAAAGCTCTGCCATTACCCAGACTCCTGTGTTCAAGAGAAGCAGCCTTAGGGAATGCTGGTCCACAGAAGCTACTGAAGTCTTTTGTCTGAGACAGGCATCCAGCCCGATTCTGGGGGGATTTTAGGTGACACAAGTATCATAGGTAGAGCAAGACTGAACGGTATGGTCATAGACTTGATGAAGCTGGGTGGTCAGAGATGGAAATAATGTACAGGCATAATGAAGAGGAAGCAAGCTGAAAACCATGTGAGGAAAATGAAGAAAACAAAAGGGTCAGGTTTTATTCTTTTCAGAATGTGAGTTCAGATAAGGAAATTGGTTTATTTAGCCTAGAGAAGCTTAAGTGTGGGAGATAATTGCTGAAATCTACTACATACAGGGACTTGTAGAAAAGATGGTGTCAGAGTTTGCTCATAAGCACAGTGAAAGGACAAGGGGCAGTGTGGTCACAAGTTGCAATAAGCACAATTCCAAATGCATATAGGTAAAAAATCCTGTTGGGACAGTCAATACTGGGATGAGATTGTCCAGGAAGCTTGTGGTATAATGCAAAATCTGTAAAGAAGACTAACACAATTAGCTAGAATAGCACATATAAGTGAAAAATGTGGAAGCTTTTGTCCCATCATATATTAGGCTTTGAGGTGGCAACACTATTTCTGTTCAATATTTTGCTCCAGTTTAAAAGGGAAAGGCTTGAAAGTTATCTGACATAGGATGATGTGCATATTAGAATAAACATAACCTATAACCACAAAAGTAATTGGATCCCTTATTCAAAATATGTTACAAATAGCAATTTGTTTTGAATGGTTAACTGTATTTCCCAATTGTATTTTTTTTTTCTTTTTTCACATTATTTCTAAAGACCCTACATTGAAACATAGGCAAATACACTGTACCACAAAAGAAAAAAAATTGTAAGTGGCAGACAAACATTATGTCCCCCTCTGTGTCCTCTGCTTGTGATAGGATTAAAGAATAATATCCAAACATCATCTTTCTCAGTCCCTAGAGTACTACTTAAGGTAATTCAGGTGTGAAAATGCATAGAAATAAAAATATTTCAGATATAAACCAAAGCTTAGTTAGTAAGGACAGAGAATCTGAATAACCTCTTAGGGCAATCATCAGCTTTCATTTTCTTTCTTCTAGGTAATTCCACAAAGGTCATTTGCTCCTACCCTTTGCAGTGAAGCAAAGCAGTTTTGGAAGACTGTAACTGCAAAATTCTGAAAGAAACCCAGATCTTCCAAATTTATTATCTCCATTTCTGCTGTCATAGAAACTAGAAAGGCAAGGAGACACAGGATCTGCTCTCTCCTGCTCTATAAACAGCTGTGATGCACTGATGTGAAACAAGTTATTAAATACATGCTTTATCTCTATGTAGAAAGACAATACCACAACCATCAAACAAAACATATATGTAAACTATAGGAAACCACTATTATTTTATTCATGTGTTGAGCACACCTGAAAAACTCCCAAAGTACTAAAATATAATTAAGAAGTACTTAAATTTTGTAAGCTTTTGTAGTCATTTAAAATTGCATGTGGTTCTTCTTTCAGACACAAAAGCTCTATAATTTATTTCAGGGGAAAGAAGTAAATTAGTTCTTACTTTCTACTTATTGTTACCTATTACTAACTGCAATCATTACTTCCAGCGCAAGAACATTAAGAAGATACAGGAGAACCACTTTCTAAAGCCTTTTTAATGCCAATTCCATTCTACGCAGTGTAATGACATTAAAACTCTCTGATGTACTGTGCAAATGGGTAGAGATGTGCTATGCTTACTCTGGCTATCCAGGGAAGGAAAAGCAATACAATAGTGATGCGGTGGGATCTGGCAATGAAGAAAATTCCCTTTTTCTGAAGCCAACTGTTACAAACTAATTTGCAGGGCTAGCTCTTCTCTGACAAGTCCCTTCAATATAGCTTCCACGGACACAGAAAGTGATAGGCTTAAGAGCTGTGCCTCTACACTGTCCCTGCTTATGTCATCATAGGCTACCTTGGCAGAAGATAAACAAAACAGAAACACTGACTGAGTGGGGCAGATGTTACTTGAACATCCAGCTCAAACAGCTACATCTGCAATATCCCACACACACAGACAGATTTTTAAATAATTATTATTCATTTTCAGAATCCCGGCGAGAGAGCATTATGAAAAAAATGGGTCCTGATTAACAGTGTTGGCAAGACATTAGCTCAGGACTCCCAGCAGAAGGGGGTCTCCCAGGAGCAGAAGGCAGCTGTGCTGGCAGCTACCGCCTGCCTCAGGCTGTAGTTACAGCCTGAAGCCAGCAGTAGGGTCCCTAGGGCCCAGAGAGAGACACGTGTGTGTCTCCTCTAGGCAGCCTCCAATACCAGGGCTATGCTCCCTGAGGAGCAGAAGGTTGCTGACTGCAAGAGAAAATTGAAGCAGGAGTTGCTCACAGGGAGCTCAGGGAAATTGTGCAGGGTTGCCCTGGCAGACAGAGGAGGGAGGGAAACACTTGTCTCCTGTGTTTCCAAGCCAGAAAATGCCTCCACACTACTTATGATGATGACCCACACTAGGGGAGAGAAGATTCCCTGTTCTACAAGTAAATATACAGAAATATGTTACACCTAACACATTTCACTCATGTAAGTGTATGAGTAATGACATTTCATAAGTGGTTCCATTGCTTTTCGCAATCCTATTGTAAGAACTTTGTGGATCTGACTCTAAAACCCTTGTGTGGAAGCACAGTGGTCACAAAGACAACCTTCATATGCTATACTTACTCAAAATCAGCCTACTCACCTCAGTAAGGGATGAACTGAGTCCCACCTTCAGCTAGACAGTAGAATTATTGAACCGCATCTGGAGAAAACTTGCATCATGATCAAAGTATAGCACAACTATAAATAAAAAAAAAAGGCAAACGCCCTGGAGAAAACAAAACAAAAGAAACCAAAAAAACAACACCAAAACCCCAGACACAACAGCAACAACAACAAAAAAAACAAAAAACCAAAAAAACCCCAACCCAACAAAAAAAATCACCAAAACCAAACCAAACCAAAGCACAAACAAAGAAACAACTAGTTTTATAAAAAAAATCTGGTCAGTCAGATAAACATACATGAGAAAGTTAGTTAATTCTCTAAAAAAAAAAATAGTTGTGTTGACTGGATAGAGAGAGGTGAGTTTAAGGATGCAGCTGCAACAGAGGTAGCTCACTGTTTCGTTTAGGGTTCTCACTATATGCTAAAAAACCTGACTGGTACCCCTGATGAACTAAGTATGGAAAGTACGCATGTATATAAAGGAGTGAATATTAGAACTATTTGTTTTGAAGAGGAGAATAAAATAAATGCTTACAAAGATCATGAGTTGCAAGTGAAAACTGGGGGAAAAAAAGGAATATTCAGTGACATTTAAATCCAGTAAATCAAAACCAATGTCCACATAATATGGAAAACAAGAACTAAGTTACGATTAGATACAATTTAAGATATTGCGACCATTGACAGTTCCATTACATGGGATTGCTATATATGCACATGCCTCTTCTGAAAATATGCCAAACATTTGCTGCTCAGGGTAAAGCTGAAGCTTTCCATAAATATCTTCTCTAGGATATTTTGAGCATTTCTATAAAGGAGGAAGCATTAGTCACTGTTGGAGATCAAATTCTACTTAGAACATGATTTCTTTTGCTTTATGACACTTTATATTACCTTAGCGCATAACAACTTGCACCTCTCTTTCTCTGTTCAGACTCACAATGCACTTCAGTATTTATGAAAAAATTTCACGAACACAAGCTTTCACAAGAAGAGATGCTATACATCAGCACAAGCAATCCTCTGGGTACTGTACAACACAGAGATGCTGCAATCCTGGTTCTTGCAGATGATAAAAGAAGATGATGTACACAGTCCTTTCACTCCCCTCAAATCTTGTGCAAGGAGTATTCAAACCTGAACTGCTCGCTGAATAAATTCTCTGAGTTACAACCAACACTGGTATGCTAGTGGATAAGGTACCAGTTTCTCCAAAAGTGGAAAGAAAGGAGTATAAAACTTGGGCAATGTCTTTTCCCTCTCTGAGCATTCAAGCAAAGCTGGTCTTGCAGCAGCAACCTCTTCAGCAGCTGGAATGGAGATGCTACTCTAGTGCATGTGTACTTGATGTGAGGGGAAGAATACTTCTGGGGAGTTCAGCAAGCAAGGATTCCAAGTAGTAATAAGCTATCAAGCCATCTCATGTACATACACATCCACAACATGTGGCCTTCAAGACACAGTCTGGCCTGTAAGTCAATCAGTGCTTCGCATTATCTTTTTTTTTAATTAAAATTGGTATTTCAAACAGTATTTCAAATTTCATAACACTTGTGAGAGCCTCTTATCCTGAAGGGTTCTGTACATAAGCTGTATTCCTTCTGCGGTCCATGATGATGAGATAGAAGATTTTGTTTGAAACAAAAGATTTCTGGAAAGGAATGAAGGTGGAAAGTGCATTTTGTTAAGATGCACAGAATCTTTGTATGTGTTTTTTCAGAATACTATGAAAGAATGAGAACGAAACATTGTAAAATATTTACACAACACAGAAAAAGAGAGATGGGTGAGATCAGCAGAAATGAGGGGGGCTGACTAAGGGATGTGTTCCAGTATTTCCTGGCTGCTATATACCCTGCATGCTATAAGAAGATCATGAATGATGCATATGCTTCCATGAAGGTCAATTTTGCTCATTTCTAATCCCATCTGCTTTCCACATATTGGCTCTGGATTTGATTTTCAGTTGTAAAACACACATTTAAAGTACCTTTTTCTACGTGTCTTTAAAGTATTTGTTGTTACTTTTTTTTTTTTTTTGACCCAACTGGGAACAAAATCACCAAGATTTCTGTGCTTGCAATTTTAACAAAGTATCCTAACTTTCTCTAAAATACATATTTAGAACAGGCACTACCTTCATTCATTTCTGTGAGAAATGAAATCATCATTAAGTTTTGAGTGAAGACAAGGAGGGGCATGAGGGGAAGCAAGAACTTCTACAATAAAGGACAAAGGAAACTTTTAAAACCAGACGTTTTTAGAAATTTTTAGCCTATCTTTCCTTGGAACTTCTTTTACAACTGGAAAAGAGCTAATACTCAGTATTTTTCCCTCACAATATTGACTTGCACAACTATTTTTTAAACCTGTACCCATGAAAGAGACAAAAAGATTGGTCAGGTATTTCACTTGGATTCCAATGCCTTGTATTTCCTGCAGTTTTTCCTCAACTCTTCATCTAAATCTTTGACTTTTTTTCTTCCCTTACCACTTGCATGCTGTCTTCTTTTGATGGTTCCAGATTTTACACCTTCATCCTTTGTACTTTCTAATGCAAGACTTTTTCAGAAAAGCAAAGATACCTCCCATCTAAGTGAGAAAGAGATGACAAGGTCTGTATTTTGGTTCCAGTTTCTCCAAAGTGGAAAGAAAGGAGTATAAAACTAGGGCAATGTCTTTTTGCTCTCTGAGCATTCAAGCAAAGCTTGTCCTGATTTAAACACTGTTCCTGCCATTCAAACATACCATTACAAATGAATATTTGTAAAGTGAAAGAGTTCCAATGAGAAGTTTGATCATTTATAGGCTTAGTATCCTGGTTGTTGGCTCCACTAAAGCTCTAAACCTTCTGAATTTAGCTGCTTACAGTACAGCACATCACCTCTGATTGTGTTTGCAAAATACTATCTTTGTGGAAGATGTGAACACACATTTGAGCAGAGCATGAGTGGAAACACTCTGGATATTTTGCAAATGAGGTTCTCAGCATGAATAGCACTGAGATAATATTTTAGACCTTTTTAGTATTGTAAAAACATCATTATTCTGTCTGGTAAGCATTAGTTGGGGTATTACTAAGTGCTAAATTCTGTGGATTGTTAATAGACACTGCTGTATTAAATTCCATTGTAATTCTGCCTGTGTTTAATGAGAATACATACCAATTTGTAATACAGGATACAAGTAAATGAAATAAAAACAGAATTTCTTTTGATAGATAGAAGATAGATAGAATGGAGCCATTAGCTACCTAGTCAGCAGCAACAACAAAAAATTCTGTAATTTGGGTATACACTTCCTTTAGTATCATTCACTTAAGCTGTATTATAAACCCTGTTCTATATATTCTGCACACACAAACCAAGATATTCAAATATTGGTATCTAGTTTTTTGATAAGCTGAAAGAAAAAAAAATCAGAATACTTGGGCTGTTTTCATCAGGTAATACAATGACGTTCAATTATAACAGCTATGTATCAGTTTTATCACTGCTTTTACTTTTCAAAATCAGTGCTACAAATTCATGGAAACTTGAACATATTAAACACCAAATCATCTTTTTCTCCTGAGAAAAGATACTTGGTAATACTTCTGTCTTCCCATAGATTAAACATGCCACTATTTCATTTACTTCCAGATTATATCCTTCCTGAGGCATGTCTTTCTTCAGCCATCTAGCACGTCTGTAATTTGCTCACTTACAAGAGTAGCTAGTTGTGAAAGACAGCAATAGGAAGGATGTTACACTTTCTTATCAAAAAGCAGTACTCACATGAGACTGCCTAACATGAGATGTCAAACTCCCACAAACAACATTAAAGGAAGTTTGATGGGATTCAAAGAAAAGAGCCTTCACCAGGAAACATTACAGGAGCAGAGACTCAACAAGCTCAAATACGAGACTGTTTTGAAAACATGTCTTTTTTCCTGCAGTCTATAGATACACCATAGTTACAACATAAGTTAATTCAGCAGGAAAAAAAAAAAAAAATCTGTATTCTGAGAAGTCCAGCACCTTGGCAGAGAACCTGAAACTATTATCTGGTGGAAGAAGAAATCTCTTCGTAGGTAACTCAGGTCAAGCTGACTTAAAGGCCATCAAGATTATAAACTTACAAAGAATCAAAGACTTAACTAGGTTGGAAAAGATCTTTAAGATCATCAAGTCCCTGTTACCCCAGGATTGCCAAGTCCACCACTAACCCATGTCACTAAGGGCCTCATCTATACGGCTTACAATACTCTGAGGCATGGTGACTCCACCACTTCCCAGGGCAGCCTGTTCCAATGCCTGATCATGCTTTCAGCGAAGAAATTTTTCCTAATATCCAATCTAAACCTCCCCCGGCACAGTTTGAGGCCATTACCTATTGTCCTGTTGCTTGTTACTTGGGAAAAGAGACTGAGCCCCACCTCACTACAACCTCCTTTCAGGTAGCTGTAGAGATTGATAAGGTCCTGCTGGAGCCTTCTCTTCTCCAGACTAAACACCCCCAGTTCCCTCAGCTGTTCCCCATCAGACTTGTGCTCCAGGCCCTTCACCAGCTCTGTAGCCCTTCTCTGGACCCACTCCAGCACCTCAATGTCTCTCTTGTAGTGAGGAGCTCAGAAGTGAACACAGGATTTGAGGTGCAGCCTCACCAGTGCCCAGCACAGGGGGATGATCACTGCCCTGGCCCTGCCGACCACACTATTGCTGATACAGGCCAGGATGCCACTGGCCTTATTGTCTGCCTGGGCACAAGCCGGCTCATGTTCAGCTCTGTCAATCAGCACTGCCATGTCCTTGTCCGCCGAGCAGCTTTCCAGCCACTCTTCCCAAGACTGGATAGTTCTATGGGGTTGTTGTGGCTCAAGTGCAGGACTCAGCACTCTGCTTTGTTGTACCTCATACCACTGGCTACAGCCCACAGATCCAGTCCAGATCACTCTGCAGAGCTTCCTCTCCACCAGCAGACCAACAGTTCCAGCCAACTTGGGGTCGCCCACAAATTTGTTGAGTGTGTACTCAATTCCCTCATCTGGATCATTGATAAAGCTACTAAACAACACTGGCCCTGCCACCGTGCCCTGGGGTAGTGACCAGTCACCAACTAGATGTGACACCGTAAGATTTCATAGGATTTAAGAGATAAAGAGAGAGCATAACTTGACACAACAGATATTAAACCAAATTATTTTAATAACCTGTAACAGAATATTAACAACTGTTAAAGCTGGACAACTACTAATATACTGAGCATTAAAATACAGCTTGTGCATTGTATTATATTGAATTCAATGTATAATGTCCTTATTTTGAAGTAAAACATTCCTATGGTACTTTTAAGCAAATCAGTTCTGCAGCCAGTTCCAAGTTTCATAGTAACCAAGCACAGTTCGCCTGAGAGCCAAAAATCACCAAATCTTTTTGGTAGTGAGATAGAGGAAGCAGTAAAGTTTCAGCTGTTCTGCTCTGTGACACGGCTTGCAGTATGGGTTATACAAACACCCAATTTCTGCACTGATCTCTCTGGTTCTTTCTTGACACTCTCATTGCAATAATTTTAGACTCATTCATATATTATGTTTGCACAATGCCCGTCTCAAAAAAATCCTTCTGAGTTGTAGTCTTCATACATTTTTGACAATGCCAGTGCCTGAAGAAAAGAGGTAGCATGCAGAATGCCTGACTGCAAATTGCTTCAAGTCTTCAGAACTTACAGAATTCACAAAGTATTCAGTTTTGTGGCATTCCTGGGTATGCATTGCAAGACTGCCCTTAATCACCTTCTCTCTTAGTCACCTTCTCCCCCAGGACCTCCAACCTGTTCAGAGATCACTCTTGTCACTCCCCAAAGACAGAAATGGACAGAAGAAGGCTAAACCTGCTCCTTTCTAAATAATAAATAAATAAAATAATAAATACATATTTAAAAAATAGAAGCAGCATTTGCAAATGGCTAGCATCTTTCCTAACAAAAGTAATGATTTACAGAATTCTTACTTTTCTGGCATCACACGGAAAACACTGCCTCCATGCTCTTACTTCCCTCCACCTAGATACCTCTCTCGTGCATAGAGGAGGAATCTATTTCCCCGTTTGCACTTTCTAATACCCAGTTAAAGTGTAATTTCTCCACTGCTTTAAGAATACAGAAAAACACACTGATTATCTTGAGGTTTGTTTAGTGGCCTCAGGTCCTTAGGCCATACATTTTCCAAAAGGGCACAGAAAGATAAAATGTCATGTGCAGAAGCACAGCAAAGAAATATCTATCTGTATTTGTAAATGGCTTACGCAAATTCACACAGATTTAAGTGAAGGGCCTTTTTGATTTTTTAAACAAGAAGATTTACTGAGCATAGAAGAGAGAGGAGGGAATAGTGTCAAAAGGAAAATCTTCTATTCTAAAAAAAAAAATATTCACTGCAAACCATGTGGAAACAAAGCCATTATTGTAGATACACCTGTCTTTCTACTTGTCTCCCTCTGAAATGACTTTTTGTGTCCAGCATCTTTTAAGACAGTAATGTCTTAGTATTTACTGCTCTAATAAAATCATGGTAACATCTGTCATGTGCTTACTTGTCTTTACCAGCACTGCTGTTGATCCTCCTGCAGATCACAATTTAAGATGATTTAAAGGGAGAGAAGCATCTGTTTTCATTGCTTATCCAGTCTTAGTCATCTTGGTAATAACATTTTCACTACTGATAAAATGCATAGAGAATTAATTGAATTTACATATTGAACTTAGATATAGGCACAGTATATATGTATGCACACACAGTTTGTACTCAAAACAATTAAAGGATTAATTAAGGAAAAAAGGTCAAAAGAAATCTTGTGTAAAAGTTTACTGGTTTAAAATTATATTGATTAGATGTATTTGTCAGGAAGCTACACTGCATACAAAAAACCAAGAGGCTTTTACTTGCTAGCTCTGTATGACTGTTGTAAGACAGTGAAAGGTCTAGCCTGGTAGGGTTCACGTTTTCAAAAGCATATAAAAGTTAAGTCAAAACTTTAAAAAAATAGGGACTGATGAATGTACTGACACAATGAACTAATAATGGCAACCACAGCAATAAGCCCACTGACCCTGTCAACATCACTTCTGACTGCTTTTGCTCAGGAAAGAAACTAAAGGCATGCAAAAGCCCCAGATCACTTAGAATTTAGACATTTTCAGGCACGGATCAAGAAATACCTTAGACAAATATGTATACGGTCAATGGAATATGACTTATTTAGATAATAAGACATTAAAAGAATGCATTTGGCTGGAAATTATTGCATGCTGCTGATGGTAATCTAAGGAATGTTGTGCACAGCCAGAAGAACTTAAATGCTCAAGAAATGCAATAATTCATTGGAAATGCACTGTGCAGTGTGTCAGTGCTAACACAAGTATAGGGTAAGGAGGGAGGTGAAAGCAAGAATACAGAGGGATGGTTTGCCACTAGAAGGGAATGACAATTTACAGCATAACCAAAATGTTAATAATACAGACTGAATTTGCTTCCTTGGTAGAGAGGAAGGATGTGATTTTCACCAGTGCCTACAGGAACAGAAAAAAATACAAAGTGCAAAGGTTCATACACATGGAGGAAGGAGCCAGTATCAAGAACTCACTGCACTGAACAAATATGCTTTCAAAAGAAATAGGAACAGCCTGCCATGAAAAGTCATCCATTAAAGCCATGGTTACTTTACTACTTAAATCTACACCAAAAAAAAAAAAAAAAAAAAAAATCACGCTTTTCTCTTGTCCCAGGTAGCTCACTCCCACTGCTTTCTCTTATGCTGATAGATGTGGACATCTTTCCAAGATGGATCTGTTGCTACTCAGCTCAGGATTTGACTGTATGAATGCTCATATTGGCAAAAGAGAGCTGGTGGGGAAAAAGCAGCTGGCATTGAAGAAATAGGAAAGGTTCCCTTCTTCAATAGTCATTAGCTTTTGACTGATTAATATGATCTGGCATAAAGTCAGTTGTGTAAAAGAAAGTTGGAAATTTGAAAGTTGAAAGTTGAGCTAAGTTACATATTTGTTTTCAAACGTAAATCACCAGGCTTTGAACCAAATCCAGCCATTTTATAAAATCTACTTCTGTTATTTTCCCTTTTATTCTTGCAGAAGACATCCTGTTGATCCCTTGTAGAGACTCATAAACAAAATACATTGTTCCTTTTAAAGACTGAGAAGCTGCTAGCTCAGTAGTACAAAAGAAAGTGTTAAGGGCATCTGGGAGAAATTCTCAGACACCAGTTTCAAAACAGAACAGCAGGTAGGGCTAGATACATATATAAAAAATTAGATAGTATGTAATTTAAAAAGCTGTTTTCCCACAGACACTGAAAAATACAGTTGTCTGATCTGAAAGAATCAGCTAAAATCATTTTAAGCAATGCTGAATGTTTGTTCTTTTGCTCTTTGTTGAACAGGAGATAAATTCTGATCAAGATGAGAGTGGGCTCAGAATTTGGGTGACAAAAAAAAATAAGCAGCCTATGTCATGTACAAGGCTTGTGTAATATGCCCACAAACTCCTGTGATTCTCTGCTCTGCCAAAGCTGAACTGGGCCCCACAGTACTGACTCATTATTATGCAATTCTTAATTTCCATTTAATAAATGAGAATTTAATTTAGCTTTTGTAAATTAGAAAAGATCCTGAAAAAGGGATGTAGTTCTTGAAATATAACTTCATCTCAAAAGGTGGGGGGGGGGGAACAAAGGCATTTGAAGTATTTAATATTTTATAGTGGGTTTTTTTTTCTGATGTTTAAATGCCCAGTGAATTATATAAAAATTGTATTTTCTTAAATAAAATTTGTCCTAAATATTCACCATGTTTTCATCATAATGAAGAAAAAAATTATTTGATCAAATAACAGGAAATTTACTAAGACTTCACCTTGATAACCTGCAGGATTTTATCAGTATTTACTTACTGGAACACATAATAAAGACATATAATAACTTATTATTGACTAGAGGACTCTTTGAAATGAGCTTTCCAGTATGTCTCAGGAGTTGTCAGGGGACAGGATGGAGATCTCAGGTTTGTTGTGGAGTAGGAAAGAATTTATGAAATCTCAATGCTTCTGTCAGGATAAGGGAATTACTTCCTGCCCAGGTCTTCTGAGGGCTGTAACAATAAAACACTGCATGCTAGAAAAGTATTAAAGGAAAAAGAAAAAGGGCCAGAGTATATAAACAAAGTGTACTCCATGTGCAGCAGCATCCAAACATTTTATACTCAAATGCAGCTCACCATATCTAACACGTGTCCACAAAGCAATCTAATGCAGTTTTAGTAGTTGAATAGTAGTGTTTGGAAATCAAAGCCAAAAGAGGTAAGTCTCACAGGCAAAACTATGATCTGAAGAAATAACTACATTTCCTTCACCAATAAACTATGATGTCATGCCAAGGACAAAAATCTGCCTTATAAACCTCGCATTACACAGTAGACAACCAGGAAAGCCCAGTTTACAGGCCTTACAGGAAAAAAATGTGAACTGTGAATGTGCAAAAAAGTGCATGTAACATGAAGAGACAAGTCATCCAGATGGAAAAGATGCTATATAAAAGTACAGCATTCCATACAAAAGCAATTATCCTGTACTATAGAAATTTATGGTTCTACAGAGATTTGTATTCTTATAACAAAGGCAGAAGTCAACTGTCAACAGATGTTGTAAATCTTCACATTGTGAGGTTGTAGGTAAGACAATCAAACAAAAATGACTTTTTTGAAGAGATATCTCATGATGTTCCATAAGGTGATAATAAAGAAGTCAACTGTATCTTCATATGCTATACGCAACCCAATGAACTGGAATCACTGCCAGCCTCCAGAGCATTGTGTAATTAGCACAGCTGGGGCTGCCAACTGATTAGAACAGAAGCACATATCTTACAAATGAAGCGTATGAACACCCAAAGACCTCAAACCTTACCAGTTGAGATCAGTAGCACTGTATTTGGACTACACTTATTCAAAAGAGAACTACAAAAAATTGTATCACTCAAATAAAAGGATCATGGAAGCCTTACTGTCTTTGCTACTTTCAACACCCAAGCAACAACCATAGCTGATGTGAATTCAGTACTATATATACTTAAATTCTGACAACTGAGTACGTAACAAAAATACTGTACATACTTATACAAATTACCTACACCAAGCAAAAGTAATCAATCTCACAATAAGAAATGAAAGCTGAATCTACTTTGTAAAAATCCATCTTGCAGCTTGCAAAACATTTTGTGAAAAACTGGGTATGATAGATTACCATACGAATAGAGTAAATTTGAATGTGCAGTGTAGATTTTCCACATAAAGAATGTATTCAGTGGTGCTTACAGAGGTATCATATTTAATTCAGCATCACCCTTATAATTTTTTCCCTTGCAGGCTTACTATTTCACCTTAATTTTAGTCTGCAATCCTTACACTTCAGTTTAATGAAGCAGACATTATCTTTCATAGCAAACAATGGGGTATCCTTAATTGGGAGAAAAATCTTTTGAAGTGCATGAATTAATGAAACGAATTCAAATATGTGCCAAACTTAGCTATTATCAGGTGTTTTGGTTTGTTTGTTTTATTCTGTTGTTATTGCTATCTGCTTTTTAAGAAATGCATTATCAATTTATATTTTTGAGTAAATACAATTGTTTGTGTTAGGTATACAGGCACAAAGAAAGGCAACCAATATATCACTTGTCATGCATTATTATTTATTTAAGAAAAAAACCAAACAAACCAAAACCAAAAAGCCCAACCTACTTTAGTGTTAGCCCTGAAACTGTCACTGGACTTTATTTTCAAATCACCACTAATTTTTTTACAACATAATTCACTTTATACCTTCATATTCCAGTGTCACAGCAAAATGTTTGTACTACAAGTAGAGGTAACCCAGAGAATACAAACTGACAGAGGCAGAATTCTGGGCCTCATTTCCCCTAATTTCTGGTTTTTTATATGGTGCTGGTCAGGAAAACTGCAAGGACCATGAAATAGAAAAAGATGCCATACTACCACTTAAGCCAAAACCAGCTAAGGTGGCAACTTAAAGCAAGGCATGTTCTCTGATACAATAGGTCTCCCTTCTGTCTGCATGCATACCTCAGTGAAGTCCCTCAGAACTTGGAGGTAAGACAAAGAGGTAAGTATTCAGTATCAGGTTATTAACCCCTGTTTATCGGGGTCGTGTAACCATTTCCTAACAATAGTAATTGTGAAGACTGTTGCAAGGTTTTCTCTTAATTCTCTTTCCTTTAACAGGCAATTGCTTTTAGCAATTACAAGATTAGGACAAAATTAGATTTTAGATTAAACTCATTTTGTTTAGACTGCTTTTTATTTGTTTGTTTAAACACAGATTCTGGGCATGGAAAACATGACATCTTGTTTTATTCAGCTCAGTTAAATGCATCATTGTGTGATTGATGCAAAGATTAAGAACAGGCACATAATTCTTACTATTGCTCTTACATTCAGATGACAATTTTAACTTAATAAAGGTTTCATAAGTATATATCTAGTTTTTACATTAAAAAAAAAAAAAGATAGCTCCATCAGAAGCTACAGATTCATACCTTGCAAGTGCTTCAGCTATATCTTTATTCTGCCTAGCCTTGGAGGCAGTAACTTACATTTACCATCTTTCACCACGAAAGTTAAAAAAAACACCAAAACAAAAACCAACAAAACCCCCCCCAAAACAACAAAGAACAAATTATCTGCAAATCATGTATTCTGTCACAAGAAAGCATTAGGTCTGGGCTGGAATATGCATATGATTACATAAACTTTCTTATCAATGAAATACAGGTCATTCAAAGCTGACAAATACATACTCACCCTATAATAATGTGCAAACCAGTAAATTTGCCCAAAACACAACAGTGGGTACTTAGTGATTACATGAATGAGCTGAGCCTCAGTTTTTATGTTTCATCAGGAAAAGCTACATAGTCCATCCAACACTATACTGAAGTACTGGTTCAGCAAACTGGGTCCCAACCCATAGAATTACCTATTGAATAATTACTGCTACCTTCTTTCTTCCTTTGAGTTCTCTCTGGGGATTTCTCAGTCAATTAATCAACCTTAAATTTGTTGACTCATACAACACGAAAGTGTCACAAACTGAGAAGGTTCTGTTCTGGGAGCCTCTCCCTCAGTACAAATCCAAACATGGGTTTGTAAAATACTGAGAGGTGAATATGATGTTTCTTAAGCATCTAATTGTCAGTGGGAATAACGATCACTGCTAAAGCACAACATATTTAAACACACTGAATATTCCAAACAGTAACAGTAAGAATACAAGAACTATTTTTTTCACATGAATTGTACCAGAACTGTCATATTTTGTCATATAACAGACCACTTATTTACCAAGAAATATAATATTTCTCTGTGTTTCATTCAAATATGGAGGAGAAAACCATCCTTCTACTTAATTGGTTTTGTTTCCAGTTGCTATTGAGAAAATGTTTTAAAAAGAAAAATGAGATCTATTTCTAATATTTTTAAAGAATTTAAAGCCATCTGGAAAAGAATCCTATGATCTGACTTTCAATATTTATAGATCTCTATATTCAGCTGAATTAGTTCTAATTAAAACACTTTCAAACCTTACAAAACTCTTCATCATATGCCAAAGGTAAGAAACAGCAGATCTCAAAGCATCATTGATGCCCAAGACCCAGTGAATAACACTTATGTCATCTGGCTGGATATAGCTGCATAACCTTAACAGGTGATTAATCTTCTATGCTTCAGAAACTGAATTATCTGTCTAGATCTTCCAGCCTTGGAAAGAAATGCAGGTATTGCCATTACAGTACTTTAGAAAGGATCCTTCAGGATCCTTCAGAAGAACTTGACTCTGAGTTGATACTTTGCTTTGAGGTACAGTCAGTAGCTCAAGAAGAAAAGGAAAACAGCCTCTGGACAATTCCTGGGAAGAGGGAAGTAGAAAAGATAATTCTTCCAGGGCATCTGAAGCAACCTTGAGCCAGAAGGTTTGAGTTTCAGGCTCTCAGTACAGAGCTCTGGGCAGGGTGGGGACTTCTGAAGACATCTTGTTCCCATGGCTGTGCTAACATATTTTCAGTGGATAACAGATTTTATTTTCCTTATCCTTACAAGCTAAGACTAATAGCTGTTCTTGTGATCTCTTACATACATAGCCTCCTTCAAAACATACACAAAATCACTGAAGGTGCAATGTCATAGCCAGCACTATGACTATGAGGAAATGTATGAGCATATATGCGAATACATCCAGCTCAGTTACAGTTGAGTGATTCCTTCACAGCACTGGTTTATTAAGTACACTTAAGAGAAAACTACTTCAGGCAATGGAATGTGTAACAATCAGAGAGAAAAAAAAAGCTTGTGCTACAAACAGCAACTGAGGGGTATGAGCCCCAGTACCAATACTGAAGGAACAATTCTTATGCTTTTCAAAAATATAATCATACACGTTTTCCTCTGAAAAAGGAACTGTGAGGTTGTGAGTGCATGGAAAATACTCAACTTGTATTTTCACTGAAGTAGAAAAACTTTTACTTGTATTTTCCATATGAATACCTTAATCAACACTTCAAATACAGCACAGCTTTTTGAGGAAAGCCCTAGTCTAATGACTGCTTAGTTGTTTACCTGAAGATTTGGTCACATCAGTACACTCTGCTAGGGGAAATACTTATAAAAATATTCTGCTACATATTTCTCTCAAGTGAAGTTCTTTGTAAAACACAATTCAGATTTTAAACAGATTTTTTTTTTCAAAATACACATCAACTGAGTGTAGATATAAACTTCTAAAAATAATGGTGTTTAAACTGCCTATCTAAAGAAAATAGGAAAGATAGCAGAGAAGCAATGAAACACTCAGTTTACTGGATTGCGTTAAAATCTTTTACAAAGCAAACATTCAGAATGACACGTTCATTCCAGTGACACTGGAAAGTGTTCCACAGCCCCACTCAGTGAGCTGTTCTTCCCTCCTGCTCCTCCAAATAAAAGTAATAATAATTTAAAAAAGACAAAACAGATTTAATTGATTTAATTTTGATCAGTATTGCATCCCCATGCAACGGTTTGCCTTGAGCTCTGATGCCCCTGACCAGCCTAAAACCGTGATTCTATGCAAGGCTGGCTGATGCCAGCCTTATGACGTTTAATGCCAAGTGCAAGGTCCTACACCTGGGTCAGAGCAATCCCAGGCACAGCTACAGACTGGGCAAAGAAGAGATTCAGAGCGGCCCTGCGGAGAAGGACTTGGGGGTGCTGGTTGATGAGAAAATGAACATGAGCCAGCAGTGTGCGCTTGCAGCCCAGAAAGCCAACTGTATCCTGGGCTGTATCAAAAGGAGCGTGACCAGCAGGTCGAAGGAGGTGATCCTGCCCCTCTACTCTGATCTCGTGAGACCTCACTTAAGAGTATGGTGTGCAGTTCTGGTGTCCTCAACATAAAAAGGACATAGAACTGCTGGCACAAGTCCAGAGGAGGGCCACGAGGATGATCAGGGGACTGGAGCACCTCCCGTATGAAGACAGGCTGAGAAAGTTGGGGCTGTTCAGCCTGGAGAAGAGAAGGCTGCATGGAGACCTCATAGCAGCCTTCCCGTACCTGAAGGGGGGCCTATAAGGATGCTGCGGAGGGACTCTTCATTAGGGACTGTAGTGATAGGACAAGGGGTAATGGGTTAAAACTTAAACAGGGGAAGTTTAGATTGGATATAAGGAGGAAATTCTTTCCTGTTAGGGTGGTGATGCACAGGAATGGGTTGCTCAGGGAAGTTGTGAATGCTCCATCCCTGGCAGTGTTCAAGGCCAGGCTGGACAGAGCCTTGGGTGGCATGGTTTAGAGTGAGGTTTCCCTGCCCATGTCAGGGGGGCTGGAACTTGCTGATCTTAAGGTCCTTTCCAACCCTAACTAGTCTATGATTCTATGATTCTATCATCCAGAGAGAACCCATAACACATGAGACAAGACACTCTGTCCTTCCTCATCCTGCACACCATATTCCTATCATCCCTGCAGGCATGGTTGCAGCTGTACAACCTCAAGACGATCAGGATCTTGAGCTTCTTTCTACGAAGGAGCTTGAAGACAAAACCCTGCCTCAGGATCTTTCAGGATTCTTTCTTCATCATAGCTGCCAGTGCTGCCTAGCCCTATTCATGAAGATTTATCAAAACAAGTCCTGCCAAAGAAGTGACTGATATCCCCACTGTGCATAACTGCATACACAAGTAAATATTCAATTGAAATGAAGTAGGTCACAGATAACAAACAGTTTGACAGCATGTAGCTGATATAAATTGCTTGCTCAACCACTAGCATGCTAAAAAGTCACAGACACAACGCCTGTCTGAACTTTCTGAAAGCTGCCTGTTGCTGTAAATCAGTTTCCACAATTCTGATACTATCAGCCATCCAAATAAACCTGAGAGGCTCAGCTACAAAACTGCTACAGCAAAAACAACTCCAGAACATAATGTAATGTGTACCTCAAAACCACTCTGCTCCACTTCCACAGAATACATACAAGGTTTGTCACCTTTCACCCTTGATATATCTGCTGCCATCAAGCATTTACAGTAACTTTAGACGACTCTTCTGACAATTCCTTAAGTCAAAAAGCTCCTGTGATAACAGCCTAGCAATTGTAGTGCTGTTCTGCATTGCTTCAGAAAGTGTTTAAAAATACATCTCAGCCCACATTTAAAAAGGAAACTGAAGACATTTTCTTTGAAGATTAACACTGTTTTGCAAACTACATAAAATCAGGAAAACACAATTTGCCAGACATCTCCACTTACACCACACTGCTCAGGCCACATGCAGCTCAGTTTTGAGTGTCTCCAAGGATGGAAAGTCTGCAGGCCCTCCAGACAACACGTTTCAGTGTTTAAACACCCTTATGATGTCTTGTTTCCATCACTCTTGTCTGGACACTCTAAATAGCTGAAAAACCTCAGCTTTCATCTCCTTTGTACCCTGCTTCTAGACATAGAAAGCCAGAAGTAGGATTTCCACTACACCTTCATTCCCTTTCTATGGTTAAACAAACCCATCTCCCTCTTGCACGTCACGTGCAAAACTCATTAACCACGTCAGGGGCCTTCATCACACTCACTACAATATGTCCATATGCTTCTTGCTCTGGGGAGCCCAGAATTGGACACAGCACTAAGATGTGGTCTGATAAACACAGATCACTTTTCTTGACCCCTGCTGGTTAACAGTCCTAACGCGGTGCTGAAAGAGCACACACCTCTTTCATGTTCAACCTTGCTGTCCACTGTGAACCCCAGTTTCCACCACTATTTCTAGTACTGAGTAAAAAAGCAAACAGGAAGTCAAGTAATATTTTAATGGTTTCAGAAATTATCTAGATGCAGACTTGAAAGTACATTAAGTAAGTTTGCTGATAATAAGCCAGGAGGAGCTGTGGACTCCCTCAGGGATAGAGAGGCCTTACAGTGACATATGGATAGACAAGAAAATTCCGCAGTCACCAATCACATGAAATTTAATACAAGCCAGAACCAGATTCTCCACCTGGGACGGGGTAATCCTGGCTACATGTACAAACTAGGAGAGAAGAGGCTGAAGAGCAGCCCTGCTGCCAGAGACCTGGGGATTTGGGTTCATGGGAAATTGAATATGAGTCAACAGTGTGCCCTGGCAGCCAAAAGGGCCAACAATGCCATGGGGTGTATCCAGCACAGCATAGCTACATGATCAAGGGTCCCACTCTACACTGCACTGGTGAGTACCCTCCTCACACACTGTGTGCAGTTTCGGGGACCTCAGGATAAGAAGTACATCAAACTATTAGATTGTGTCTGGAGGAGGATGACCAAGGTGGCGAAAAGGCCCCTACAGTAAGACGTACAAGGAGCAGCTGAGGTCATTTGGCTTGCTCAGCTTGGAGAAGAGAAGGCTAAGGGGTGACCTCATAGCAGTCTACAACTTCCTCAAGGGGGGCACTAGGGGGGGAGATGCTCATCCCCCCTCTCTGGTGACAAGAAATAGGACACAAGGAAATGGAATGAAGATGCATCAGAGGGAGTTCAGATTGGAACATTAGGAACTTCACCAAGAGGGAGGTCGGTCAGTGGAACAGGCTCCCAAGGGAAGTAGTCATGGCACCAAGCCTGTTAAAATTCCAGCAGTGTTTGGATGACACTATTAGACACGAGGTTTACCTTTAGGTAGTGCCATGAGGAGCGGAAGGTTGAGCTCGATGATACTTACAGGTCCCTCCCAACTTGAGAGATTCTAGGATTCTAAGCATATACACATGTATGAGCCAACTAATTTTAGCTAGGATATCGGACTAGTAATCTGCTAGCTACAGAATGAGATCAGGAAGCAGACAGCAAACACCAGCTAGTGAAAAGATTAACAACTGCAACAAACTGATACTAGTAATACGACGTTCTAGAACGTATTTGTATTTTATCCCGTGCATGAAGTTCAAAGACATTGTTTTAATGTCAACATTTCTATTTTCATCTGCTTTACTTTACTTAAAACATCTTGTCAATATTTCTGTTCTATCCTACATCTATTTTTTAAGTAACCCAATTTTATGAATGGAATTTGAAAAAATCTATTTGAGCAGAGCTCTACTAATATGCATATAATCCAAAGAAGTGGAATATAAAAATAACTGCTCCTTTAAGCATAATGTGTTTTAGCATTTATGTATTCGCAGAGTATTCAGATCACATATCAACTACCTGAGTTAATTATTGGTATCTCATTCCTTACTGCATCATTCTTATTTGCACTGAAACAAGTGCAACATGGCTATGCTATCTGTGGTCTTCCAGTCAAAAGTTGAAATCCCTCACAGCAGGAACCAAGTGTTTTAATGACAGCTACTTCGAGTATCTGCGAAAAACCTCAAACGTGAGATTCAGAGGCATAGCCTAATTGCATCACAAAAGCATAGAACAGGAAGCCTAGAAAGACATAAGATTTTAATAGAGCAGTTTTGATACAGACATATTGTAAGGCACTCATTTCAGCAATTCTGAGTTCTCCAGCTTCAGGAAACAAGGCTGTTATGATTGTATGAGCACTGTTATTTCCTGAGAATGTTGTTTCAGTGGTTTCTGAAAAATCAGTCTAGAGTCGAGGGGTATTAATTCTGAGCACACAAAAACGAGGAACTCTGAGGATGTTAGTCCTAGTTCTACTCATGACGATATGTAATAGGTGCTTCCAAACTTGGATTTTTCATCTGCAAGAGAATTTTTCTAGACTACATATATATTCAGTGTATGCAACAGCATTTTGGCATGAGGAAGAAATGCCATGAGAGAAGAGACATATAAAATCACAGAATCCTAGAACGGTTTGGGTTGGAAGGGACCTTAAAGATCATCTAATTCCAACCCCCTTGCTAGATGCAGGGACACCTTACACTAGACCAGGTTGCTCAGAGCTCCATCCAGCCTGGCACTGAACACTGCCAGGGACGGGGCATCCACAACTTCTCTGGGCAATCTGTTCCAGCGCCTCACCACTCCCATAGTAAAGGACTTCTTCCCACTATCTAAATACCAGCTTAGTTCAGATGGTGTTGCAGTATTAACTTGCTTTGGCTAAGGCCAAGAAAGAGAATGTGTCCCAGAACTGGTGTCTAAGTGCTACATCAGCCAAGCTTAAATCACCACTGGGGAGAAATCCTTCCTGACATGAAATGACCTCCGCCTTTCATAATAAGCATTTACTAATAAGCACTAAGAGTAGAATTAGGGTTGGGATGACTGTTTCAGAAAATGTTACCAAGTTTAACCACTTCAAGTTACCAAGGCTTGAAGCAATGTAATAGTAAGTGATCATACTGATACAGAAGTAAAGTGCATTCTATAAAACGAGCTACAGTAGAATAGTTCGCTATACAAGTCTATATTTGCACTAGGAGCAAATACTTCACCATTAATGTGGTTTAACTGTAACAATGTCATTCTGTGATTCCATCAATGCAAACAAGCACTACTACTGCCATTGACAGTGAGCATATCCTTATTGTTCAGAGAAAATAAAATAGCATTTTTTCTACACTATGCTGTTAATCAATTTAATTAATAAATGTTCCACACATTTCTCTGCAGCTACTCGTATTTAGCTAATCATATTACGTAGTTTGCTTCAGCTTTTTGCCCTCCCCATTTACTTCAATTTACTTCAAGGGGAGAGTAGACTTGGGATTTGATATGGAAAAAATTTACATTAGTTATGCACAGAGCTATTTGCAGCAGAGATACCTGAACACACGCCCAGCCTTGAATTTAAGTAACATAATGTACATTATATATATCCTGGACAATTATAGTGTGTCTGCTACTAGCTTCAAGATCTGCTATCTGGCAAACAGGGGTCACACCCCCTAAAAATTGGTGAAAGTGTCTCCATTGATTAACTGGATTTCAGATAGGTCCTAAATCAATTAATGGAAACTATCTGTGCTAACACAGTTCATGGCACTGAGATCCTAAATTTGTCAGATAATTCAATACAAACAATTTTCGCAGTTTCTTACTTACTCAGGTCTTACTTAAAAGACTTCCTGTTGTAGTCAGACATCTGGCAAACTGCAATACTGGGCAAACAAGTAGGTCTTATTGGTTTGAACTCTACAGACATCCATTTTAACATGGGACATTTTAGTAATGCTTGACAATTTTTGAACATTAAATAAAACTGTAAATTTGCACTACTTAAGAAATAAAAGTAATCAAAAGAAAAAAAATATCATCTTCGGATATTAGCAATAGCAGACAGCAGCTTCTAAGCGGAAGCAATGCTCTGAACAATTTACTGTTCTCATCCTGAAGCTAAAGCTCCCACAGTTACCATTAATAAGAAACTGTACAAGATATTTTTGGCTTTATAGATCAGATCTTTAAATTATTCTTAATCACATGTATCAAGACAAAATAACTCAATCACATTTAATTTCCCACTAGGAAATCTCTGAAAACCTTTCTTGTCATGTTGCCCCCTCCCCAAATTTGTGTTAGAAGGCTGAAAACCACCTTTTCATTCCAGAGAAATTAAATTCCATCATTTGTATGTACTAAAGGTAACACATATGCTTGAAGATCAGTGTCTTAATGAGAACTGTGATGCTGATTCTCCCCCATATGGAGTTTTAAAATTTCTTTGCTACTGTGACCATTAGCACACACTGGGTTTTACTGCTATACAAAAAAAACAAAAAGAGTATTTTTACTGCGCAAACAGAAAGTGATTGTGCCCCCCCCAGGCTCTCCCTGAAGACTGATAGTTGTTAGTCGCCTCACACTCTTGTAAAGTCAGTTAAATCAGGAAGACTTTGTAAGCATTTTAACAGAAATGTTATTTAGTCTCTTGAGGAGACAGAAATGAAGGAAAGTTGTGATACCTTCTATTTCCTTATCAACCCTTCCTCAGTTTATAAAGATAGGATTAGGATGGAAAATTGAGTAGGAGTCCCTCATGTCCCTGCTGGCCTTTCCATTAAGATACCTGAAGACAAGAAAAAAGACAAAAAAGTGAGCGGCAAGGGAATTCCAGCCTAACTAATGGAGGAAATAGTGGAATAATCTAATAATCTGTGTTGGAAGATGAGAGCCTTATGTCATCAGCTGATATATTAAACTAGCCAATTTCCAAACACAACTCAAGAATTTTTAAGCACAAAAAGCTGCTATATCTGTTCCCTCTGCTGGGCAAAACAAGAAATCATAGAATTTAAGTGCAGCAAGAAAGGTCCAGGCAGACATCAATTAAAATATTTCTGATGGCATAGATAGGGTCACTGTAACAGACTGCCTAACAGGGTTATGGCTTTAGGAACTTAGACAAACACCTGTAGGAAATTATGCATATTGAAGTAGCCCTGCTAGTGGCAGGACAGAGTAAGCAACTTTTGGGGGTATCTTTTCACAATGTATCCCCATTGACTCTGTTCTCACAGCAGAAACTAAGTGTAGGACTTCTAAAAAACTGGCATCATATCCTTTCTTAAGAGAAAGTTGAAATAGAACTGAATCATTCTAGAAAAAGCACTTGGCTTCCAAGCGGTATTAATTTACAACTAGATACATGCAACAAAGATGATCAGAGGACTGAGGCGCCTCTGCTATGAAGACAGGATGACAGAGTTGGGCTTGTTCAGTCTGGAGAAGACTCCAGGAAGACCTTGTAGCAGCCTTCTAGTACCTAAAGGGGGCCTACAAGAGACCTGGAGAGGGACTTTTTACAACGTCACGTAATGACAGAACAAGGGGGAATGGATTTAAGCTGACAGAGGGGAGATTTAGACTAGACATTAGGAAAAAATCAGGAGACCTCCTTGGATGGATAAAAAATCCTTCACTATGAGGGTGATGAGGCACTGGCACAGGTTGCCCAGAGAATCTGTGGTTGCCCCATCCCTGGCAGTGTTCAAGGCCAGGTTGGATGGGGCTTTGATCAACCTGGTCTAGTGGAAGGTGTCCCTGCCCATGGCAGGGGAGTTGGAACTAGATAAGCTTTAAGGTCCCTTCCAACCCAAACCATTCTATGATTCTATGATATCAAAGACAATACAAAATTACAGCCATAACATATGAAACCAAAGGGATACATTTCACTACTGCTGTGTTTGTCTTAATGAGCATTTTGGGCAAGCCTGATCTACCCATCCTTCAGGCAGGCAGAGTTGACCTCTTCCTTGGATGGTTCAGTCATCGGATTGCATGTAGCAAATTATTTTTTATCATTATTACCATTGTAACCTGGCACCACTATTGCTTCTGTGAGTACAAGCTAAGCAGCTAAATGTCAGAAAACTGCTTTGAGTGATGCAATTCAGAAAAGGGGCCAGTCAGGAGGTGGGCAGAAATGAAGCAAAAAAAAACCTGAGAAAAGCAGTAGTATTATGGTTAGGTTGTGCAGATCTTCAGTTTTAATGTAGTAACACAAAATTTGCAGCTAGAAAAAAACTGTTCATCAAATACGGCCTCCTGCATTACACAGAGCCTAGTAATCAGAAATACTAAAAAAAAAAAATAAATCTGAACCCAAAAGTTGAACAAGAATGTTTTCAGAAAATACTTTCTGTGATCCAGAAAACTTAGAAAATTCTACATACAATCATGTACGTCAGTCTGGAATGTCCTTGGGGTATCCTGCGATTAGTTTATCCATTTGTAGTTTTGGTCTGCTTTGTATCTGTATGCAAAGATCCATGTTAAGTCATTGCACTGGGAAACTTGGGTGTGATACTGCATTACAACAGACCCAGCAGCAACAGGCTACACCAATTCAGTAAAACACAAAGTTCAAAGAAGGCATCCTTCTGTAACAAACCAATCCAATGCATCCTCCTTATATAAATTATGACAGCTCAGTAAGTTACTACATCTCCCCCTGCATCTGCCAACAACACGTGAAGAAAAATACAACTGAAAGACTGTTCTCGGTCACCTTCTCACATCAGCTTGATGATTGTTTTAATTACATTATAAGAATCTTGATTATTTTCTTCAGTAACTTCCTTGACACTGAAAAAAGCACTTTGTCAGACTGTTTCACGTCATCGTATTATTTGGGAGATGAAAGATATCTTTGATTAAATTATTTTATTTCATGCTTTATTATTGGCTTTGACATAAATTTCCAGAGACCCCCAAAGGGCATTTCTTTTTACACTGTAGCATAGCCTTGTTAGCCATTCAGGTGGAATAAAACCACTCTGCTTCATTTTATGGTCCTGTGCCCGGAATTTTTCACACGGCACCCTTTTAAACCTAAGGAACGGTATTGCAGAACACTAAAATGTTATGCTGTTAATACAGGATTCTACTAACACAGTAAGTAGCATTGTATTTTTTTATTCTTATTTTTTTATTTCTCTGGAAACAAGACCATCTACTTTTTGATAGGCAAATTTATTGCAGTGGTTTGCGTATTACCAAGATCAGTGGGAATTTGGGCCACTTGCCACCTCTTCAAATCTGGAAAGACCAAGCCTCACGAAAAAACAGAGATCATTTATGAGCCAAATCCTTCTGTGTGCGGGAAATGTGGATGACCCTGGATGACTTCTCTGATACCTCACCTTTTCCACTGGCCATGCAACACAGAAGAAGGCAAAACTGTGCTGTATTTTCTAGGTGAAGGTAAAGACACTAGTGAAATGGACAGATTTAGGGAAAGGGCTAAAAAATATGATTGATGCGCAAGAGCATAAAAAACTGTAGCTGTTGGAGGATTCTTACTTTGAAAGAGTCAGGTATTTTTGTACCTTAGCTGCTGAATCAAGAGTGAGAATTTAGTATTACCTTTTCTATCACTTCTTTTTGAGAAGCACCCACAAGGCGGTGACATATCTAGAAAGAAAAGCCATTTTTTCCTAAAATTCTCTGGTTTAAAAGAAGAAAGTTTGTATCCACAAAGCCTTTTTCAACCTGAAACTCAAACCCACTTTTCCCTCTAAGTGAAATTAGGAGACTACAGCTTTCTCTTCCAAAATGGCACTGATACGTGTACTTCTTTTATCTGTAGGCTAGAAACATGACTTCTACTGCTAGGCTTTTTGTTTTGATCTCTCCATTTCTTTTTTCTTAATTGTGATAAAATTTCTTTTTGCTATTACATTGCTTCCAAGTCAATGGTCACCAACATCAGTCATATTCATGGGAAAGATTCAGTCAATAAGGCAAACTGCTAACAATCTCTGATTCACCTTAGGTAACACAGAAAATGCACACTGCATCAGAATTAACCGAAGTGACTTTTTCTGTACCCGAAAAAGAGAAAATCATCATCAACTTCCGCATTTTCTTTCCCTTCTGAAGAAATGAACTGGCATAATGTTAGAAAAAACTTAGACATGAACATGCCCAGATCAGCACCTCTCACCGCTGGTGAGAAGTATGACTTCTAGAAATAAGCAGCTTTTGGGAATGTGCAATCCCTAAAAGACGTATTAGTTCTTCAATCTCAGGTGTAAAATGCCTTCACATGATGCCATTACTTGTTTTAAAATGTGAAGTACTAGAGGTGCAGCTAACAGTTGAGCAGCAGTAATGCAAGCACACCTGTGAAAGGTGCCGTGAAGCTACTTTGCAACACCCACTGCTCCCCTGATTTGGGGTGTTAAATGAATTTATTGATGATAAAGCAGGAGCCTGCAAAGACACAGGAATGGTCTAGCCAGGTCTCTTTCCTGCAGTCCTTAAATGATGAAACTGATGGCACAGAATACACACAACAGAAAGAAGAATCTTTCTCTTTGCTGCTAACATGGCTTTTGGGCTTCTAAGGACAAATAATGGACCCTAGAAAATCTATGAATTGAGTCAAAACCATGCAATATCTATAATAACTGTAATAGATATAACTATGATCTTCCTATCAGGAAAACAGAAGCTGGTTTATCAAGTAATTTCTTTCTGAACAGAACTTATGTTCATTCTTAAAGATCATCTTTCATACCCTGCACAGCATCCTATCATACCGAGAGGTGTGAGTAGTTTTTCTATTAGTGAATTTACAAGAAAATTGTTACATTGACTGATACTTTCTACATGTCAGTGCGTTAAGCAATCTGATCCCAAGGGCTGAACTGTCATTACCTCCCAGAATACATCAAATCCTCCTGAAGGAAGCATAGTGGTGGCTCATTTGTTATTACAATTTAAGTCAATAAGCAGCTAAGTGCAGGCAAAGGTAAATTACTATTCTCATTTTACTGTCGGTAATGTGCATATTACTTTCAGAAACATTTAGTGAGCCAGTTCACTAATGATAATAGTATGCTTTAGGATTTGTTCCAAGTATCTCAGTTTTTCAGTCAAGACTTCATAAACCTGTCCTTTTACTTTGTTGCAGTTTGAAAGGCAGATATATATGGTAAATTAGCTAAAATAATAGTCAACTGATAAATCAGATGACCCTACTGCCAACTGGATATCAAAAGACAAGCCAAGAGATAAAAATCTACACATTTTGACTGCCTCCATTTCTGCTCATTTTCTCCTTGATAGTGAAGGAAATAGCACAAGAAGTTCACACTTCTGTCTATGAAGACCATAACACAATCTAACTTTCTCATCTCATGGTTATGGTACACAAATCCACTTACAAGTGATTTTGAAAATTATCAGGAGTATCTTTCCTGAGCTAATGGACTATTCTATCAGTCCAATATTTTATTATTTTTTTTTCCCTTCAAATCTATCTGAGGAATAAAATCAGTTTCAAAACACACAGTCGTCTCTTACAGTCTCTTTTTCTCACAGTAGGGTGTTCAGAAGCATAAATATTTACTATTTTATAAAGAACACGTTTCATTCTTCCACCATTCTGGAGAGGCAAATTTTTCATTCAATTTATCAAACCGGGTGTCCTGAAAAAAAGTTGTATTTGATAATCAAATAGCAATGAGATTTTAGCTCACTCAAGCTGTTGAACAGTGCGGTGTATCACCATGTACCTTCATAAAGCCTGCCAAGTGATTCCCCACTGTTTTTCCTGTTGATACTTTATGGACATAACTAAACTTGCTGTATCTGGAGAAATATTGTCCACACTTCCATTTCACATATTTCAGCCCAGAAGACAGAATTTCGTATGGATATATTGTGACACTTAAAAGACACTGTGTCTCATTCTAATGAACCGTTTTTTAGCTTTTTAGTTTTCTCTGGGGCTACCTTATATATTCTTGGTAGGGCAATCAAGTAACACAAATCAGACCTAGTTCCTCATTTGGTAAGCAATTTAGTGTCTGATTCCTTAAGTTTCTAGCGGTTCCTGGAGTCAGGTTAGGCTGCTGCCCAGGTTAAGTAAATGTTCTTTGTATTTATGTAGTAGAGCTGAGCAGGCATTTATTTTTACAGAGCCTTGTGCTGGGAAAAAAATCTCCAAAACGTTTTTTCCATTGTTTCTTCTGATTCACAGTGATTCCTTTGGCCTCCCCCTTCCAAAGTTCCTGCCTTCCAAGCCTACCTACTGACATACAATTCAAATTCATTATAAAAAAATTTAGTAGTGTTATTAAGAAAAAATAGCATAGGCAATTTGTTGCTTTCCAAATGTTTAATGTAGTACTTCTACACATGCATGTCCCTAAATCTGTGTGATTGCACATTGCAGACCTTTTAATGTTTAGTCCTCCGTCTACTCTCAGTTTAGTTTTTGGTTTGGGGATTTTGGTCTTTTTTCAGTGTTTTGCTCATTCCTCGATCCCCTGGCATGTCCATCTGTCCCAGCAGAAGTGCAACATCTGCAGTCTCTCCCAGGGCACAGGGTCCTCTGAGAGAAGTCTTTAGAATGATGTAATTCATTCATTTTTTAAGAGCATACGACACTACTCTGAAGCATCTGTTCTCTCTAAATCCTGCCATTTGGACTTTGCTTCCTTTCTTGGGACACAATCTCTTCTTCTGACATATGGAGACTCAGAAACTGTTCACCATAAACCAAACAGAAACATGACTACCAGAGCTTCCTGCAATTGGAACAGTAGCTCTTACATGTAAAATGGCACAAAGCGGATCAGGGCTGCTGGCCACCAATATTAAGCCTTCCTTAAAAGAAATTTAAAAAAATAAATAAATAAGGTAGCAAGACCAAACACACAAAGAAACAAGCTCTGTAACTCAGGCAGAGGAACAGAAGCTGTGCAAGTCTCTGCTGGAAAGCCACCTCTGGAAACTAATAGGACCATCTGAGGGGAATTACGGTTCCCCTCTCTGCGCAAAGCCACCACCCTCTTTGCTTGTGTGCTCAAGGCACTTGTTAATCCTCTTACTTCAGATGGGAAGCATTAGTCCGTTAGTGTGTGTGTTTGAGCATGTAGAAACCACTACAAAACGTACCAGCACGAAACATGCTACGGGAAATATTTATTAGGGGGAAAAATGGGAGCAGTGAAGGATGAGCTGATGACACAAGCAGTGAAAGCATTCTCCAATAATTTGTTTCGATCTGTACTTCAAATACAGCTCCTAGTAGTCTCTATTCCTGTCAGAAAATGAAAAACTGAGAAAATAGGATTATAAAACCATACCTGAACATGAGGTATTAGTGAAGTAGGTTAGAACAGGAATGCACGCCTGGAAGAAAAGCATAGGGAGCAAAGCTGGACAGCATCTGTAAATGATCCTAGTTTATCTATCTAAATTAAGAGAGGCCACTGTGGCCAGAGCTGTATCAAATGTCAGTTCAGGCAACTGAGCACTGCACACCATTTCAACAGAACAGAATACAAGCATAGCCTACCATAGACAACCCTACAGATTTCTAGTGAGTGATATAAACTGAGAGGCCCCATGCAGGTCCCAGATTCCACTGTTTATTTAGATCCACCAGTGTGAAATCACTGATGCTACAGCTGAAATTACATCCACAGGGTAAGAACTTCAAACTTCTCTTTAAGAAAACATTGCATTAATTGAAAGTTTTGTGTTGTATACTACCAAGGTCCAGGTCAAGCCACAGTGATCTTCTCACGTGTAAAATGAGCAACCTGCTTTACTGGAAGGTGTCTCTGCCCATGGCAGAGGGGTTGCAATTCAGTCATCTTGAAAGTCCTTTCTAACCCAAACCATTCTATGATTCTAGGAAACAGGAAATCTCTGCTATCTCTCATTCTTTACAAGTCCTGGCAAAGGTGTACCCTTTAACTTAATGAGGCCCTTCAGTTGTTTCATTCTGGTAGACTAAATAAAGCACTGAAATGACAAACACATAATGATATTTTGTATTCTTTTACCCTTAATAAATTTACAATGTACACTGAAATACAGTTTGGCAATCACAGATAAAGCGGAGAATAAAAAATAAAAATGAGTCATTACATACCAGCTTTTGCAAACTTTACTCTGTTACTGGGAGCACTCTCTGCAGAGAAAGGATGTATAAAAATGGGTCTACTGGATGTCTACTGAGAAACGATACTGCATTAGCCCCCAAGACCACTTAATTAATTTGGTTACCAGGCAATTAAAAAATGAGCTTAGATTTTTGCAATGGCCTTTCCTATGTTTGTGGATTCACAGGAGCACCCTTCATTTAGAAAAATAATAAAAAAAAAAAAAGGTCTATTTTTTAGAGGAAAAGACATGAAGGAGAAAAGAACACAGACACCATTCTGATGAGTGAATTTGTGTACATAAAATTTTTCAAATTCCCTGAGGAAAACAGCAAAATATTTACACTGCTCATCTGGTAATTTGATTCTGCTGCTGTCATGCTCCTTCTTTAAGAGCTCCTCATGACAGGAAAACTCCTTCAGGTTGGCTATTGTATCTTTCACGGAATTAGGACAATGGGGCCCTGCTCTTACGTGAATCACTTGCTTTGAACACGTTAAATATTAGAAAAGACAAGAAGTATGTATCAGAAGCAAAATTTTAAGCTGATTTGGATCCTTGAAGATGCTGCTGTATGCATTTCCCTCTCCAGTCACCCAGCTCTGCTTATCATCTCAGGAAGGTGCAAGAGACCCACCTCCTTTGCTGTGGTCTCTCTCACACCTCTCACACCCTCCGTGCAGGGGTTGCTTTTCTCTGGTTATTCACCCTGCTTCTGTTAACTCTGCAGGGTCCACTCCCTATCTGGCCCTAAAAGGCTGTAGCTGTAGCTTCAGAAAAACATTTTTAGTCAGCTCTTTTAATAATTAATCACAACATTCACCCTCAAAATGTGCAATGAAGAGAAACCATACACAAGGGGAAACATTTTTTTGCAAAAAAAGAAAGAAAAGAGAAATATTGCACACTTGCCTCTGCCCCCCGGTACTGAGAATGATGATAAAATACCCCATATCTGAGCTCTCACACCTCAGGAAAATCAGGTTTTCCTACATGTATCTGACTTGTAGAGTATGGATATTCTAATATGTGCTTTTGGCGTGGGGGGCTGGGAGGAAAACCTTTGCAAAAGAATTAACACCACTTCCTGATTTGTTCTGTATGACTTATATTTTGATTTTTCAGCAATCTAAGTTTTATCTTCTCTTTTTTACTCACAATGTACCTCCCAGCAGCCATACATCTGGTTTGGAAACAGAAATATCTTCTAGGGTAGTGCCTTCCTGTCAGGATGTGATAAATACCTGTTATCATACACAGCATAGTCACTTGTGCATAACAATAACTAACCCATGCAATACAGATAGGCTGAGTGCACTATCACCATGCTACACTACTGCTCAAATATGTTGCATTAGTAAGGACTGACCTAATTTTGAAGCTACCCACACAAGTATCAAATGGTTATATCAAACATTACCTTCTAATACACTGTTAAGAGTACCCATGTTTTACCCAGCTGCATATTAATTTCAAAGCCAAAACTAGCAAATACTAAGATGACCTGAGATAATTAATGTAATGAATCCAACATTTTATAAAACGTATTACAGGTGCAGAAGCCTCAAGGGACCTGACCATGTTAGCTAAATTTTCACTGTATAATCCAATTAACAGAGAAGTTCCAAGAACAAAGAAGACTTTTCAGTTTAATGCAACCTTTTTTTCATCACAAAGTTGATTCAAGATATTTTGTTTTCCAGTTACAAATGCCTAAGAGCCTTCCATTGTTTGTAATTATTTTTTTTTTCCCAAAACAATTATGTCCTTGGAAAGCACATTTTTAAACACTTTCAGAAACACCCTCAAAACTATGCCACTTTGGAAGCAAAGAGAATCACCATCAGAAAGTTTCACTAATTCTGTCTGCTCTGCCAGTCTTTAGCTGACCAGTTCCTGTGTACACCTTTCAACAAACCAACGTATTTTTTGGCCACTCACATACTGCTCCGCTTACAAGTTGGTCTGAGTGGTACCAGACCTTTGTGTATTTCCGAGGACGAGGCAACCCTAAAGAACGGATAGCAGAGGACTGCTCACAAAGGAACACACCTTAGCAACAGACTCCTTCTTCATCCCTGAAGTTCACGGCTTGATTTTTTTAAGACAAAACAAACACAGAGGATACCAGGATACCCACCACCCCTTACTCCCTTTTTACCCCACTCACAGACCTGACCCGACAGATACACACGCCGAACCGGAGCACAGACAATTTTGGTATCTTCAGGTACTCGCAAGGGGCTTTAAAGGTAGCAAGGAAGCTAATTAGAGGTAAAGTTGGGACTATTTCTGAATTAACTTTCCAGCAGCAGCGTCTGCAGTCCTCTGGCAGATGCTGAGCGGCTGGCGCCACACCGGTTCTCAAAGCGGGCTGTCACCGTACCTTCAGAAGCCTGACGGAGGGGAGGAAGGCGGCATGGCACAGCTTCCGGATGGTCCAGTTCAGTGGCCGGGGAGCGTCGGTCTGATTCATGACCCTCCGCAAATCAATCCCACCGGGAGATCAGCCGCAGACCTGGCAGCGCCTACCGCGCAAACCGCCCGCCCGGGCGCGGGCACCCCTTGCGCATCCCGCCCGCCGCGGGGCAGGGACCCAGAGGGACCGGCAGCGACGGGACGGGCAGGGCTCGCCCGGAGCGGGCAGCGGGCGGAGGGCTGGGCTGGGCTAGGCTGGGCGAGCGGCGCGGCCGTGGCCACCGATCGATCCTCCTTAAGAAAGCTGGCTCCTGCGTGGGAACAGCAGCGCTCATGCATACCAAATGCGGCTGGATGGAGGCGACCAGCCCGCTGCTCGGGGCAGGCTGCGCTGCTTGAGCGGAAAGGGGCAGCCCGCATAAAAAAAAAGCTGCAGTGAGAGCTGCTGCTCCTGCTCTCTCCCTCCTGCCCTCCTCCGAGAGCAGCCAGGTTAGCCGCTCCCAGGCACGCTGAGCCATCCGCCTCGCTCCTCCGCTTCCCAGGGCGAAAAGACGGGCAGAAAGGAGATAATTTAAATAAAGCAAGAGGAGGGGTACTTGTACTTTCTTTCCCAAAGCATTGCAAGCAGAGGGAAACCGGCATGAGGGGAGGGGCCAACGCTCAGCAAAGATAGAAAAAAAAATATTATTCACTCTTGATTTACTGATATAATGGTCCTAGAAAGCATAGATTCATTGATCTGGTGCACTAGAGGCAACTGGCAGTGGTTAGAAGCCGTATTGTAAGAGTGTAAGTGTTAACATGTACATTCTGGCAAACACACACACATACACACACACACACACACACACACACACACACACACACCGCGCAACAACAGCAATGAGAAACTAACCTGTCAAGCCCAGTTCACAATTCAGCTCATTTTAATATTAAATCTGTGCACAGAACAATTATTTTAAAGCCATGCAATCATTATTAGTAAAAGAGTTGGGGCAATACAAGTATAGCAAATCATGTTTCCATTAGGGCAGTAAGTGGCTTTCCCAGCTAATGAAGATCTTGAATGCCAGCTCCCCAGCTAAAGGAAGCCTTTTCCCCCACTGTTTTTTGGGGGGGGTTGGTTTGTTTTGTTGTTTTTTTTTTTTTTGACTGGACGAAGATTACATGAGGGAAGAGTTAGGAAGTGCAAAAGCAAATATCCTATAAAGCAATGGGAATTTTTCATTTTGCTAGTAATGACCAGTTTTTACTAGCAAATATAGTAAGTGTAGTAATAAAGTATAGCAATGACTATAGAGGAAAACAGCCACTTCTCAGTACAGTTGAAGGATCTCATAAATCAGGTTAGGAAACGTGGATTCTATAGCTAGACTTCACTGATCTGCCATTTTCACATGGCATTCCTTTTCATCTCCATAGTGTACATATTTTTCTCCTCTATTTTTAATTTATTCTTATTACTGCATATACATTCATCATCAATAGCTAATGAATAATTCTCCAAATGAGGACAAAGAGATGAAGAATACTATTTCCATGAGGCTATGCTAATCTGCCTGGATCATGTATTACTGTCTATAATGGTTTGCAGTAGGGTCACAAATCCAAAAATCTCTAACATGACACAATACTTCTGGTTTGCCTTTTAAAGTTTATTTAAGGACAGGCAACTTTGTGAAAAACAGGGAAACTTTAGTACCTCAGTCAATACCATCAGATCCTCCAAGGAAAAGAGAGGATCCTAAAAACTCTGTAGTTACCCCTCAAGAGCAGGGAAGGATTGGTATTTACATCCTAGTCTTCCTCCTCAAAGGAAGTCTTGCCCTTGTACACAGATTGATACTCCTCAAAACCTGCATATTGGGGCCCATGTCGATAGAGCCTATTTGCATCGAGGTGGAAGCCCAGTACATTTATGCTTCTTTTGAACATAACACATACCAGGCAGCTCCTTCTCACTGTACCCTCTTAAGAACTGTGTGAATGTTCTTATTCAACCTCAGTGTTGGATAAAGTTCTTCTGTCCAGAATATAATGTCCCAGAACATAGTGCAAGGCTGACTTTGCACCAGAAGGGTTCTCTCACCTCTTCCACCCCACTGCACATGCCAAAACGATAGAAATTCAAAGGTGCAGAGACCAGACCGTGGGTTGTGTATGGAACAGAATGGGTAGAACACCTGGAGCCATTTCCTTGTGAAAAAAGTTGTGTCACTGACTGGCACAAATGGTTATGACTAGGTAGCTAGGTTAAATTATACATATTTAAATGGCTTCTTGCTTGAGCTCAGAATGTATTTGTCTTATAAAAAGAGTAAAAAAACTTGCTGTTGATAGCAAAATGGAACATAAGTAAATTATTAAGTAATTTAATTATTTTCTGAAACCAATTTTACTAAGGCTTCAGTAAAGAGACATAATTAAGTTCATAGAAGAAAATAATTCTGACTTTAAATAGCATGCACCTTAAAATACATGCAGCATGATAACTTTACTGTTATAATGGTAATAATATCCAGTGAGATGGCTTTTGAGGTTCACAGTAAAAGGAAAGTAAAAGATTAAACAAATCAGAAACAAGGATTCCCAGCACTTCTAAGACCGTGCCATTTTCCTATCCCCCACACTCCAAGACATGGTAACAACATTTCTTTACCCTTGAAGATCAGGAAGGAGTTTCGTGGGAAGGTGCCAGACTCATCATTATTTGGACCCTTTCACTTCTGTTTTGTATTAGGCATCCGCCATAGACCTGACTGTTCAGCCTATGTGCTTGCAACAAAGAAGACAGAGCAATCATGGCATGCTGCCCTTCTTTTCAGTGAGTAGAGTAACAAATCTCTGAGGAGGCTCTAGAGCTGAAGACAATAAAGAAACATAACAGATAGCTTTAATAAACTAAAAATAGTGAGCCCGATGTAACTTCTAGCTTCCACAGAGCTTCCTGTCTTTTTGCTGTTTTACATTGCCCTGTGCCTTGCCTAGTCATTTGTATTTGCAGAGAGAGCAAGAGTATTAACTGCAGTCAGTGGCAGTAAGAAAGCTCTTACAGACAGAACATTACCATGACATGGGAACTTCACTTGCACCACAAAGTCCTCGCGTGCCTCTCAACATATCATTTAATCTCTGCTTTGCCCTAATTTTAATTAATTTTAACCCTTATACATGAATCTTGCCTATAAGCAATACTGCACTGATTTTGAGTGTAAATTTCAGAAAAGTCAAGCAAGGAGATTTCTTTGTCTTGGCAGCAGCCTCCAACAATTTTTGTAAGTGTAAATGGTGAAGGATTAGGGAGCAGAGAAGCAAATTCTGAAAAGCCTTTTTTTTCAGAGATGCTGACAACAATGGTTAACAAATACAGTGAAAGATTAGGGAGATGTTGGGTTTTGTTTGTTTTGTGCAGCTTTTTATCACTTCAGTGAAAAATTCAGAGTTTGAATCTCTTATTCTGTTCGCTGGAAAAAGCATGTGCTCAGCTTTTCTACAATCTGACGCCCATTAGGAGATGCAAAGATGTAGCAATCCCACTAGAATTTATGCTCCTACTTTGCTAGAGCTAAAATACAGATCTGCCACTTTCATATTAAAACACTTTGTCCCTGAAGAATGCTCACTGCACCATCAGTATTCCTATCTAGTCCTTTGTCTCTTGCCAAGGAGCCCCTTTGGTATCACAAGAAGGCATATCAAATTCCATTGCTTCCTGCAATACAGAGAGATTTCTATTATTCTTAAACCTATTGTTCATGGAAAGCATTTTTAAGAGCACCTCTTTGTAGATTCCTGGCATCCAGTGTGATAATAATCCTAGACTTAGAAAACTCTGATACTGTAAAATTTAACTCCTCTGAGAATGCTACAGAACAAAAAATGGTTGAGAAGCCCATTAACATCCAGACCACTCTCAGCACACCATCGATGTCCAACATTTTCAACCTGAGAGCAAACATTTAGCTAAAAGTACTGTAGACCCAGGCACTGCTCTTCTATCCTGCCTAGTTAATAATTTGATTATGAAATTAGAGATTCCATGTAAATCAAAAGCAGAAAAGGCAGGCAGGATGAAGAAACCAGAAAGGTGTATTGTCAGTGTGGTAGAAAGCAACCTCTTCTGTGGAGCCACTGCCTAACTGGGGACAAACATCATGTAGAGGCAGGAGAGTTTTCCCATGATACCACACCTGTTTTTCTCATGTACATCAACAGATGTGAGAAGAAAGACACACCTTGTTCACACTGCAGCTACAGACCCTCTTTGCCAAGGCTTACTTGCTCTTGGAGTACATTCCTTCTTCCACAAGGGCTTGCATTGCCCGATAGGGTAGCAAATACCAGAAAAAACAGAGCTACCCGTGCACCCATTTGCTTGCAGTGCTCATCACGGGAGTACTACATAGACATCCTGAAGCAGAGGTGGTAGATCTTCATAAACCAATTTGGTCATCTGCTAGGTTTGTGGAAGAAATAGCAGGATAACAACAGAAAAAGAAGAAGTCATTTAGAGGCCCTTCTTTAAAAGTCAGGAGTTAACAAAGCAGTTCACAGGTATAGTTAAGAAGCATCGGACATCCTACTACCCAGACACTTTGCATGTCTGTAGTAACCCAAATAATAATGAAGAGTATATCAATGAACAGAAGCCTGATTTATAATAGCAATAACTCTTCTTTTTTTCCCCCAACACACTCATATTTCAGCTCATTCACTTTCATTTTGTGTGATTTCTTGCAGAAATCAGAGGACAGAAAGTGAGTGTGCATTATAAAGTCTGGATAAACTATGCTTAATTTTATGCCTGCCATAACATCTTAATGGACCCAAATTTTCCTGAAGCTTAACTCAACTGATAATTAATTTATAAAATTTCTTCATCGCTCTCACATCTTTTCTAGCCACAGCATGCCTGAGGTAGTTTTTTCTGCTGCTGTGTTTGCTAAGGTATTTCACAGGCCTTCTGCCACATAATCATACTCATTACTCCCTCTCCCTCAGACACAGACATACATATCAAAGTAATGTCTACATGCTTACTAAATGTTAACTAATTTGTTCTAGATGCAAGCAATTCTGTGGACAGTTTCAAGCACATACATAAATGTTATTGTATGTAGCTATAAATTACAGCCTTTGACAAAAGACTGAAAGGCTGGAATAAAAGGTATTATTTATGTTATCTTAAGTTATCATAGGTGTGTGATGAATATCAAAGGCCAGGTTGGATGGAGTTTTGGGTGATACAGTTTAGTGTGAGGTGTCCCTGCCCAGGGCAGGGTGGTTGGAAACAGCTGTTCTTAAGGTCCTTTCCAACCCTAACCGTCCTATGATTTTATGATGCTATGATACTCACATACTCACTACCACTTTGAGGTAATCTTTAACTGATCTGCATCTGGCTTTTTCCTGGAACAGCACTTACATGGGCTACCACAAGAGATCTCAGGGGTACCACAACACACAGCCTCTGCAGAGAACCAGGGGGAGTGCACATGTGAGACAGCAGGTGACCTCAGCAGTGCAGACAAACACAACGCTCCTTTGTCAGAGGTACTCTTCCACACACCCTATTAAATCGTTCCCAGTTCTAAAATAAGCAAGTGGAGGTGCAGATTAAAGTCAGACTGTACACATAGGAAATGGAAGTTTAAGGTGGTATGTCACAAGCAGTCTTCACCATTATTAGTGGTTTCACTTCTGCAGCTACTGGCAGAAAGTCCCAATAATTCAAACCATTTTACCTTCAGTTGCTGTCCACATACTTGTAAACCTGCCTACCACTAACTATGGAAGCTGTATCCTTGAATGGTGTATTTCACCACACCTTCCTCTTTAATCACAGTTTGCAGCCTTTGGAGTTTATCTTTGAAAGGGATTAAAACACATAGGCGTATAACACATTTATTTTGGGACTAGAAATGTCCATGGCTGATTGTTACTTAGAAACAAATACTGCATTTTAAATTACAATCTATCTTAATTTAAATTGACTTTCAAGTGTAGGCAAGCTGTTAGTTCTGTAACCTCTACAGCATACAACAGAAATTAGGCTGCTCAGGCATTCAGATTTCTGTTTATATTAAAAATTTGTTTCCATCTTAGCCATCATGTTCTTATCTGAATGGTTTGTGTTAAAGCTGTATCAGTTTTGATGTGTAATCTCACTTTCTCTAATATTTCCAGCTCAGATATCAACTTTACTGAGTTATGTTGGTGTAATGTTTTCCTGGAGATAAATGGAGAACATTTTCTAGTCTTGATTATCTTGGTAAATAACATGCAGAAAAAACATTTAACTTCATGAAAGGGAGCTATTCACCCTGACTGTTAAGCATTTCAACAAAAACCCTAAGCAGGAACTATCCTGCAGTAGAGCACTTTTCGTAATTTGCTGCAGACAGATGCAGTATGCAACAAGAGCATCTTTCTCAGCTCATAGTCCTCCAGAGCTGGATAGTTTTGTTGAAAGTGGCAAAGAATTATAAAAATCACTAATGCCTTCTGCCAGTGAGTTATAAAGAATGAAGATAACCAAAGGATCTTTTCCACATGTACTGTATATCTGCATGCTACACCCACAGCTCCCCCACCTCCACCAGGTTTAAACCCTCCTCACAAAGACAAAGGCCTTACTCCAAAGCAGACACCATCTCTGATGATTAAGCCTCCTGCAACCACTTAGCTCAGAATGGGAGGGTTGAGCACGTTTGGGATTTCATTACTGACCCATATGCTTTCCTGAGAATTCCCTTCCACCAAATTTTTTATCATCTTCAGCATGCCTCAGTGCAGACAGCTAATCTTGTGCTGCCCTTAGTACTTTCCCCAGCTGCTCAGTTAGCTGTGTACTGTGTACCAGTATTGATATTGGTTTGAGGAACTAACCTGAGCACTAACCAGGTGCTTATGGTAAAGTGTATCTGCCAGTGAATGGTTCAGCCACCAAAACTGAAAAGACCATACTGGAGCACCCTCACATTTGCAAAGAAACACCCCAGTGACTGATACCCTGAACAGACACAGCTGGCAGCACCACAGAAGCATCTGTAGAAACACTTTCAAATCAATTTAACACAAACAGGCATAATGCTGGCAACTAGCAGCAAAAAGTCCTTGGTCCAGAGCTAAAATTATGCATATTACACAGATGCTATGAATTTAACAAACTGTGTACTTGAACTTTTACTAGGACATCCTTCACTTAAGTTCCAGACTAACTGGAAAATAAAGCTTTCACAAGAGTTACAAGTATCTTTTCTTTAAGGCATTTTGAGCAGCAACATCTTCTAGCAGGCAGTGGGATGACAACTTACAGACCTGCTGATCTTTTCTCTCCTTTGAGCAATTTGTGTTTTTCTTTTAAAGAATAACACAAGGAAAAGTATAAGGGATCTTCATGAAATTAACCAAAAGGAGAGTGGCAAAAGCTTGACCAAGTTTTGGGAAAAAAAAAAAAAAAAAGTATTATTCAAAACCACACTTTTCAAATACATATAAATGACTCCTGAAGTCTACTTTAAAATACACTTCCAAACTGACCACCTAGGTTCAAGTCTATTTTTAGTACTTCGCAGAGGGGAGGGGATATTTAAAGTCACACACCAAGTCCACATACATTCTTGTTATATCCTGAGCTCAAACACCTGTAACTTTACACATACATTTTCACTGGTACAATTATAGGCACATCTAGATAGCGCGATATAGGTGTTTCCCATAGTGTTTGTTGCATTAATTATATATTTATATTCAGTTGGAAACTGCGGACAAAATCAAAGTTTGGTTGCTTTTAGACTGATCACTGATGAAAGCTGTAGGAAAAGCAGCTGATGGCCTCCAGCGGCAATAATTGAGTTTCCTAATGATTCGGAGAAAACTCCAGTAACTGCCCCCAGGGCATTCTCACTTCCAAGGTCCAAACTCCCCATAGCACGCACACATGCACACAAACTCCCCATAGCACGCTTTCACAGAAGAGCCCACTCCCCCACCTCCGCCCGACATTCCTTTGAGCTGCTCGAGCTCCCCTCCTTTCCCCCTTGGTTTTCCCTTTTTTTTTTCTCACAGCTGCTCACCCTGCTCTGCAGGGGTTACAGATGCCTGCCTCTGCAACAGCACTTCTGGTTTAACCCCTTCTTAACTCTGAATGTGAATGTGCGGCTTGTTGCCAGTGACAGCGATCTCCTCCTCCTTATCAGTATCTGATAGAACGGAGGCAGAGGGTGCTCCTCTCGGAGGTAACTGTGATACATAATTTTCCAGCCTATCTTCCTGATTTTTGTTTTTAACTTTAAACATATTTCCCCAGTATCACAGGCTGAACAGCATCTCTCCAGCTTAACTTTCAGTTTTTCTCTGTCCTTTTCCAAAGCCAAAATTAAGGGATCTGGTGGAGCTATATTAATTTTACGTTCAGTCTGTCACTCCACGTAGTTTCTTAAAGTGAAAAACACATCTGCATACATTACTTCATCCCATTTTCCTTGCCTCCTCAAAACAACATTAATTCTAACAATGTTGTAGTTCAGAGTTCCATTTTTAGGCCATTTTTCCTGATCTTCTAAAATATACAAAGGCCCCCGTCAGTTACAATATTTCACCAATGTTTTCTTATCTACCGAGCCCCCAGGAGAACCTCCAAGTTCTTTCCAGTGTGCCAAAATGCACCCTAAAGGACTCTTTTTCAAGATCTCTTCACTCTGCTGATTTTCCATTATCAATCTCACATTCACACACACACATACAGGATCCCACAGACACACTCCACACAGTTACAACACTTGAGACGAAGACAGAGACTAAATTTCAGTCAAACAACAGCTAATAACACAGTTATAATATCCTGTCACCAATACCAAAATCACAAGACCAAAATCTTTACTGTAACAAGCCACAAAATAAATCAAATACCAACAAGATCCAAAACCATTTCCACAAGACACCCCCTGCGTCTTGTAGGACCCAAACCCCAAGATGCCCCCTGCTTCTTGTGGGTGTATACCAGTAAAATCCAAAACCTTTTCTGCAAGACGCCCACTGTGTCTTGTAGGACCCAAACCACAAAAAGCCCCCTGCTTCTTGTGGGTGTATACCAAACGGACGCTAGCAGTCGGGTATACGCCTTTACCTACAAGATTTCGTATCTCGATTTACGGAAGGCTTCCAAACCTTGCATACACTTACCAAACCAACCCAATTACCAATTTAGTCTTTATGCAAGATGCCCCCTGCACCTTACAGACTATACAAAAGAAAATAATACCTTTTACGAAGATGGTCCTTGTCTGCTCCCACAGTGATCCGAATGTGTCGAGGGGTCCCTCCGGGAAAAATTCCCGAGGGCCCTAGGGAGCCCTGTCCTCAGCGGGTCCTGCAGCCGAGCACAGAGGGTCCCATCTGGGTCGCCAGATTGATTCGGAGAAAACTCCAGGAACAAACTTGCCAACAAAGTTTTCAAGCTGACAAGCAGGTACTCTTTATTGCGGCGCCAGAAGACACGGGGGATAGCTCCTCCTATCGTGTGTCTCTCTATTGCTACACAAGCCGTCCTTATATAGTCCCTGGGCTTACATACATTACGTCATTTTCCAGAAAGTTCCCCGCATGCGTACAGAATTGTGGTGGTGGTCTCTGAGGGTCGTTTACTTCTTCCAACAATCTTCATCACTTCTGGCAGCCTTTGAAGCAGGCGCAGTTGATGCCCATACCAGCTTAATTGGTTCGTTAGCACCAGAGACATAATAATCCTCCTGTCCTCCTCCTTATCAGTTGGTTTAACCGTAGCCCATCCTGGACACCTGCTGTTCCCAGATACTCCTTATCACTGTGTCCTGTTCTTCTAGACTGTTTTTCTTAAAACTATGTCAACTATAATGATTTATCTTGTACAAGAATTCTCGGTGTGTTCTCTAGCTGCACTCTATTTTTTTTTCTGTGTATCCTGCACCTCAGTAATTTTCCATTGGTACTGTTATAAAGCCATCAAACTTAACATTACTTAAAACTGATTTTAAAGGTTTATATATTCCATTTTGTGATTTTGTGCCCCCTTTGTCTCACTAACCCGACACAACAGACGGATGACATGAAAATTGCCTGATGGATGAAATGGTAAAAAAAGCATCAATTGTATCAGATAAGCTGCAGTCTCAGCTTGCACTTGCCTAACCACTTCCCAGGGATGCTGTTTGAAGGCACCAATGCAGATGCCTGTAAACATTACAGAAATGGTCAGCACTGACTTAACGAAAAATTGTTTTAGCTCTGACAGAAAACCCAAACCTATCAAGGGCATACTCCACCATTAAATATGACATTTTCTCATAGTGGTTTACATTATAGACAATTTTTTACTGGAGTCTGGTATTGCATGTAAATGACCCTATGACTGTAGATACCTGGGAAATTACTGGGGAAAAAAAATGCTCATCAGGAAGAAATATATTTCCCAGTGACTTTTTTTTTCTTGAAAAATAGAAAAAATTCTGCTTGTCTTTTTTAAATCCCTTTTATTGTTGCTGATGTTGTTATGGGATTTAAACCCTTTTCCTGCTCAGATGTAAAACATAGTTTATTTCCTTGATCAAAAGAAAACACGGAAATCAGGAAATTATAAACTAAATCCTCATTGATGTTTTCACATTGTATCACATCTGTTTCATGCTTTATAGATTACTTAAATCAGTCCATTTGAAAAACCATCACTCATACTCCCAAAATGCCTGTCCAACCTGTATTACTTTAGGGGGGTGAATTTTTAAATATTTTTGGTTGTGACCCCCCTTAATAAGTAAGTAGCAACATCAGTCCCCTATTGATGCAGTTCTGAACTCTTCAACCAGACAGCAGAGTGGATCTGGAATGTAAAACTGCACTGCAGAAGAATCTATTTTTTTTTTTGGTAGAGCTCAACTGTAGTACTATTCGTGACAGACTAACTACCTGTTTATTTAAGGAGACAAGCTGCCCATGCTTTTCTACATCTTCAAAGAGAGTACACATAACTATTCAGACATAGCAACAGCAGAGTCCACAGGAGCAGGGAAACAGAGCAAAAGAAAAAGAAAGAGGATTGTATTTCTTAAAAGTATCACTCAGTTATGCAATTGGTCTCTGCAATAGCCTTTAAGCATGCATTTTCTAACATTGCGCTGTGCTCACAGCTCCCTTATCACTACTGTGAAAGTCTGGCCACTCATACCATCAGTAAATAGACAGATTCCACTGGCAATAAAATTGCTGCTGGAAGGCTTTTCTGGAGGAGTTTTTTTTGCACACCTAGCAAGTCTTTGGCTGGTTAGCATCCTCACTACAGACTGTTCATTAACATCCGATAGGCACAGCATATTCGTTATTTTTAAAGCATTCATTTGAGTCCCATGATTTGTACAATTCTACTAATTCTGCTTCTAGTTATGAATCCTTATCAGTAAGATTTTCAAATCACAAGAACAGAACTATATATATATATTGTATTTTAGGCCCTTTCTCTGCTACTAGAACCTGAAAATAAATCTGGGAGACAGCAATTTCCTAATGTAATTTCATGTTCTATTTCATCAAACAATGGTGATCCTGGCAGCCTTGGCAAATGACAGATTTTCTCCAAGACTATGTGATTTCACCCTCTCTTTCATGTTTTTAGCACTTTCTTAATGTGCTAGGTCAGAAATTTTGGCTTTGTGATTTATGTCTTAGTCCCAGAAGGCAAACAAGCAGATTCTTCCTGGTTTGTTGGCACTAGACTTTATGCCTCTACTGTGTTACGTCTAAAGTATGTTACATTTAGGACACAAGTCATGAATTATTTTTCAGACTCATAAAAAAGACTTTCTGATTCTTAATGAAACAGAGCACCTATGGTTATGATTTATGTATCATTTTGCTACAGCTCTTAAGCTAAGTCAGAGAAGAAAAAAGTGAAAACTGACTACTGAAGCTAAGTAAATTCTTGGGAGAAAAGCCTTCTAGAAAATAACAGGCAACATCTGCACAAGTAATTGCATCAACATCTTTGATACCTGCTTTAAAAACTACTTGGTGTTTGATATAAACTTCAAACAGGTCAACTCTTGGGACTTTTAGCATATGTGGAATTTTTGATAGATTTTTAGTTAACAGAATGTTTCCATGAAAAGAACTGCACAAATTCTAAATACAATCTGGTTTTCCACCCACAGTTCATGTAGCAAGCAGATTAACTTTTACATACTCTTTGAAGAAATTTGATTTTCTAAATAATTGTTAATATTTTGTACTTGTTCTATGGAAATCCATTTATTCTCCTTAAAGGTTTGCTTTGTTTTGTTAGATGAAGACACACCCAGTTTGAGAGCTCTGAGCCAGCATCTCCTCTGTCGGTTGTTCTGTAAAATTATACAGACCAAAAGTGTTAAAAGCATTATTTTTTTAGCATACTTATTTCTTTGGATTATTATCAGAAATCTATTTTCCTTTTTTTTTTTTTTTTATTACAGGCTTTTCAGTTTTTATCACAGGCTAATAACTTTTGTTTTATAATCACCAGTAACAGAAAAACACAAGCGTTGCCTCTTGGCCAAATGATACAGCACAGAAGAGGGAGAAAAATGTAACGTATGATATCAGAAGATATCCACTGACTTGAAAGTACCATGAATTATTTAGCTTATCCGGCTACATGTTATAATTATGGTATCCAATTTAACTACTGGGATAGAAAAATGCCAGCTGAAATATCCTCAGATCTGAAAGCACTTCTGGACCCTGTGCTAGATACAAAAACTAACTTTCAAACTGGTGTTAAGCAACATCCAAAGTCCGCTTCAGGCATACTTGCTACAAAGGGGTCAAACAGGTGAGAAAAAAGCCCAGGGCCCTCATCAGCCATTTTGACATCCACATAAATGTCAATGTTTAAAAATATTTTGAGATGAGGAACAGGAAGAAAAAGAAATTGTACTTAGGTGTAATAAGAGTAACCAATAATGACCCTAGTTACATACTATGTCTTTTTATTTCCTTTTTTTTTTCTTTTTGCAAAATCTAATTTTATGTGCTAAAAATAAATTGTCAGACTCATAACATATTTATAAAGAAAACCTTCTCATGCGTGTATCCATGACAACCTAGATTTATATTTTGAGCTCCAAAATTTGTTACAGCACAGCTAACTTAAATTACTTTAAAGAATGTAACAAGATAAGGTGATTTGCTACCTGAGGTATTTTGTTTGGCATCATATGTAATATTAGAACTATACTGAAGCATACAGGAAAACAAAAGCATTGTGCAGTGGTCTGAAATCAGTCTTGTCATGAAGTCAGCATATTTTTAATACAAAGAAAATGCAGACTACATATATAACAAAACACACTGGAAATTAAAAAGTCCCTGAAGACTTAGTAATTGAATATCAGTGTGACATAGTTAGGAAAGCAAAGAAATGTAACAGAAATCTGAAGTGTACATTGCCTGAAATAAAACTCATTTCATTTTCACTAGTATGCTGCTTACTGGGATTCCATCTGGACTGCTTTGGGCATGGGCAACCTATTTTTTTTCTCTCTTAGCTAAGGAAAAGAGCCTGCTTTTACTACACTGAGCACTACTAAAAATTTATTTCTGTTATACATACATTCTTTTTGCATTTGACTTGAGAGGTGTAATATATTATTCATATAATAGATTAAGATAGTAGGCAATTTCCAAGTACAGAATGGAAACAGCAAGAAGATACTTCATGAAATTTTCCAAAAGGAGTATCAGCGACTTTCCTAGCATTTGTTGTCAAACAAATGTATTGCCTACCTTGCAAAGAGACTTTGAGAGAAGAGAGATACAAGTAATTCAAAAGGTGTTTAATTCCTGCTAAGAATTCAAGTGCTGCTAACAACTACAGCCTCTATGAAGACTGATCTGAGCAGAACCTACTGCTTTAGACTACAAGCCAGGAAAGCAGAAAAATCAGACAAGCTCGTAAGACTGCCCTTGAACTCTGTCGAGAAGGAAAGTTCTTAACATCAGCGATACAGTGCTTTGGTAACACACTGCTGGGCAGCCTGACACTGGGTGTATTCATCAGTTCTAGACCCACACTGTGGCCTTGGGGACTCTGCTCATGGGGGATCCCCAGTGGAAAGGTGTCTAGTTGGGGGCTGCCAAACAAGATTAAAGTGAAATTCAATACATCTATCACATGAAGCAACAAAAAGTTCCTCTTTACTCCCCATACACAGGCTTAAGCTATGCTTTGCAGACTTCTTTTACGACCTCAGAAAAATAACAGAGGTTAGGCTGATATCAGCATGGCACGAGCTTTGCAACCCATGTTCCTGAAGCAGATCCAGCTGGTGAGAGGATTGTTTAACTTGTCTGTGGCCCCAGCTGGTCAGCTGTGGCCTTTAATGTCCTGTTGTTTCCTCCCTAGTAGAAACTAAAGCAAAGAAAGCACCAACCACATTGTTTTTTAACTCGTCTTCAGTGTCACCAGGTTCCCAACCTCATTCACCAATACACACTACTCTTCCTATTCCTCCATTTTTGGTGATATACTCATCAAAATCTTTCTTGTTGCCCTTCATTTTTTTTTTCTCCAGATTCAACTCCAAATGGACTTTGGCTTCCCCAACCCCATCCCTGCATGCTCAGAGTGTGCCTCTGAATTCCTCGTGGGCCACCATGGGCCACCTGACCCAATTTCAACCTCTTGTGCACTTGTTTTTTATTTCTGAATTTTGTCAGGAGCAACTTGTTTATCCATCTAGGCCTCCTGCTTCATTTCTAGCCTGTAATGAGCAGATCATTCTTGATCTTGCAGGCAGATCACCTCGAACATTAACCAGCTCTCCTGGACACTTCCCCTCTCCAAGATCGTCTCCCATAGGATTTTTCTAAGCAAGTCAAATCCTGAACAGGCCAAACTCTGTGCTCTTTAAGTCCAAGGTTGTGATCCTGATTTTCTTTTTTCCCCTGCTCTTGGAATCCTGAACTTCATCGTCTCATGGTTAGAGCAGCCATGGCTGACTCTGACCTTTGCATCCTTGCCCAATCCTTTGCTCTTTGCCAAGAGTGGAGCTCATTGTCGCCTTGATCAAGTCTGTCACCAAGTTGTCACCAAAGCACTCCAGAAACCTATATCGCTCATGCTTGCTGTGCTGCCCCTCCAGCAGCTATTAGTGTGATACAAGTCTCTTATGAGGACCAAGGCCCATGAAAAGGAAGCCTCTTCCCATTTTTGAAGAGGACTGCAACTACTTCTTCCCCATCAGCAAGAGGTACATGCTCCAGTCTTGAAGAACAAATCTATTCCTATTTATGAAGCTGACAGTTTTTATAGAGAGGAGCAAAGTCTTTTCAGCATTCAGAGTCAGTGGATGAACATTTGGAGAAAAAACACATACTCCTTGGCTCCCAGCAGTGATATCTGAGTCCTGGAGTAGTTAGCCTCTTGCGACTGCAGGATTGTTAAGTTATAGGATAAGATAAGGTACATCCACAACAGTGAAGCCCTGTTCATACAAAGTCCATTTCAACTCATGAAGTAAGTGTTTTACGTAAGAACATTTGGGGTTTGGTTTGGTCTGCAGCAATGTTAGGTACTTAAACAGGCTCTTCAGAAAAGCAAAACGGTAGAATTTTTAAATCATAGAATCATAGAATAGTTAGGGTTGGAAACGACCTCAAGATCATCTAGTTCCAACCCCCCTGCCATGGACAGGGACACCTCTCACTAAACCATCCCACACAAGGCTTCGTCCAACCTGGCCTTGAACACCGCCAGGGATGGAGCACTCACAACCTCCCTGGGCAACCCATTCCAGTGTCTCACCACCCTAACAGGAAGGAATTTCCTCCTTATATCCAATTAAAACTTCCCCTGTTTAAGTTTTAACCCATTACCCCTTGTCCTGTCACTACAGTCCCTGACGAAGAGTCCCTCCCCAGCATCCCTATAGGCCCCCTTCAGATACTGGATGGCTGCTATTAGGTCCCCACGCAGCCTTCTCTTCTCCAGGCTGAACAGCCCCAACTTCCTCAGCCTGTCTTCATACGGGAGGTGCTCCAGTCCCCTGATCATCCTCGTGGCCCTCCTCTGGACTTGTTCCAACCGTTCCTTGTCCTTCTTATGTTGAGGACACCAGAACTGCACACAATACTCCAGGTGAGGTCTCACAAGAGCAGAGTAGAGGGGCAGGATCACCTCCTTCGACCTGTTGGTCACACTCCTTTTGATGCAGCCCAGGATACGGTTGGCTTTCTGGGCTGCGAGCGCACACTGACAGTGGCACTTTACCTACTGTAAATTTATGTTCATGCAATGGTTTTCATCCTGAAAAATTACAATATTTAGCAATTTTAATTTAAATTTTTAAATGCCCTAGCCCTACTTTATCATCTCACATCCCCTTTCACTGAAATGTAGACTTATCCACAGGATATGAATGACTGATTAGCTTTGTACAGCAACTGTACGCAACAGATATGGAAAGAAAGTGAATCCAGTGAATAACTCCTTTTCCGAAGTGCCTTATAAAGGGAAGTAAACAGCATGCAAGTACTTACCCAAGACAGGAATGAGAAGGTAGCAATACTTTTCAGAGATTGTTGTGAAATGCATAAATAGCCACATAGTAAACCTTCTGCTTATGCCTTACACACTTAGGTCTACAAACCACTCTCCTGACAGACCTGGATTAGAAAAGGATCAGTGCAGCCACACTAAGAGCTTTCAGAGGTTTCAATATCAGAGATTGCTGTGGTTTATTAAAGAGTGACCGGGTAATAAAGGATTATATGCATTTTGACTTTTTTGAGGAGAGGAATCAGGATAAATAAGTCTAAGTGGGAGCCTATAAATTTACTATTACAATTAAGCAACAGCTTATCAAAATTTTCTATAGTGAAAAATATCGACGATTTTTATTCACATCTGAGCCCTAGCTGGCTGTTTATCACTGTAGAGCTGCTTCTGTTTGCTATTCTTAAATAGTGACTGAAGGTATTTGTAAAAAGTGGGTGTTTGTCTTATACACGGTGTTTTATGTTTTCAAACAAGGAAAAGGTATTCATACTGAAATAGCTACCTAAGAACTAACCAGCATTTGAATTATTATCATTTGGCTCTGCAGCTCTTTGGGAGTTACAGACTGTTCCCAGGACATAAGCTTTACTTCTTGTCAGCAAAACTCATTCCCACACATCACTCACTGTATTAGCACAGCCCATGTCTGGCATAGCTACCAGATCTTGTACTCCTGAATAACCTGGCCTCTGTAATCCAGTTGTCCTTGCTACCAGTATGTGCCCGCTCACAAGATGCCCACACCCGTTACAATCCTGCAAACCAGATTTAGATTTTGATTATTTAATTTAGATATTAAATTATTTGGAGTGAGATAAATTCTGATGGTAATATTAATTCTTTCTCTGTAAAATTAAAATAAGTAACTTTTTTGTATATACAATTTTATTTCTGTCTTACCAAGATAGGAACACTGACTGTGACCTGTACAAGGAGATCAGTGTGTCTTTAGGGAAAGAACATGGTAACAACAGGAGACTGATGCTAGCGCCTATCAAGTTCAGTCCATATGAAGGCAAATCCTAATCCTGGGCAGAATCATACATGGAACCTAGGAGAGATAAAGCTATCCTGAACAGCACACCGGACATTATAAAAAAAACATTTCTAATGAAAAGCTTTCCAAAGGTGTCAAAAGTATACTTTGATTCAGCTTCCCTCCATGAGAAGAAAACCAGCAACTTCATTATGGTAATACTTTAGAAAGGAAACTCTCTCAAAACAATAAATAACAACTAAAAGAGAAAAATGTTTTAAGACAGCACAGAAAGTATTTATTAGCAACTTGGATCAAATGTATAGCACCTGTCCAAGTAGATTTTAGGAAGACCAAAATAAAGTCAGCAGGGCATTACAGGATAAAATAGGATGAGGATGATAAAAATCATAGAATAATAGAATACTAGGTTGGAAGGGACCTCAAGGATCATGTGGTCCGACCTTTCTTGGCAAAGTACGACCTAGTCTAGATCTCCCAGTACCATAGAATCATATAATAGTTAAGGCTCGAAAGGACCTTAAGATCATCAAGTTCCAACCCCCTGGCCATGGGCAGGGACACCTCCCACTAAACCATGCCACCCAAGGCTCTGTCCAACCTGGACTTGAACACCGCCAGGGATGGAGTATTCACAGCTTCCTTAGGCAACCCATTCCAGTGCCTCACTACCCTTACAGTAAAGAACTTCTTCATTGTATCCAATCTAAACTTCCCCTGGTGAAGTTTGAATCCATTACACCTTGTCCTATCACTACTGTCCAGCTGAATCTTAAATGTGTCCAATGTTGGGGAGTCCACCACTTCCCTGGGGAGACTATTCCAATAGCTGTGAAAAAGTTTCCTCTTGTGTCCAACCAGAATCTCCCCAGGAGTAACCCGTGCCCATTACCCCTTGTTTTCTCCAGCTGACTCCTTGTAAAAAGGGAGTCTCCATCCTCTTTGAAGCCACATTTTAAATACTAGAACATGGTGATAAGGTCTTCCCTGAGACTTCTCAAGGCTGAACAAACCCAGTTCTCTCAGCCTTTCTTCATATGGCAGGCTTCCCAGTTTGATCATCTTTGTAGCCCTTCTCTGGACACTTTCTAGCCTGTCCACATCTCATCTGTGTAGTGGGGACCAAAACTGAAGAGGGGATCTTTAGAAAGCCAATGTTATCTCTAAGGAAGTGTAATAAAAAGGATTATAAACTCTGGCAGGTTTAAAACACAAAGCAGTTCCAGAGAGTATAAATGTGTGTGTGTGTGTATGTATGTATGTATGTGTGTATATAAATATATATATATGTGCATGTTTAAGCACATTAACAAGGAGGAAGTCTGCCAGAGTTTTTAAAGCTAGCAGATGACTGCCAGAATACAAAAGATCTCCCAGAGAAGATAAGGTTATAACAGAAGGCAAACTAATTTTTCATAGTTGTTTTCACCATGGACAGCAGAAAGGTTTCTCATGTTGGAATCCTTTCAGAGGAATTCCCTCTGCTTTAAAGTGAAGACAAATGAAATAGAAAATGCCTTGACAAAGTGAGCAATAATATAACACTAGGGACATTCAACTTAAATTCATCTGGTTTGAAACTGTGAGACGTCATAAAAATAGAAGGCATCAAATGTGATAGCAAAATTTTTACAGGGTTTGGGAAAAGATTCAGGGAAGAGAAAGCAGAAAGCCTCGCACATTTGTGAGACAAACTGCTCTAGAACAGAATCAGTGGAAACACAGATACTGTAAAACCATCAACAGAGTCTTCAGAATGACGGACATTCCTTGCAAACCTAAAAGTTCTTCAGGATATTTGGTATGTACATGGACAAAGAAGGTGTGGTTGGTACATCTTATCCGAGTTTTCAAAAGGTACTGAGGAGAGATTTTATATTACAAAACCTCAAAGAAACTAAACCAGGAAAGCTCAAACGGAAAACTAGTAGCTATGCACTACTGAAACAAAGAACTGAGTTGAAGGGCAAACTTCTGCACCAGAGAAAAGTCAGCAATATTCCACAATGCATTTTAGTCTCATGCTATTCAGCAGATTTATGAATGCCACAGAAAAGTAAATAATAGTGACGAAGTTTACTGATACTTGCTATTAAAAAAAAAAAAAAATAAAACCAAAGACAATGCCCTAACATGAAGAAAGGCATTAAGAAC